>NC_089843.1:171092883-171398508 GCF_035609145.1 Eleutherodactylus coqui | reverse complement strand
GGCTTTAATCCCCAGAGCAAGCGTGTTTTTACTGCCCTGGGGATTAAAGCCCACTAAAGTTAGACGTAAAAAGTCTATGGGGGGTCACTAAGGAGTTAACAACCTTAAGTTGATACAGAAATGTAAAAAAAACCCTGACATGGATTAATTTCCCACAGTTCATCCTGCACCCTGCACTGAACCATATGCACATGTGTAATCATAGTACAAAGTAATGTGCATTGATTCAAAAGTTATTGTTAAATCCAAGTTTTAAGCAGATTTCCATATTTGCTTCAATTGTTTATATAAGTTATGATAACACCTCAGATTTTCTCATTGTGTTGGTGGTGTTATCAGTTTTATAATGACATGAGTGGTGAAACATAACAGACAGACATTCATATTATGTGTGAAAGCATTTCATAATGTTGTCAAGTAAAAAATGTTCTATTCTCTCTAATATAGTGCGCAGTAGCATAAAACATTACAGTCTGTTACCCTGTTAGGTCAAACTGAAGATTCTTTCATTGTAAAGTCCTTGTTAGAATGACCTTTAGAATTTTGTTTTCTCGACTTGTTGCCTTTCTGTAATATACAGTATCGAAAAATTAGTATAACACCCATCCTTAAATAGAAGTTGAAGTCATGACCTTGTGAATTGTAAATAGACAGTGTGCAAGGAGATGTTCCTTTAATGAAGCCTCTTCGGGTCAGAGTTTAGACAATGCTGCCATGGGAATAGGCCAACAAAGACACCAGTGACCACATCTATTCATCTTGCCATATGTAACTGGGAATATAACAGCTATCAGTTCTGAGAGAGTGTCTATAATTCTAATTAGATTAAGATCTACAGGATGTCATTATCTAACTGACTTATTGATTGTAAAGTCACAATGACATATAACCCTGTGGTACTAAACTGAAGTACAGTAGTGAAAGTCAAGGATACTGTCCCTGAAATGCCGCTCAATAAATGCCATAGAACATCCAACTAAAAATGTCACATAACAGCCACTAAAACACGATTAACTATTTAGTACATGGAAAAGCCGCATAAAAATAAAAGCCACATTTTCTGCTGTTATGCCTCTAGATTAAATTTCAATAATGTTCTTACAGAGATGAATTTAAATGGAGAAAGTTCACAAAATTCTTTGGATATAGGAGGCAATAGAGGGAATTTAACAACTGTTCATCTGACTTTACCATTAAATTATTGCCTTCATTCATCAAACATGCTGTGTACTCATTCCTTTTTATATTTTTTATCCTCAGCCTTCTCTCAAGGGACAAGCTATTATTCTACACTACTAAAGAGGATAAGGAAGGTATTGCAGTTCATTGTACGGAAAGCACACCAAAGGGGGAACACATGTTCAGTATAACAATGATGTGTTTATGAAGTGCTAAGTGCCTGAGAAACAACCTTTACAGGAAGGACACCTACTTAGAAGGAAAAATGGAAAGAAAGACCCCCTATCAGATGATGAACCTGCCACTGCTTGTATTGCAAAGATACATAATCATAACCATCTGTTCTTGCAAAGTCCCGCTGTATGACATATTTTGACAAAACACTACAATGGAAAACCGTATGCGATTTGTGTTATCTCTGAGTAAATGTAAAAATGGGGCTTTTATAGAAATTTTAATCAATTAGAATTGGGAATTTTGTATACTGCTGTAAGAAAACCAGAACAATCAGATAGAATGAAAGCTTTGCATAAGAAGGATCCATTAAAAATAATTTGAAAATAAAAAACATGTTCTTTTTGTTATATTAATTTCTTGTTTATTATAATTTACTCTTTACAGCTCTCTCAAGATGTTTTTTTATTCTTTTAAGCATGACTGTGTCTATCACCGGTTGGTGGTGTGATTGCTGGGATGCTGACCGGCTGGGAAGTAGTAGATAGGTGAAATCCGCTTATGCCAGATTAAATTGAAAAGTCTTTACTGAAACAGATTAAAATAGTAAATGTACACCATAGGATACATAGACCCAAGTCTAGTCTTGCTACGCGTTTCGAACCAATTAGTTCTTCCTCATGGTATGTGACACAGAGAGAATATTTAACCCCTTAATGACATGGCCTATTTTGGCGTTGAGGACCAAGCGATTTTTGGTATTTTTTCAAAAGCCATAACTTTTTTACTTTTCCGTCGACGCGGCCTTATAAGGGCTTGTTTTTTGCGTGGTGAACTGTAGTTTTTATCGGTGCCACTTTTGGGTACATAGACTAGATTGTAAAACTTTTATTATTTTTTTTATGATAACAGGGAGAGAAAACGCATCAATTCTGCTATAGATATTTTTTTTTACAGCGTTAATCATGCAGCATAAATGACACACTAATTTTTTTCTGTGGGTCAGTACGGTTACAACGATACCAAAATTCTTATATTTTTTTTTAGGTTTTTACACTTTTTTTGCAATAAAAACCCTTTTTTTAAAAAATCTTTTTTTTTCTCTATAGCTGCATTCAAAGTCCTGTAACTTTTTTATTTTTCTATGTACGGAGCTCTATAAGGGCTTATTTTTTGCGAGACGAGCTGTAGTTTTTGTTGGTTCCATTTTGGGGAATGTACGGCTATTTTGATCTCTTTTATTGCATTTTTTGGGAGGCAAAATGCTAAAAATTAGCATTTTGCCTCTGTTTTTTAGCGTTTTTTTGTTACGCTTTTTGCCGTACAAAATAAAAAGCATATTCACCTTTTTGTACACATCCTTACGGACGCATCCATACCCAATATGTGGGGTTTTAATGTTTTTTACCTTTTTTTATGCTAATATTAGAAAAAGCATAAAAAGGGGTTTTTTACATTTTTTTTACATTTTTCTTTTTTTTACATTTTTATTTTCTTTTTTTACACTATTTGAGTCCCTCTGAGGGACTTGCAGCACTGTGCCTATGATCGCTATCATAAGGCATGGCAGAGCTACTGCTCTGCCATGCCTTATCGCTTATACAGCGATCATAGGCATAGGCAAAACAGGATGCCAGTGCCTGGTATCCTGTTGCCATGGTGACAGGCCTGGCTCTCGCGATAACATCGCTAGTGCCGGCCGGAGACACAGAGGGAGTGCGGTCCCTCTGTGAACTCTTTCCCTGCCGCGATCTACTTAGATCGCGGCAGGGAAGGGGTTAACAGTGGGGGGGCGCATCTCTGATGTCCCCCCGCCGGCTATGACTGACAACCAGCTCCCGCTGCGGGATAGCGTAGGATCATATGTGATCTTGAGCTATCCCCAGGACGTACCGCTACATCTTGTTGCAGGAAGTACCAGGCTCCCACGACATACTGGTACGTCCTGGGGCGGGAAAGGGTTAAAAACATTAGAAATGCATAAAAAGCTTCCACAGACAAAAGTATGAAGAATAATATAAAACAAGATAACTACAAAACCTGTATTTATTGACCAGTAAATATAATTTACAAATTTTAAGTTTACATCAAACCGCACAGCATGGGATGTGATCCAAAGTAATCTGTTTATTGATTGACAGGCAACTGTTTTTTTAGGGGCACATGATTCAATTACAATTATTAAAATCTATTATAATTCATTTATTACCATTGGTCAAAAGAAACAAACATAATATGAATATACACAATGAGGAATTTAACATCTAAAATACCAGGCAAACGCACACAAGCACAGAAATAATCATACATGATTAACTTCTTGGAACAGTAAACCTAAACAACAAGTTGTTTAGAGAAAAATGTTTAGGAACATATGTGAACAGCTAAAAACATGTCAGTTTGACCCATCAGCCAGTCTAAATGCAACATAGCTATCTTGTGGAGTAAACGCCTTTGTCATTCACTCAGGGCTTATTGACTAACTATTTAATATCTATGATTTGTCAAGAAAGGGGACAAATTAATATAATGAAAAGAGGCATACAAGATGGTTTATAAAACAGGAAAATGGCTACAAATAAGATAGAACATGGAATCATATCCATTTCACTAACAGCAGACAGTATTTAAAATAAAAGGATAAAAATTAAGAGTATTACCATTCTTTATGTGCAGTCACATGGAATTACAGGACAGTCCGCACGCATAGTGCACTCCAGGGGGCTGGCCCTAATCATCAGTCCAATGAAAATAGGACAGCAATGTGTTTGGATACATATTATCCCCAATATGCAGTTCTGGGGTCTCTGAGCATCTCATAAGGATGAGAGTACCTGCATCTGATTTGTGTTGATGTGACATTTTGCAAAATAACCTTGTCAGAAGGCTGCAATGTACAGATCAGTCTTAATGTCCAACTTACATTTTCCTCTTTGTTTGAGCACATTTCCTTTGTTAGAATTTGGCTCCAAAAAGATATCAAGTCTGGCTGTGGCCAGTTCCAAAAATGGGGAGGAGATGTTACTGGGGTGTAAAGGCTGTTCCTGTCCTTATCTAGTATTGTAAATATTTTCTGTTCTGGTTTAGCAAGGGGCTGTTGTACATTACAGACCCCCTGTTAGGTTGTGAAAGCCTTTCTGAAGCCTGCTTCAAGGCCCCCTTCAACACTTAACTTTCCTACATACTGAAAAGCATTTAACCCTTCTACTTACAAACTACACTGTTGAAAATCCATGTGTGACTAAGGCCATACCTCACAGTTAGTATCTGCACAGGGATGAAGGACCTGTAAGGACATCACTGTCTTGTGATCAGGGGCGGGGCATGTAACTCACTCACTCACTCATGGACAGGTGATCATTAGTATCTGCACAGCAATGAAGGACCTGTGGTGACATCACTGTCATGTGATCAGGGGCGGAGCATGTAAATCACGCACGGACGGACTGGGGGTTATTAGTATTTTGATTGCTGCCTGTGTGAAAGCTTGTATACCGGGGTTATATCAGAGAGACCAGAGAAAGAAGCTGCATCCCATTTAAATGCCTATAGAACATGTGGTCTGTAGTTAATAGGGACATATACTCTACAGATGATATATTGCTGCTGGGTGTGAAAGTTTGTATACCAGCAGAGAACTTAAACAGGGTCTATTGGAGGGAGCAGAGAAAGTTGCTGCATCGCGTTTATATGCCTATATGAAATGTGGTATGTATATTGGGAGAGTGTATATTTCTGCTGCTGTCAATGTATATAACAGCAAAGCAGACAAATTAACTACGCTTTGGCATAGCTAATATTGCAGTTCTCTGTTTGTCGCCTGAGATGTCATTTAAAATAGTCAGTGCAGCTACTAGAAATTATTTACAGACCTTCCACAGCTAGCAGTGGGGTTTGGGGAAATAAATCATGTTGTGCCAAACAGGAACAAATATATAAGCTATACTGTGAGGCCTTCTGTTCTAACATATTGTGCCTCCCAGGAATTGTGGCTTATTTAGTTGGCTGTGTTTTTTATTTTAATATAAAAGAAAAAGAAACCCAAACAGGTAAAAAGCAAAAACACACAGAGACCTCAGATGTTCAGAGTTGCCAGTCCTAAGAATAATTTGCAGACCTTACGCAGCTAGCAGTGGTTTTTCTGCAAACTCCAAAGCTAGATGATAAGTTACATAGAACTACACTAAAAGGTAAAAAAATAATAATTAATTAAAAGGAAACATAAATAATGTAAGGGGTAGGGGACGTGTCTGTGGTTGTGTGGTGGAGCTGAAGAGCATGGGCCAATTTGTCTCTTCAAGTGAGTCTTACTGAAGCAACAGCTCCATGTTCTGCAGAATGTGAAGCAAGCCCATTGCCATTCTTTAGAAGTGATTCAGTGTGTAAGTTACATCTGCAGCACGAAGAACAAATCAGAGAGTAGATGATACAGCATGCCTCAAGTATCAACACCTTCTCTTTCCCCCAGTCATAGGCACACAGCAGTCAGTCTGCACAGGTCAGCCAAGAGCATCCCCTCTCTTTTTTTTCCAATACCAAATCTCCTGCACCCTCTGAATGAGTCCTCATGGATCAGTCTGAAGACTAGTTTCATCATTTGTCATGAATGTCAACCGAGCAGTCCAAACAACCAGAGGGAGAAGACCAAGACATTTAATGTACTGATGTCCAACAATTTATTTCCTCTGAAAAGGAAGATGAGGGTGGATCAGTGTGCATACTCAGCCCTCCACAGGCAATGTGTACTCAGTGGGATGTGGAAACGAACGTGCCACCTCCCGATGCTCACTGTGATAAAGTTCACTCAGGAGGAGAGGACAATCAAGAGATATAGGAGGTAGAAGATGATAAGGGGCTTGATCCAACATGGACAGACAGGGTGAATTACAATAGCAGCATTTAGGGAGAGGGGAAAGAGGTGGATGTTGGGGGGCAGCATCATGTTAAGACAGGGAGTAGCTACTACTAGTCACAACAACACCAACATCAGGCTCACAGCTAGGTCTACTCACAAGACTTGTGCAGCCTTGGCATTCTTTGAAACCACATGGGATGACAGAAGAGTGGTCATTATTAAGATCTGCAGTAAGCATTTAAAATGTATTAAGAAGTAAACAACTTCAAAACAACATGTATGAACAGTCATATAAAATCCTAAAATCTGGGCCAGAGAACAAAGAGTTAGCCTTATCCTGCTCCCACTTCTGCTGCTGTAGCTGACTCTTCCCCCTGTATCTCTCCCTGTTCATGTAGTAGCCTCTGAGCACAGTGATGCAGTTTTGTGTAGAGGCAGTAGTACGGCTACTTCAGGCCTCTCCACTGCAATTGATGACCGGGTTACGGGCTTCAGGTTCAGGAGAGGGAAATGGAAAGCAGAAGCTGAGCCACAACCATCACCCCTACCTCCACTGACATTAACATCCATCATGTCTCACGTCAGCAGCTAGCCCACAATCCTCCAGCTAGCAGCCAGTTCCCCATTGCCCAGCTATGAGAACGTAAAAAAATACCTCCCTAACCACGAGCACTGAGCCTGAATGCCAGCATTGTACAGGTGCTAGCAATGGAAATGCTGCCCTTCAGGCTGGTGGACACAGACACCTTCTGTATTGCTCTGTGCTAAACAACAGTACCAGATGCCCAGCCTACATTTCTTTGCCCAAAAGGCCATCCCTGCCCCTGCACCATCAAGTGAGTGATAACATGTCCCTGGCATCGAAGAACTCTGTCAATGATAGGGTGCACCTGATCATGTGGTCTAGCAACCATAGGCCGGATGTTACATAGCCTTAACAGAACACTGGGTCAATGTCATGCAGGTGGGGTATAAAGCCAAAATGGGTGGTTCACGTTTCATGGTGTCCCCAAGAGTCGTATGCAACAAAATCCAGCCTCCACACAGCGTTGCACGTATTAAACACCAAAATGCTGTCCTAAAATTCATATATCTAGGGGCCCGCAGCCACAAGGTCAAATAGCTGTTGACAGCTTTACAAGATCAGACTAACACGTGGCTGACCCCACACAATCTGAAGCCAGGCAAGGTCATGTGTGAGAATGGGGACAACTTGCTTGCAGCCCTTCGCAACAGCATTTTTACACATGTACCATACCTGGCCCATATGATAAACCTGGTAGTCCAGCAATTCCTAACCAATTACCCAGGCTTACATCAACTGCTGGAAATGGCTAGGAAACTATTCTTGCAATTTTGGCATTCACACCCACCTGCCTCATTTCTGGCATAGATGTAACAAAAGTTTCGGTTACCACTCAACTGTCTCATCTGTGATGTGCCTACATAGTGGAATACCATGCTACATATGTTGCAGGGGCAAACCCAGCAGCAGACAGCTATCACAGAGTACCAGATGGTTAATGCCATTAATAGGTACTGTATGGAGATCAGTCACTTGATGCCAGTGGAGCTGCAGATCAAAGACATATGTGCTGTTTTAGGGTGCCTTCACACGAGTGTGTTTATGTGCGCACAAAAACACGGGTCTATTACAACCACTGCATTCCCTATGGAAACTGGTGTAAAAAAAAAACATACCCACCTTTCTTCAGCTTCTAGGGCTCATCCACATCCTGTCTGCGGTGTCCCCAGCTCTGCACTGAAGTTCTTTCAGCAGCCGGGGAACTAAAATCCCCGCATGCTGAAAGAGCTGCTTCTGATTAGCTGAGGCGCTCAGCTAATCACAGGCAGCTCTCACCTGTCATTCATCAACCACCTTGATCCCCATTACAAGGCCAAAATGACGAGTTTCATTTTGACAATGGAGAGACCACAAAATGCTGCAAATCAGAGCAGACTGTTGAGCAGCATGAGCAGAGCATTTGTCCATGGCCATGGCCATGGCTATGCATCTGCAATGGATCACAACTCTGTGGATCATGAGGGACAAGCCGGAAGCTGCTGAAGCAGCATCACCACTGGAGGCAGAGGAAGGTTAACAGAGGTATGGCATCGTTTTTTCAGCTATCACAGCATGCAGCAAAAGCACAAGGTAGGACTCACAGCAACAGGCAGCACTTATCCAAGAGTTTGTCAGCTCCTGCATGGATGTACTCAGACATGACATTGCCCCTTTGACTTTTGAGTATCTAAACTGGATGAGTGGCGAGAGCTTGCACAACATGCTTTAGAGGTGCTGGCCTGTCCCAGTGCCAGGGTACTGTCAGAAAGGGTGCTCAGCACAGCTGAGGGTGTGATAACTGACAGACACATTCACTTGTCTGCACTAGAGATGAGCGAACGTACTCGTTTCGAGTACTTACGCACCCGAGTACCGCCATTTTCGAGTACTTCAGTACTCGGGTGAAAAGATTCGGGGGACGCCGGGGGGCGGGGAGAGGCGTGGCGGTGCGGGGGGTAGCAGCGGGGAACAGGGGGGAGCCCTCTCTCTCTCCCTCTTCCCCCCACTCCCCACTGCTACCCCCCGTGCCGCCACGGCGCCCCCCGAATTTTTTCGCCCGAGTACGGAAGTACTCGGAAATCACGGTATTCGGGCGAAAAAGGGGCGTGGCCGAGCACGTTCGCTCATCTCTAGTCTGCACACAATGTGGATCATCTGAGGTTTGTAAAAATGAATCAAGCATGCATTTCTCCTGACATCTGCTCCCTAATGGCAGATTCCACTGATTAGTTGGCATGCTGGTCATTTTTACTCACATCTGACTGAGCATAGATTTATATCAAAAACCACACTGCGACCTCAAGATGCTGTTGCTGGTGATGGTTGTGGTGCTGCTGCTCTTCTTCTCCTGCGTCTGCCATGTTCCAAAATTACTCCCCCACCCCAAAGTGAAAATTCGTCAATACGGAAGTACTGAGATACATCTGGAGGTTTCCACAAGGAGTACACTCTGCCATCAAGGTGCTGTTACTGCTGGTGTTGGTGGTGGCTCTCAGGTGTGCATTACTGTTATAGCAAAGTAATAATTTATTTAGCAATAGTTATGTTTATGTTAAAGATTTGTTTGATTCGTGTATTTATTTTACTGCACTCAAAAAAGCACATAACTATTCTCCTTTTGCAATTTATTCTTTATAATAAAATTTTGATTTTTTTTTTTGTAACTCTGATGTCCAATTGCTTTTACTAATTTTATATGTGTATTATGAGGTTCTGCAACAGCAGAAATGTGTATCAGGGCTCAGTCAGACGGGCGTTTTTTCGCGCGATTTGCGCATGCGCATGCGTCCGGCGATTTTATAAAACCATTGCTTTGCAATGGTATCGGACACATGAGCGCTTTTTATGCGCTCGTCCGATAAATTATAGAACAGAAATTGCAGATCGCACCTATCTGCGATCTGCGATTCCTGTTCTCTTCTCTATATGCGCTCAATGGGGCCGGCGGCAGCAGCGCCGACCCCATTGAGAACATATAGTAGACAATACATTCTCCTCTGCCACAGCTGTTACAGCTGTGGAAGAGAAGAATGATGTTTGCCCATTGAATTCAATGGAGCCAGCAATACAGCCGGCTCCATTGAAAGCAATGGGCTGCCGGCGATCGCACGATGAATTTTCGGGAAGGGCTTAAAAATATAAGCCCTTCCTGGAAATTCAGCCAGAAATGTGTAAAAATAAAAAATATATATATACTCACCTGGTCCCGGCAGACGGAGTTCAGCCGCTGCGGCCGGCAGTTCTCCTGCACTGCTCTGAGTAGTATTCAGCAGCCGGGGCTTTAAAATCCCTGCCTGCTGAATGAGCTGCCTCTGATTGGTCACAGCCTCACCAATCAGAGACAGCTCTCACTCACACCCATTCATGAATTCATGAATGACAGCTGAGAGCTGCCCCTGATTGGTCCCTGCGCTGAGCCAATCAGAGGCAGCACTCACTTACCCATTCATGAATTCATGAATGGGTGTGAGTGAGAGCTGCCTCTGATTGGTGAGGCTGTGAACAATCAGAGGCAGCTCATTCAGTAGGTGGGGATTTTAAAGCCCTGGCTGCTGAATACTACTCAGAGCAGTTCAGGAGAACTGCCGGCGGCCGCGGCTGAACTCTGTCTGCCGGGACCAGGTGAGTATATATTTTTTTTTTATTTTTACACATTTCTGGATCAATTTCCGGGAAGGGCTTATATTTTTAAGCCCTTCCCGAAAATTCATCGTGAGATCGCCCGCAGCTTATTGCTTTCAATGGAGCCGGCTGTATTGCCGGCTCCATTGAATTCAATGCGCTGGACAGCTCCGGCCCGTTTCTAATGAAACGCAGCTAGGAGCAGTTTTTTCGGGCGATTTTTCGGCCCTGGTCACGCGATTTGCAGATGCGCATCTGTCATGCGATCCGCAAATCGCGGGAAAAAACGCCCGTGTGACTAAGGACTTAGAGGGTTTAGCCAACAAAACAATACTGATTGTAGTTAAATCCAGCCAATAAAAATAAACACTTTTTGCATTCACACTTATTAAAAAATGTTTTCATATTCAGATATTCCAGGAATAATTTTAGAAAAGCACCACCTGCTGTTTCTGTTCTGTCTCCGGCAAAGTAATTGTTCCACCTCCTCAGTCTTGCTTCTCTCTCTGTTCCACTTCACAGAAGCAAGGCTGAGTAGGTGTGACCACCTCAGAATATTTACTGAGGTGGACTAGACACAGAAAGGCTGTTCCATGGCAACAGCAGGTGGCAATTTTCTAATACTAGTCCTGGAGTATCTGGGGCTAAAAACATTTTTTAATAAGTTTAAACACAAAAAATGTATAATTTTGGGTTAGATTTAATTATAAACAATATTTTTAGACAAATCTTTTAAGTTGAAAAAGTGAGCTTTCTGAAGCTTTGATCTCTTGAACATCTACATAATGGAGGGAAGGATAAGAAACACAATCATAATTCTTTGCACTGATCTAATTTTGAAACATTGCTGTGCAAGTTTTCAGCATTATTTCATCCACCACCACCACCACCAACAACTAGTATCCAGGTCAGCCAGAGGGGTGGTTGCAAACCAAAATCGGAGTTCCTGATCCATATGTAGTGGAAGGCAGATTCTTTATTTGTAGATGCAGAAACAGGTATTTGTGCACCATGTTTTAGAGAAACGCTTCTCCTTTATCAAGCACAACTGGAATTACAATGTGATGCAGAACAAATTTTATAGAGTGTATTACCTTGTATTCATTGGTGGCAATGGGAGTAGGGGGAGCCATGCATACTTACGCTCGCAAAGTTGCATGCGTATTAACGCGGGACCAGAAACATGCGTTCAACAGAAGGGAGCATACGTTCCAATAAACTAAACTCTATCACTACCCTACATATGCACTTGTCGGAAGAAAGCAGTCATCAGGTAAGGGCGCATGCTTATAAGACCAGAAGTAAATTGTTGTTTTATGTTTGTATACTATGTTACAGGAAATCAATAGGTAATGGTATTATGTGATCTACACTTATATTGATGGTAATTATAGATGAGCGAGTATACTCGCTAAACGCAATTGCTCGAGCGAGCATTGCCTTTAGCGAGTATCTGCCCGCTCGAGACCAAAGGTTCGGGTGCCAGCGGCGGGCAGGGAGCTGCGGGGGAGAGCGGGGCGTAACGGAGGGGAGATCTCTCTCTCCCTCCCTCCCCCCCCCCCCGCTCCCTCCTGCTGACAGCCGCTACTCACCGCTCCCCCGCACCGGCACCCGAACCTGCAGTCTCGAGCGGGGGAGATACTCGCTAAAGGCAATGCTCGCTCGAGCAATTGCCTTTAGCGAGTATACTCGCTCATATCTAATGGTAATAAATACAATAAAACAATCTATAAGTATAAAATGGATGGGGGAATGGATGAACGCTCATAAAATATATGGTCACACTTGATGCATAGAAAATACATAAAACTTCTAAAATAAAAAAAAGCTAAATAAAATAGAATGAAAATAAAAGAAGCCATTATGAAAACATGTAAAAACTTATAAAATAACAATTAGTAAAGTGAATAAAAGCAATGAGGCTCAAGGAAAGGAATTACAAGCACATAAAACTAAAAAGTTGAATAAAAATGTCCAAATAAAAATAATACGAAGGTGGATGAATATTTATTCTATCCAGGGGGAATCAGGGGGAAAAATGTTTGTTTTCTTTATTTAGGGAATAGTTAATAGAACTGTACAGTACATCACAGGAAACAGTTTTTAGGGTGGTTTTAGAGAGAACAATTATAGTTCAAAAAATTGTTATAAGGAGAGGAAATGAACGATAATCGTTCAGCCTATATGCAAGCCAACAACCGAACAACAAATGATTAATCCGCATTTGTCCAACAGAAAATAATACCAAGAAATTCAAATACGGATGCAAAAACAGACAAAAATAGTGCATGCTGCATATTGAAAACACAGATGTGAAAAATATAGCCATGTAAATAAATACACAGATTTACATTAGCTTCGTATTATGGTCTACAAAACACGTACCAAATACGGAGGAAAAATAGGCTCCTTTGAAAGCGGCTTTTCTCAAAGTAAGAGTGGAATGAAGACTGTGTGGAACAGACACTAAAGCCCCATTTATACGAGACGACTATCATTCATAATTTGCTCACACCATGTCTTTTGAGCGATTTTGTTGTTTGTAAATGTTACCATCGTTTGCTTTTCTGTCTAACGATGATTTTATCAATTTTATCTGAGTTTAAAATTAGAGATGAGCGAACGTACTCGTCCGAGCTTGATGCTCGTTCGAGTATTAGGGTGTTTGAGATGCTCGTTACTCTTAACGAGTACCACGCGGTGTTCGGGTTACTTTCACTTTCATCTCTGAGACATTAGCGCGCTTTTCTGGCCAATAGAAAGACAGGGAAGGCATTACAACTTCCTCCTGTGATGTTCCAGCCCTATACCACCCCCTGCAGTGAGTGGCTGGGGAGATCAGGTGTCACCAGAGTATTTAAATCTGCCCCTCCCGCAGCTCGCCACAGATGCATTCTGACAGAGATCAGGGACAGTGCTGCTGATGCTGCTGCTATAGGGAGAGCGTTAGGAGTTATTTTAGGCTTGAAGAAACCCAACAGTCCTTCTTAGGGCCACATCTGACCGTGTGCAGTACTGTTGAGGCTGCTGTGAGCAGTGTTGCACAATTATTTTTTTTTGTATATCGGGCATGCAGAGCATTGCGTCCTCAGTCTGCAGTCATTGTACAGAGTATAAGGCCAGTACTGGTGAAGCAGGGACAGTGGGAAAGGTGAAAGAGATATACTGTCTATATAGGCAGTGGGCTTTTTCAAACAAATTTGGGAAAAATACTATCTTTGGGCTGCCTGTGACCGTCTTGAGTGTACTGCGTCTCTGCTGGGGATAGTAGTCCTAATTATTATGCAGCTAAGTGTTACAGCAGGCTTGCGCAAAATTGTTTCCTGGCTCTGCGTTGCCCGTTACATCACCGCCGTCATCCCGTCCAGAGGGAAACAGTCTGCAGTAATTTTACATAGTATAGGGCCAGTACTGGTGAGGCAGGGGCAGTGGGAAACGTGAAAGAGATATACTGTCTATATAGGCAGTGGGCTTTTTCAAACAAATTTGGGAAAAATACTATCTTTGGGCTGCCTGTGACCGTCTTGAGTGTACTGCCTCTCTGCTGATACAGTCTGCAGTAATTTTACATAGTATAGGGCCAGTACTGGTGAGGCAGGGACAGTGGGAAAGGTGAAAGAGATATACTGTCTATATAGGCAGTGGGCTTTTTCAAACAAATTTGGGAAAAATACTATCTTTGGGCTGCCTGTGACCGTCTTGAGTGTACTGTGTCTCTGCTGGGGGTAGTAGTCCTAATTAATACGCAGCTAAGTGTTACAGCAGGCTTGCGCAAAATTGTTTCCTGGCTCTGCGTTCCCGTTACATCACCGCCGTCATCCCGTCCAGAGGGAAACAGTATACATATATATGCTGCCTACAGTATCTGTCTGCTGTCTCACCTCAGCCTTTAAAAAAATAGAAGCAAAATACTTAAGGCCTACTAGTGGCCTTTAGACACTTGACTGCTTCTGCGGTGTGAATTCCACTAGCTCAGTCATACGCACCTACGTCTCACTACAGGCCTGCGCAAAATTCTTTCCTGGCTCTGCTGTGCGTTCCGTAAGCGAAGTCAGCCTCCAACCACAGGCCAATAAGCGGCACATTTAATTACAGCGTTCTGTTTCTGCACTACTGGTAATACACCATGCTGAGGGGTAGGGGTAGGCCTAGAGGACGTGGACGCGGGCGAGGACGCGGAGGCCCAAGTCAGGGTATGGGCACAGGCTGAGCTCCTGATCCAGGTGTATCGCAGCACGTTTCTGGCATCCCCATATTAATCTCACAATCAATGGGTCCACGCTGTAGACCTTTATTAGAAAATGAGCAGTGTGAGCAGGTCCTGTCGTGGATGGCAGAAAGTGCATCCAGCAATCTATCGACCACCCAGAGTTCTACTCCGTCCACTGCTGCAACTCTGAATCCTCTGGCTGCTGCTCTTCCTTCCTCCCAGCCTCCTCACTCCATTACAATGACACATTCTGAGGAGCAGGCACACTCCCAGGAACTGTTCTCGGGCCCCTGCCCAGAATGGCCAGCAATGGTTCCTCTCCCACCGGAGGAGTTTGTCGTGACCGATGCCCAACCTTTGGAAAGTTCCCGGGGTCCGGGGGATGAGGCTGGGGACTTCCGGCAACTGTTTCAAGAGCTTTCAGTGGGTGAGGACGACGACGACGATGAGACACAGTTGTCTATCACTCAGGTAGTAGTAATTGCAGTAAGTCCGAGGGAGGAGCGCACAGAGGATTCGGAGGAAGAGCAGCAGGACGATGAAGTGACTGACCCCACCTGGTTTGCTAAGCCTACTGAGGACAGGTCTTCAGAGGGGGAGGCAAGTGCAGCAGCAGGGCAGGTTGCAAGAGGCAGTGCGGTGGCCAGGGATAGAGGCAGGGCCAGACCAAATAATCCACCAACTGTTTCCCAAAGCGCCCCCTCGCGTCATGCCACCCTGCAGAGGCCGAGGTGCTCCAAGGTGTGGCAGTTTTTCACTGAGAGTGCAGACGACCGACGAACTGTGGTGTGCAAGGTTTGTCGCGCCAAGATCAGCCGTGGAGCCACCACCACCAGCCTCACCACCACCAGCATGCGCAGACATATGATGGCCAAGCACCCCACAAGGTGGGACGAAGGCCGTTCACCGCCTCCGGTTTGCACCACTGCCTCTCCCCCTGTGCCCCAACCTGCCACTGAGATCCAACCCCCCTCTCAGGACACAGGCACTACCATCTCCCGGCCTGCACCCACACCCTCACCTCCGCTGTCCTCGGCCCCATCCAGCAATGTCTCTCAGCGCACCGTCCAGCCGTTGCTAGCGCAAGTGTTTGAGCGCAAGCGCAAGTACACAGCCACGCACCCGCACGCTCAAGCGTTAAACGTGCACATAGCCAAATTGATCAGCCTGGAGATGCTGCCGTATAGGCTTGCGGAAGCGGAGGCTTTCAAAAACATGATGGTGGCGGCGGCCCCGCGCTACTCGGTTCCCAGTCGCCACTACTTTTCCCGATGTGCCGTCCCAGCCCTGCACGACCACGTTTCCCGCAACATTGTACGCGCCCTCACCAACGCGATTACTGCCAAGGTCCACTTAACAACGGACACGTGGACAAGCACAGGCGGGCAGGGCCACTATATCTCCCTGACGGCATATTGGGTGAATTTAGTGGAGGCTGGGACCGAGTCAGAGCCTGGGACCGCTCACGTCCTACCCACCCCCAGAATTGCGGGCCCCAGCTCAGTGCTGGTATCTGCGGCGGTGTATGCTTCCTCCACTAAACCCCCCTCCTCCTCCTACGCAACCTCTGTCTCGCAATCTAGATGTGTCAGCAGCACGTCGCCAGCAGTCGGCTTCGCGCGGCGTGGCAGCACAGCGGTGGCCAAGCGTCAGCAGGCCGTGCTGAAACTACTCAGCTTAGGAGAGAAGAGGCACACGGCCCACGAACTGCTGCAGGGTCTGACAGAGCAGACCGACCGCTGGCTTTCGCCGCTGAGCCACCAACCAGGCATGGTCGTGTGTGACAACGGTCGTAACCTGGTGGCGGCTCTGCAGCTCGGCAGCCTCACGCACGTGCCATGCCTGGCCCACGTCTTTAATTTGGTGGTTCAGCGCTTTCTGAAAAGCTACCCACGCTTGTCAGACCTGCTAGGAAAGGTGCGCCAGCTCAGCGCACATTTCCGCAAGTCCAAGACGGACGCTGCCACCCTGCGCACCCTGCAACATCGGTTTAATCTGCCAGTGCACCGACCGCTGTGCGACGTGCCCACACGGTGGAACTCTACGCTCCACATGTTGGCCAGGCTCTATGAGCAGCATAGAGCTATAGTGGAATACCAACTCCAACATGGGCAGCGTAGTGGGAGTCAACCTCCTCAATTCTTTACAGAAGAGTGGGCCTGGTTGGCAGACATCTGCCAGGTCCTTGGAAACTTTGAGGAGTCTACCCAGATGGTGAGCGGTGATGCTGCAATCATTAGCATCACCATTCCTCTGCTATGCCTTTTGAGAAGTTCCCTGCAAAGCATAAAGGCAGACGCTTTGCGCTCGGAAACGGAGGCGGGGAAAGACAGTATGTCGCTGGATAGTCAAAGCACCCTCATGTCTATATCTCAGCGAGTTGAGGAGGAGGAGGAGGGGGAGGAGCATGAGGAGGAGGGGGAAGAGACAGCTTGGCCCACTGCTGAGGTTACCCATGCTGCTTGCCTGTCATCCTTTCAGCGTGTATGGCCTGAGGAGGAGGAGGAGGAGGATCCTGAAAGTGATCTTCCGAGTGAGGACCGCCATGTGTTGCGTACAGGTACCCTGGCACACATGGCTGACTTCATGTTAGGATGCCTTTCTCGTGACCCTCGCGTTACACGCATTCTGGCCACTACGAATTACTGGGTGTACACACTGCTCGACCCACGGTATAAGGAGAACCTTTCTACTCTCATACCCGAAGAGGAAAGGGGTTCGAGAGTGATGCTATACAACAGGACCCTGTCGGAGAAACTGATGGTAAAATTCCCATCCGACAGCGCTAGTGGCAGAAGGCGCAGTTCCTAGGGCCAGGTAGCAGGGGAGGCGCGGAGATCAGGCAGCATGTACAGCACAGGCAGGGGAACACTGTCCAAGGCCTTTGACAGCTTTATGGCTCCCCAGCAAGACTGTGTCACCGCTCCCCAGTCAAGGCTGAGTCGGCCGGAGCACTGTAAAAGGATGGTGAGGGAGTACGTAGCTGATCGCACGACCGTCCTCCGTGACGCCTCTGCCCCCTACAACTACTGGGTGTCGAAGCTGGACACGTGGCCTGAACTCGCGCTGTATGCCCTGGAGGTGCTTGCTTGTCCTGCGGCTAGCGTCTTGTCAGAGAGGGTGTTTAGTGTGGCTGGGGGAATCATCACGGATAAGCGTACCCACCTGTCAACCGACAGTGCCGACAGGCTTACAATCATAAAGATGAACAAAGCCTGGATTTCCCCAGACTTCTCTTCTCCACCAGCGGACAGCAGCGATACCTAAACAATACGTAGGCTGCACCCGCGGATGGAAGCATCGTTCTCTATCACCATAAAAAACGGGGACCTTTTAGCTTCATCAATCTGTGTATTATATTCATCCTCCTCCTCCTGAAACCTCACGTAATCACGCCGAACGGGCAATTTTTCTTAGGCCCACAAGGCTCAGTCATATAACTTTTGTAAACAATGTTTATGCGTTTCAATTCTCAATTCAATAAAGCGTTGAAACTTGCACCTGAACCAATTTTTATTTTAACCGGGCTGCCTACAGGCCTAGTTACAAATTAAGCCACATTAACCAAAGCGATTAATGGGTTTCACCTGCCCTCTTGGTTGGGCATGGGCAATTTTTCTGAAGTACATTTGTACTGTTGATACACCAATTTTTTTGGGCCCTCGCCTACATTGTAATCCTAGTAATTTTTAGCCCACCTGCAGTAAAGCTGACGTTACCTCAGCTGTGCTGGGCACTGCAATGGGATATATTTATGTACCGACGGTGGGTTCCAGGGAGCCACCCATGCTGTCGGTCCACACGGAGTTGTAACTGCATGTGTACACTTCTAAAGAACCCCAGTCTGACTGGGGCATGCAGTGTGGGCCGAAGCCCACCTGCATTAAACCTGACGTTACCTCAGCTGTGATGGGCACTGCAATGGGATATATTTATGTACCGCCGGTGGGTTCCAGGGAGCCACCCATGCTGTCGGTCCACAGGGACTTCACATTAGGGATTTGTACCTGCCAGTGTCTATGTATTAAAAACCCCGGTCAGACTGGGGCATGCAGTGTGGGCCGAAGACCACCTGCATTTAATCAGACGTTACCTCAGCTGTGATGGGCAATGCAATGGGATATATTTATGTACCGCCGATGGCTTCCTGGGACCCACCCATGCTGTCGGTCCACACGGAGTTGTAACTCCATGTGTGCACTTCTAAAGAACCCCAGTCTGACTGGGGCATGCAGTGTGGGCCGAAGCCCACCTGCATTAAACCTGACGTTACCTCAGCTGTGCTGGGCACTGCAATGGGATATATTTATGTACCGCCGGTGGGTTCCTGGGACCCACCCATGCTGTCAGTCCACACGGAGTTGTAACTCCATGTGTCCACTTCTAAAGAACCCCAGTCTGACTGGGGCATGCAGTGTGGGCCGAAGCCCACCTGCATTAAACCTGATGTTACCTCAGCTGTGATGGGCAATGCAATGGGATATATTTATGTACCGCCGGTGGGTTCCAGGGAGCCACCCATGCTGTGTGTCCACAGGGACTTCACATTAGGGATTTGTACCTGCCAGTGTCTATGTATTAAAAACCCCGGTTAGACTGGGGCATGCAGTGTGGGCCGAAGACCACCTGTATTTAACCGGACGTTACCTTAGCTGTGCTGGGCATTGCAATGGGATACATTTATGTAATGCGGGTGGGTTCCAGGGAGCCACCCATGCTGTGGGTGCACATGGAATTCCCATTGCGGAGTTGTACCTGCCTGTGACTATTTATAAACAACCCCGGTCTGACTGGGGCATGCAGATACCTTGACAGAATGAATAGTGTGTGGCACATAGGTTCCCCATTGCTATGCCCATGTTTGCAGCTCCTGATGGAGGTGGCACAGGATTGGATTTCTCATTGCTTCTGTACAGCATTATGGGCAATCGCCCCGCCCCTTTTAAAGAGGGTCGCTGCCTGGCCGTGCCAACCCTCTGCAGTGTGTGCCTGCGGTTCCTCCTCATGGCAGACGCACTTATAAATAGACATCAGGGTGGTGTGGCTATGAGGCCAGCGTGTGGCATGAGGGCAGCTGAAGGCTGCGCAGGGACACTTTGGTGTGCGCTGTGGACACTGGGTCGTGCGGGGGGGTTGGGCAGCATGTAACCCAGGAGAAGTGGCAGCGGAGTGTCATGCAGGCAGTGATTGTGCTTTGTTGGAGGTAGTGTGGTGCTTAGCTAAGGTATGCCTTGCTAATGAGGGTTTTTCAGAAGTAAAAATTGTTGGTAGGGGGGGGCACTCTTGCCGCTATTGTGGCTTAATAGTGGGACCTGGGAACTTGAGATGCAGCCCAACATGTAGCCCCTTGCCTGCCCTATCCGTTGCTGAGTCGTTCCCATCACTTTCTTGAATTGCCCAGTTTTTCACAAATGAAAACCTTAGCGAGCATCGGCGATATACAAAAATACTCGAGTCGCCCATTGACTTCAATGGGGTTCGTTACTCGAAACGAACCCTCGAGCATCGCGAAAATTTTGTCTCGAGTAACAAGCACCCGAGCATTTTGGTGCTCGCTCATCTCTATTTAAAATCCATCATTTAGTCAGGCAGCTGATAGCAGGGACCGCACGCTGTGATTCTCCATGGGACCGCTGATAACATTGTATTCAACAGCAGACCCTCAGCAGAACAAAAGGGCTGTATGCAGATAACAGACCACCTATTGTTATCCCCATACAGCAAAGGCAGTCTCATTTACATGCAAATGATCGCTCAAACTGTCATTCTCCCTGTCTTTTGAACGAATTTTGAGCGATCATCTTTGCATGTAAATGGGTCTTAACACTGTGTGTTACATCATTGCATAACAAAAAACTTAGTTCACTAAACAATATTAAGTTATATTGTATAATAATTTTACAAAAGCTTGAAATTATTTATATAAAGCAGTAGGTACCATAAATCAGTATTAAAGTTCCGAAAGCCATCTCAGCGCTTTTCCTGTTAAATAAACACCCAGCTTTAGATGAAGTGGTAAAGTTTAGTTAAGAATTTTAATATACGATAGAAGAACAGCATAAAGGTTACAAAGCAGCCAATCTCCTGGCATTGTAAACTGTAACATAAAAGCGAGGGACCGGGATCATAAAATACTTTCTTCTTTTAAACATATTCAGCAATAAATTATCAAAATCTGCCAATAGACACGAAGAGTATAAATGCAACAGAAGAACATTGTGTAATGTATTGTAATGAAGATTTATTCACTGGCAAGGTCTGATCAGATCTACAGGGTGATTTCTTAGATTTCATTAGTTAAAGACATAAAACAGCCTGTCTAAGAGAGGAGGAACAGTGGGAAGTCCATATAAATTACTATAGCTCAATTAGGTGCAGACAGTTTACAGAGTGTTTATTACCAGTAAAAAGGAAGGTTTTCTAATTAGATTAAAAGGTTTGGAAAACAACAGTGCCCTGTGATTTAGACCTATTGTGCGAATAATACACTGTAAGGAGTAGCATTGATTAAAAGTAAACTGATAAGTTATTTGTGCGACTCCATTGTTTATTGACGGAGCTCCAGCAGTCCGCTGCAATTTACTGCATAAGATCAATGGGAGGATTTGGCTAATTTTCTCCATGGCTACAAGATTTATAACTACGCAAAGGGCAGTTGAGTCTCTGCTGGAAATATCAGCCATGATCCATTTGGTGTAATAATCATCAAGGATATGTGGATATATAAATCAGCAAGAATATTCCTTAAACAGGGCATCCCTGTTGTAAAATGCAATATTAAAAAGTGGCAAGTCTAGAGAGAGTTCTGTATTGCATGACAATATGCTTCATAAAGCAGTGGTCAATAGAAACATAAACGCTAGAGTGCTCCGATTCAAGGACAGCAGTCCATCAGTGTCTCTTACTATTGATTTAAGGGGCCATGTTTGTAGTCTGAGCCTGTGATACATACATTTTGGGTTCAAACAGGGCTGAGTGCTATTTCCCACTGTGCTGAGCAGACTGAATTTAAGGTTGTCTTTCCAAATGTTTTCGGGATGCAGGTTATAAAAGGCAGGGAGTCGTTCCCCTCGCTTGTGAATGATCTTTTTCCCATATGTATTGGTAGAAACAGGCAAGAGAGTAAATGAGTAATATCTCAATCTGCTTTTGTCCTACTGTGCCCTTCAGACCACATGGAAGTGTACAGCTGTGTCTAATCTCTGGCTCCCTGTATTGTTTATCACAGTGCCTGGAATCATTTAAAAGTCTCTGCCGCTACACTATATCACAATTCATAAAAAGGTCAAATATTAAAGCATACCTGACTTTTCAGATGACATTCCAGAATAAGCTGCGGTGTGTGTACATGAGAAATAACACTGCTATATACCTTGTATCCTATATTTTTCTCTGCAGGATATATGCTCTCCATTGTCTCAGATGGGAAGGGGGGAGGCAGTGGGGCTGGCTGCAGTGCTGTGTTGTATAGATTGTACACAGAAGACATCAGATCTTGCTCTCTGTTTGTAACATACACACACAAACATAACCTCATCATATAAGAGTTTACAGCAAGGTATAGTAGTGTACATGTGTATAAACAGCAATAGATATCTCAGCATTACATCCAGCATTCATGTCTATGTGTGAGTGTCACTCCCTCCCCCTTCACTCTGATCTCTCTGCATACAGTTCAATAAACAGGTAACTCATCCCCCTGCTCTGCTGTCCCAGCGTCTCCTGTCAATCATGTGAGAGCAGACAGTGCATGATTTATGGACTCAAAGTAAGGGGAAGGGAGACAAAACTATAGAGTAATTTTTCTTACCACAAAAATGTTATTTTAGGTAAATAAAGTAAATACTGGTTTTGCTAATTATCTCACTGGCTATCATAAAAGCAAAAGTTAGTGTCCATTTAAATGGGGTTTTCAGAGATCCTATGATCAGGATGGGTCATGAATAGGTAATCGTCCGGCGTCCATACGGTGGCCAGCGCTTGTAACTGCAGGCACAGCTCCCATTGATTTCAGTTACAAGCGGCAACCACTACATTGGAAGTCAGTGTGGAGACTTCTGCTCAAAATACACAGAGGTTGAAGCGGAAGCCTCTGCGCCGAGCTCCATATAGAGGCCGGCGCTTGTAACTGCAGGCACGGCTCTGATTTAAATCAATGGGAGCCGTGTCTGTCCTTACAAGCGCTAGCCGCTACACAGAGGTCTGCCCAGAGGCTTCCATTTCGACTATTGTGTATTTGAACAATGATGACATAAGTTTTCCATAGACTGCACTTCTTGTGTGAAAGACTAACATCAAATTTCAAATGACAATGGGCTGCCTTATTTCTGTCACTGCATAAGGCCTTTGAGCTGTTGTCCTTTGGAAATCCCTCAATGTGAAATGCACCCTCCTAACAGCCCTGCTATTACTGCTAAACTTGCTATAGGGCTGAATGGAATGATCTTTAAACTCCTAACAGTTTTCACTGCTGTGTAAGGGGCACAGGTCACCTTTCCAG
Organism: Eleutherodactylus coqui; assembly: GCF_035609145.1. Lineage (NCBI taxonomy): Eukaryota > Metazoa > Chordata > Amphibia > Anura > Eleutherodactylidae > Eleutherodactylus > Eleutherodactylus coqui. The sequence continues at coordinate 171,375,404 of NC_089843.1, read as the reverse complement.
CATATATATATATATATATATATATATATATATATATATATATATATATATATATATATACGCACACACACACTCCTGTCATACCTTTCATTCACTGATAAGGGCAATGTATAAACACTACATAACTCTGTGGATGCTAAAGAAACAAAGTTGTGTCTTAAGTACACTTTAGGCTCTGTGCTTTTCTCTAAACTTTGGCTCTGGCTTTGTTACCTTTGTCCTTCCACGCTGTGTAAATAGTCAGAGCCCGCCAATCAGGGCCACTGCATAACACCAACAGCAGCAATACAAATACTACGAGGCCCCAACAACCCATAGGAGCAATACCTTATTTTGGTGATATAACAGGGGTATCTTATCAATCAGATATGCCTAATTATCATTCGATACATCAGAGAAGAATACGATGAGAAAGCTGAAGTGTTGTTTATACACTCTCCTGAAGGATTTTATTTAGCCCTTGTCAGGAGCTGAGCACAAGCTGCCTGTCCCCGTCAGCATCCAATCAGAATACATAAAAACATTTCATAGTGAATCATAGAAAGGCTACAGCCTTGTACACATGCAAATATCTTATAGTTGCATAAACATAGAAAATTCTTTTACAAACTGTTCTAAAGAAGGAAAATAATCTTTGAAAAATACACATCCAGTGCATAAGCAAAAAATAATGCCTACGTGCCTGATTATAAATACAAGGACATGTGCTTGGAAGGCAAAATCATTATTATTAGAAATTGTATATTTCTGTTGCTCTGTAAGTTATAACCTGGCTAAAGGAATGATGTTAAACCATTATTCTATGGATACTTTCACTTTTGGAGGTTTACCTCCTGCCTGTAAAATGACACAGCCTCAAGCCTTCTTTCTCCTTCCTTTAACCCCTTACTGACATGGCCTATTTTGAGCCTATGGACGCCACAATTTTGAGGGGATTTTCATCACTTTTATTGCTTTTCTTTGAGAGACAAAATAAAGAAAAAAAGGATTTTAGCTATTTTTTTTTCTTTTTTATTATATCATTAGCTGTGCAGGATATAAGCTGTGTTTAATTTATTATAAAGGTTTTTATGCAATAATGCCAAACATGTTTTTTTTTAGTTTATAAACAAAGAGAAGAAAGTAGGCAAAAAGTTTTCCCTTTTCTGCTATATTTTCTGTGGTTTTTTTTTAAATTTTTACTTTATTTATTTTTACAATTTTTATATCCCTGTAGTGGACTTTATGTCCCTGTAGTGGAATTGATCCTGTGATTCTATAATTACTTTGGTTATATAATGATGAAGTACTTTTGTACTACAATGCATTATTGCTATTCATAGTGATCACATAGTGATCACCATTGTCTGGCATCTGGTTGCCATGGCAACCTATCAGCATTGAACAATTACATGTCAGAAGGCCAATGTTGTCACAGAGGGAGCACCTTCCCTCTGTAAACCATTTACATGCTGCAATCAACATTTTATTATCAATGCCCGCTTTTGCAGCGGTAAGCTGGCTGTCAGTCACAGTCAGCTCATGCAGCAGATGGCGTGGGCTCAGCTTCTGAACCCATGCCATCCATAGCACTTACGTTTACGTCCATTCCCAGCTAGGAAGTAGATTTATGTCCTGGGGCGGGAAGGGGGTTAAATACCTTTTTGGTTAACAGGTGGGAACAAGCCTAGTGGCTACTGCTCCAGACAGAATGACTGTGTTACAGTCATTAACTCATCGTAATGCCCACATGCTAATTTCCCATATGTACAAGAAGCCTCCGAAATGCTATCAATATAAGAAAAAACAGTATAGCGCTCTTCTGAATGTTGCCAACAGATGCATGCATATATTCAAAATGCTTTAGTATCTTCCTATACCAACGTTTTCTCCTTCTTTACTGTAACAGATATTTGTCTAATGGTAAGAGGGAGAGCAGCTTAATAAAGTCTCTTCTCTTTATCTGTTCCCTCATTTCAGCCTTTAAATGTGCCCCCAATGCCCCCCCCATGTCTATGTCTATGTATGTACCCCAACCTGACAGAATCTGCCACCTTAACACTAGAATCTACTCTACCGACCATTCTCTCATGATATTCTTTCCTGAGGAACTAACCCCCAAGCCAGCTTTAGACTCCAAGGCTACCTCATGGGATATTGTAAGATCATCCCATACCTGCGCAACAGAGACATTCTCAACTCATGCGATTCCCCCATTCTCTTACCCATCTCCCTATTCTGTCATCGCAACCATTCTCTCAAGTCACCCAATATCTTAACCATGTTGTTGGTCCACCACAGGACACAGACATTGGCCCAACAACAGCAAACTTTTCTGTTGACTGTTCCAAGGCTCTCATCAGCTCTACTGTTATTGGGATTGCACCTTCATCTGATAGACTCCTCAGGTCTGCCCAGAACCTTGATGGTCCCTCCACAGGGGACAAAGATGGGGATCTTTCTTTCCTATGTGCTCACTGGTACTGAATATGTCAGGCCAGCAGAAAGAAGCAGTCAACACATCCCTTCTGTTTTTTTTCCCGCATGTACCACCTCAGACCCACCCTATGGTGTCATGTATGAGGCTTCTGCAGCCCATACCCCTTCTTCCTGCCGCCCAACATACACCACACTCCTTTGTCTGCCAGAACTACAGAGGCCAGCAGGAAGGACCCGGACAGCACCAGCTAAGTAAGTATGATAAGACATTCCCTGAAAATAAGACCCTGTGCCTCTTTTGGGGCAAAAACTAATATAGGACAGGGTCTTATTTTCGGGGAAACACAGTAGATCAAACTCCGCCATTACTAAGCTTTACTCCGACAGCTCCCATTTACTGCATGCTCTTCCCCAGAGGCTCACTTCATCACTGTGAAAGTGGCAGCAGCCCCATCTAGAGCCTTTGCATTACTAAACGCCACCAATGATTCTCCACGCACTTACCTGCTTCTTGGAGTCCATATGCTTCTCTGTTCCTCACTGCCAGGACTCGGCTGCTTGTGTTTCTCTCGCACTGCAGGCTCCACTGCAGTCATCTGCAAAAATGCACTGGCCCAGAAAATAGTTGATTGGCAGGGATCCTAAGCAACAGAACCTCACCAATCTACTACTGATTACCGATCCCTTTTTTTTGAACATTAAGTTTTTATTAAATTTTTTAGAGCAGATATAAAGTATTTGAAAAGAGAATGTATACAGTTACAGAGAAAGTTACAATGTGTAAATGATACAAAGAAATCACACTCAATTCATACGTAAAAAGGATTAAAGATGTTAGGAATGGAAAACAAATCTCCAACAACAAAAAAACAATAGTGCAGGATGACAAAAATGTTGAAAATGCAAATTTAGAATATAACCCCTAATGTTTAAAGGGGGTGGATCTTATTATCAGGACAGATTAACCATACAATCCGCATTTTGTAGAATTTAGAAATCTTATTAAGGATAGAACAATATTTTTTTCCGATAAGCAACTATCATTAACCCCTTAATGACATGGCCTATTTTGAGCTTAAGGACCAAGCCTTATTTTTCAAATCTGACATCTGTCACTTTCTGTGCTAATAACTTTTGAATGCTTTTACTTATCAAGGTGATTCTGAGATTGTTTTTTCGTGACATATTGTACTTTATGTTAGTGTAAAAATTTCATCAATAAATTTTGTCCTTATTTGGAAAAAAAATCCAAATTTTCTGAAAATTTGGAAAAATTCACAATTTTCAAACTTTGAATTGTTTTCTTTGTAAGATAGAAAGTCAAACACCACAACATAGTTATTAATTAACATTTCCCATAGGCCTACTTTACACAGCAATCATTTTTTAAGTGTTATTTTACTTTTTGCAGACTCCACAAAGTATATAAATTTAGCAGTAATTTTTCACATTTACTAGCAAATTTCAAAATCTAAATTTTTTAAGGACCAATGCAGTTCAGACATAGTTTTGCCGAGCCTGTATATCAGAATCCCCCATGAATTGCCCCATTTTAAAATCAGCACCCTTCAAAGTATTCAAAATGGCATTTAGAAAGTTTATTAACCCTTTAGATGTTTTACAGGAATTAAAGGAAAGTGCATCAAAAATTAGAACAGTTCCTTTTTTCTACTGATTTTCAATATAAAACCTTTTTTTTTAATATAAAACAGTAGGAGTTAGCAAAGAAACAAAACTTGGAATGTATGACCCAGATTCCGCAGTTTTTAGAAATGCCCCATATGTGGACGTAGCCTGTTGTATGGGCACATGGTAGGTCTCAGAAGGAAAGGAGCGCTTCTTGTCTTTTTGAATGCAGATTTGGCAGGAATAATTTTCAGACCCCATGTAGTGTTTGCAGTGCCCCTGAGGTAGCAGTACATTTGAAACCCCCAATAACTGACCCCATTTTGGAAACTACACCCCTCAGGGAATTTATTAAGGGGTGTAGTGAGCAGTTTGAACCCACAGATGTTTGAGGAATTTTTTTTAACAGTTTGAGTTCAATACGAAAAAATCCAATTTTTCACATAATGTTTAGCTTTAGGCCCAGATTTTCATTTTTCACCAGTGGCAGAAGGAAAAACGTACCCCATGATGCGTTACCCAGTTGCTCTCGAACATGGAAATGCCCCATATGTGGACGTAGCCTGTTGTATGGGCACATGGTAGGTCTCAGAAGGAAAGGAGCGCTTCTTGTCTTTTTGAATGCAGATTTGGCAGGAATAATTTTCAGACCCCATGTAGTGTTTGCAGTGCCCCTGAGGTAGCAGTACATTTGAAACCCCCAATAACTGACCCCATTTTGGAAACTACACCCCTCAGGGAATTTATTAAGGGGTGTAGTGAGCAGTTTGAACCCACAGATGTTTGAGGAATTTTTTTTAACAGTTTGAGTTCAATACGAAAAAATCCAATTTTTCACATAATGTTTAGCTTTAGGCCCAGATTTTCATTTTTCACCAGTGGCAGAAGGAAAAAACGTACCCCATGATGCGTTACCCAGTTGCTCTCGAACATGGAAATGCCCCATATGTGGACGTAGCCTGTTGTATGGGCACATGGCAGGACTCAGAAGGATAGGAGCGCTTCTTGGCTTTTTGAATGCAGATTTTGCTGGAATAATTTTCAGAGCCCATGTAGTGTTTGCAGTGCCCCTGAGGTACCAGTGCATTTGAAACCCCCAACAACTGACCCCATTTTGGAAACTACACCCCTCAGGGAATTTTTTAAGGGGTGTAGTGAGCGGTTTGAACCCACAGGTATTTGAGGAATTTTTTTAACAGTTTGAGTTCAATACAAAAAAAATCACATTTTTCACATAATGTTCAGCTTTAGGCCCAGATTTATATTTTTTACCAGTGGCAGAAGGAAAAAACGTACCCCATGATGCGTTACCCAGTTGCTCTCGAACACGGAAATGCCCCATATGTGGACGTAGCCTGTTGAATGGGCACATGGCAGGACTCAGAAGGATAGGAGCGCTTCTTGGCTTTTTGAATGCAGATTTTGCTGGAATAATTTTCAGACCCCATGTAGTGTTTGCAGTGCCCCTGAGGTACCAGTGCATTTGAAACCCCCAACAACTGACCCCATTTTGGAAACTACACCCCTCAGGGAATTTTTTAAGGGGTGTAGTGAGCGGTTTGAACCCACAGGTATTTGAGGAATTTTTTTAACAGTTTGAGTTCAATACAAAAAAAATCACATTTTTCACATAATGTTCAGCTTTAGGCCCAGATTTATATTTTTTACCAGTGGCAGAAGGGAAAAAACGTACCCCATGATGCGTTACCCAGTTGCTCTCGAACACGGAAATGCCCCATATGTGGATGTAAACTGTTGTTTGGGCACATGGCAGGGCTCAGAAAGAAAGGAGCGCTTTTTTTGAATGCAGATTTTGCTGGAATAATTTTCAGACACCGTGTAGTGTTTGCAGTGCCCCTGAGGTACCAGTGCATTTGAGACCCCCAACAACTGACCCCATTTTGGAAACTACACCCCTCAGAGAATTTTTTAAGGGGTGTAGTGAGCGGTTTGAACCCACAGGTGTTTGAGGAATTTTTTTTAATAATTTGAGTTGAGAACGAAAAATTCACATTTTTCCAATAATGCTTAGTTTAGGCCCAGATTTTTATTTTTTACCAGGGGCAGAAGGAGAAAACGTAATCCATGATGTTACCCAACAGGGAAATGCCCCATATGTGAATCTAAACTGTTTTTAGGGCGCAGGGCTCAGAAGGGAAGGACTTAGCATGTGGCTTTATGTACAAGCTGTGCGAAGTACATCAGGGTAAAACGTCAGGCCAATAAAAAAATTAAAATTTCAGGGACGTGTGGTAGATCTTAAAACACTCATTTATACAGAGGCCGGGTTGTGTGGAGCACGTTTCACACTGGTATCTGGTGTCTTTTCTTATCCCCTGTTTGTAGCACACTCTGCACCTCTTTTGGGGCCTTCCCTTCGTCGCAGTGGAGGGAATTTCACTGAGAAAATGCTGCATTGGTACAATTCTTGTGGCCTCGCTTCCAGAAGTACTGGGCCTCTCCCCCACCTCCTGGTCCCCAAATATTAGGTCCTTGATAACTTCCTCTTGAAATTCAAGGAATGTCCCCCTGTGGCCTGCACCTCGGAACAGCACGTAGGCATTATACAGTGCCATCTGTACGAGGTGCACGGCCAGTTTTTTGTACCACACCCGTGTTTTCCACATGGCTCTATAGGGCTCCAGTACCTGGTCTGATAGATCGACCCCTCCCATGTACTTATTATAGTCGAGGACGCAGTCTGGTTTGGGGGTCTCTGCACTGGTACCTCGTACTGGGCAGGGGGTACTGCTGTGGCCGTGTATTGTCGTCAACATAAGGACATCCCTCTTGTCCTTATATTTAACGCACAATACATTGTCGCTGCATTGGGCCCGGCTCTCACCCCTTCTGAGCAGTTGCCCAAGCAGCGTCTTAGGGAGGCTTTTTTGATTTTTCCGAACAGTGCCACATGCCACTGTTCCTCTGGAAGCGAGGCACTGAAACAGGGGGACACTGGTATAAAAGTTATCCAGGTACAGATGGTAACCCTGGTCTAATAGTGGGTGCACCAGTTCCCACACTATTTTCCCTGTTACTCCCAGCACGGGGGGGCATTCTGGGGGCTCAATTTTAGTGTCCTTCCCCTCGTAAATACGGAACTTGTGGGTGTACCCTGATGTACTTTCGCACAGCTTGTACAACTTCACACCATACCGTGCCCGCTTACTGGGCAGGTACTGGCGGAATTTTAGCCTCCCCTTGAAGTGTACCAGGGACTCGTCTACTGCAATGTTTATCTGTGGGGCATACGCCTGGGCAAACTTGGCGTTAAAATGGTCTATTACGGGCCTGATCTTATACAACCGATCGTAATTGGGGTGATCGCTGGGGGGGCACAGCTGGTTGTCATTGTAGTGCAGAAATTTTAAAATACACTCAAAGCGCGTCCTCGACATCGCCATGCGGAACATTGGGGTGTGGTACAAAATATCGGTAGTCCAGTACGCCCTGATTGTTGGCTTCTTTATTAGCCCCATAGTTAGTATAAGCCCCCAAAATTTTTGTATCTCTGGTGCATCCACTCGGGTCTGGCATAGCTGGAGGTGGGATTTTGTTGAATAAAATTCTGGGCGTACAAATTAGTCTGGGTAACAATATGGGCAATGAACTCTTCTGAAAAAAAAAACTTGAAGAAGTCCTTCCCTCTGAGCCCTTCCGGATCAAATTGAATCCCTGGGTTCCCAATAAAATCAGGGATCTGGGTCTGTAATCTTCCGGGGTACTCCAGTGAGCATCTGATGCATTGGGGTCAGTGGCGGTCCTTGGACGCCTTCTCGGGGGTGCAGGGAGCTCAGACTCGCTGGATGAGGATGAGGATGAGGAGTCGGAGAATGCCAAAAAAGTGGGGTCGTCATCACCACTACCTGAGTCCGAGTCTGATGCAATGATTGCATACAGTTCCTCTGAAGTGTACCTCCTGCGGGCCATATTTATATAAAATGGGGCACACGGGGAAAAAGTTTTATTAGATGGGACACTGCGGGATGGGGTGACCACGGGACGGGGGTCGGAAAGAACGCGGAAACTTATGTGGTGTATTCACGTGTTTTTTTTTCTTTTTTTTTTTTTTACACAGACGAATACACTGACACAACACGGACTAACGACACGCTACACACTAGATGGACTAATGACACGCTACACTAACTAATGACGGGTGACGGGACAGGTAACGAAATGGAAACAACAGGAACTTTTTTTGTTTTTTTGGGGTTTTTTTTACACAGACGAATACACTGACAGTACACGGACTAACGACACGCTACACACTAGACGGACTAACTAAACGCTACACTAACTAATAACGGGTGACGGGACAGGTAACGAAATGGGAACAACAGGAACTTTTTTTGTTTTTTTGGGGTTTTTTTTACACAGACGAATACACTGACAGTACACGGACTAACGACACGCTACACACTAGATGGACTAACTAAACGCTACACTAACTAATAACGGGTGACGGGACAGGTAACGAAATGGGAACAACAGGAACTTTTTTTGTTTTTTTTTTGTTTTTTTTTACACAGACGAATACACTGACAGTACACGGACTAACGACACGCTACACACTAGACGGACTAACTAAATGCTACACTAACTAATAACGGGTGACGGGACAGGTAACAAAATGGGAACAACAGGAACTTTTTTTTTTTTTTTTTACACCAAGGGATACACTGACTACACGCTGCGCTACACTACACTGCTGATCGCACGCTACAGCTCACTCACTACACTTCTGATCACACACTACAGATCCCTCACTCACTACACTACACTGCACTTCTGATCACTCACTCCACTCTGCTACACTACACTGCCTGATCAATCACTCACTACACTCACTACACTACACTGCCTGATCAATCACTCACTACACTCACTACACTACACCACACTGATCACTAACACTCACTCCACTACACCACACTGATGACTAACTCCTCTCCACTACACTGATCACTAACTCCACTCTGCTACACTACACTCCACTACACTACACTCCACTACACTGCACTACACTGCACTACACTACACTACACTCACTCCCTGCCTAATCTACACTCTAATCGCTCGTTTTTATGGCACACAATACGGTGGTTGCTCTTTCTACAAGCACCGGAAACACATTGCGGTGCTTGCAGACAGAGCTCCTATTCTAAACAGCGCGAACACCGCTGCCGCTCTGTGATTGGTCAGGGAGTTTTTCCCTGACCAATCACAGCGATCGTGGGGGAGGGACCGCTCTGATTGGTCCCCAGCCCGGATGCCTCACTTGTCTGCCGACGATATCAGCCAGGATCGCTGCTGTGTCGCCGCGGTGACACTTTAATGACATGACGTACCAGGTACGTCATGTTGCGGGAAGTATCCCGCTACCATGACGTACCAGGTACGTCCAGGAGCGGGAAGGGGTTAATACTACTTATATATTCTACAAAAGGGGGGCAACCAGGATCTTTGCAGTATTTAGCTTTTTTTAGAACTGTTACTAAAAATTGCATGTGTAATTATGCTCATAGGGTTATATTTTTAGATCTATTGATAATAAACAATTTAGGGGGTAAGAACAATTGTGTAGCCAACAGTGACCAGCAGCAGCAGCATGTGAGCCAAGTGCTTTGACAGTTTGCTTGCAAAATAACAGAAATTTACATTAATCAACTAAGTAATTCTACTGAGCTGAAGTGAAATCATCAGACTTTGTGGCTTGGAACTAAATTAGAACACCAAGATTTTTGATTTACGGATGTACAGAGACCTTACATAATCCGTTAGAAGAGTATACGTTCTGGAGCCTTCTGTCTGCTGCTGACTTGTAGGACAGCTTTGCTGCATTGCTAGATAAGCTGAGGCTCTGTTGTCCTGGGACTTCTGGATGCTGCTGTGAAATACTATCTACCCAATGACCACAGATGAGAACTGTTGGCACTGTAACTTTGTTGCCCCTACGTAGAGGAGGTGTCTGCTATGTATCTAGGAACTCTCAGTGACTACCCTGGAGCATGGGGAATGGATGGAGCTCTCCAACCAGCTTGTGTTCACAAAGGCTATGCGTAAATCTTCTTCTGCCAATGGGGCCAGCATTTGGAACCAAGGGAGATTGGTCTCAAATGATTGTTGTTTGCATATATATTACAAGAGGTGCAATGCAATTGTGAATTGTGCAAGAATATCAGGTTTGAGTTAACCACGTGGGGACTAATCAAAAGGTACTAGGACATTTTGGGAACTTATGTAATGTTGTATTTACTGTGTGTCATATGGAAAATCTGATACTCATTGTTAACAAAGAGTGTATTTAAGAGATAGCTGTTTACTGTTCGCAAAATGCTAAGAGGATTGCAGTCAGTACAGAGTTGTAACAGGTTATAGTCACTAGCTGGTTACTATTCATAATATGTATAGTTTTTTCATCTGCTGTCTAAGGCCTCTCGCACATGGGCAGATCGGACCCCGCATGCATGATTCCCGCAGTGGAATTCGACCTGGTGCCCAGCCGGTGACCCCGGCTTACCAGTCCGGCGGCTTCTGCACATGCTGCGGATATGCTGAAAGGCACCGCAGAAGTGCCACGGGACGAATGGCTTCCATTGACTTCAATGGAAGCCGGCCGTACGTAACCCACACAAAATCGCAGCATGCTGCAATTTATTCTCTGCAAGTGGAAAATCACATACGATTTCCGCTTGTGGAGATGAAATGGCGTTTTGCCATTGAATACTATGGGCTGTATCTGTTGCAGAGTCCGGAGACGGATGTCCCCCGCAGACTCCGCAATGCAAATACACCCATGTGTAGGAGACCTTATTGGGTCTTTTGCTTACTGGTAGCCCCAAACCTATAACAAAATAAAACTGTATTAAGTAAACACTTTTTCTTACTCGGAATCATATCCAATGTTCCTGGGTGCTTTGCTGTGTTTCGTATTACAACATGTCTTGTGTAACATCAGCTGCACATTGATGCATGTGTGATACTGATGCTGGGATACTGATGAAATGAATCACAAGTGGGGATAGCCGTGTATACGGCTGTTTATAAAATATTTGTGCCAAAACATTATTTTCTGTAGATAGGGACTCAAATTCTCTCAAGTTTGCATCATGAAAAAAATTGTCTTATCAGTCTCAACTGACAGTTCTGCCAACCTTTCTAAAATATATTCCAATAAAAAGTGCTGTTAAATTTAATGCACCTTTAATTTATACTGACATGTCAAAAGGCATGGGACTGTACTATGTAAACTAATTATAAAGTGACGTTACATCAGATGACTGCTTGAGAACGCTAACACCTGTGTAAGTTGTGAGATGTTACCTTGTAAGTCAGGTTGAACATTGTCATCATGCTTATGAGAGGCAATGTGAATAACTGGAGTTCAAAAGAGCATGATAGTGGGTGCCAGGTGGATGGAATGTTCCATTTCCAAAGTTGTGCGGGCATTTAACATTCCTCGATCCACAGTGTCACGTGTGTACCAGAAAAACATTATTGAAGATATCACCACCCACAGTGGACAGCACAGTAACCGCCAATGGGTGCTAATGATGGTGATCAGGGGTGTCTAGATAGAATTCTTTATGCAAACAGTCAAGTGAGACCAGTAGAAATCCCATCCCCATTCAATGCAGGAAGTCCCACACATATATCCTACAGGTCAGTACAGAGTTCTTTAGATTCCATGGCACATGAGAGCGGAAAACCCACCAGAGTGTCTGTGTTAACATCACGACACCGGACATGGTGCCTCATCTGGGTTTGTGAGGGGCTAATGAGGTTGATAACTAGACCTCAGATGATTGCCAACATGTGGTATGGTCTGATAAACCACAATACCAATCCCAGTACCAAAATATTGTCTTCTGTTATTTCTTATTTATTCTTCTTTGATGATTAACACTTAGAAGATACTGCCAAAGAAGGAATGTAAATTAAAGAAAGTCAATGATACAGGTATTTGATCATACTATTGTATTGGACTAATTTGTATCATGGGTGAAAACAAAGTAGAGAATGACTAAAATCTGTAATTGAGTAAAATACTGTTAATAATCATCATTGTGTTTGAAAGGAATCACACATTGTGGTTTGATGCGTCATGTGAGGGACTCTTCTGATTGATAGGAAGCATCTGTAGTACTGTAGATTGCAGGATGCAGCTCTGGAGATACAACTGTGCAAAATAATGGAGAAAGTAATAAAGAGTCAAAGTTATATACACACACATTTCAAATTATTTCTGTATAGAACAGTTCCTACGGTGGCTTAGTCTAAATGTTAAAGCACATACAATGTTTTATTTGCTGGACTAGTGAAGTCATATATAGATCCCAAATACGGTACATTAAATGTCAAAATAGAAAGCTTTTTCCCTCGCACCGAGGCTTTTCATGTGAGAATGAAATAGACATTTATTATAATTCATATAAAGTGTGTTCAGACTTTTGCTGCATTTCGCTAGTTTTTCCACTGCTTTTTTATATGTTGCATTTAAAAACTGTACATTTCCAGGACTCATGATGATTCTTTACATCCTGCCCTGTTAAAATTAGACTGCAGTTTGATTTTCAATGGTTAACAGCATAGCATTGAAAACCACATATGAATCCCAAACCATGATCATCGTTGGTATGTGAGCTACCATGTTATCCTTTTTCATCCGTGCATTTCTCTGGATATTTTCTAGAACTTTTTCTATGAAACACAACACAGCCATGATCATGGCAACATGACTTGTATCTTGAGCTGTAGCTTTTTTTCTAGTTGTGGCAAAATGAAAGCTGAACTTGCAGAACTCTTTAAATTAACATTCCTATCAATTAACTATATATTTCAGACAATTTCTGATGAATCTTCTGCAAGCTATTCTTTGCTTTTTTCCTCAAGCCTTGTCCTCTTGCTGCATCATTAATTAGATCATGTGCACTCAATGAGGGGGAGCTAGGAGTCATCATTGTAACTGCAATGGTTCATTAACATGTACAATAAAATTCAAATGCTTAATTTAAACTTCCCACTTTTGTCTTTCTGACCACAAAATAGATAACGCGTACCTAGATGAGCTTCTTATTAGTGAAAATCTCAACAATATGTTGCAGGACTCACAGGCAAAGTTTCTAAAAGTCTGTTCTCCCCAAATATGGTACACCCACCACAAGGGCATCGCTACAGATGTTTTATCCTCTGTGTTTTTTATTTTTATTTTCTATTTCTCTTTTTACCTTTTCTCTCTTGCATCAGCTTCACCTCTTCATTAATATTGTCTCCTCAGCTGATGGATTTCAGTCCTATGTTTATTATCATATTTAAACTGACTTGTCCTTGTACTTTATTGCTTCTACTGTTTCTCATGCTACAATAGCATCCAAGAATGTTTGTATTGCAAATTAATAAAAAAAATGGAAACCAAGGTACAACGAACTTAGAAGATTCAACAAAAGCACAACTTCTAGGTTCTTTTCCTTCTGAGCAATTCAATCCTTGCGGCGCCTTCACATGCAATGTAATTGGTGTGGGCATTCTGCAGCAGGAAACCCACAACGATTAGGCCGGAAAACTGCAGTGGCCAAATCTGCATCTAAATGGTGTGGATTTAGCTATGGTCTTTCTTAAAGATCAGCTGCAGGATTCAACCCTCGTATTTCAAGGTTAATAGAAATGCTGCAGGTTTAAAATCTGTAGCATTTTTTAAAGAAGGTTGTGGCTTTATTGTGGAAAATTTCACAAATTTGAAGGAGACTTTTAAAATCATCTCTGTATGGCTTCTACTATAAGTCTGCAGAATTTCTGCAGTGATTCCGCTAGCACAAATTCCACTGCGCTTATGCCACATGCAAAGGTGGCCTAAGGGCTCATGTCCACAGGCAAAATGTGATTTAAAATCCGCAGCGGATCTCCCGCGCGCGGATCCGCACCCCATAGGGATGCATTGACCACCCGCGGGTACATAAATACCCGCGGATCGTCAATAAAAGGCATTTAAAAAAAAATGGAGCATGAAAAAATCTGGACCATGCTCCATTTTCATGCGGGTCTCCCGCGGGGACGGCTCCCGCGGGCTTCTATTGAAGCCTATGGAAGCCGTCCGGATCCGCGGGAGACCTAAAATAGGAATTAAAAGCATTTACTCACCCGCAGCGGACCGCGAAGCTCTGCTCTTCCTCACGGCCGCATCTCCCTTGCTTCGGCTCGGCGGATGTGCCCGGCGCATGCGCGCGGCACGTCGACGACGTGCCGGCGACGTGCCGCCGGCGTCAGGAATTCATCCGCCGGCCGAAAATGAAGATCCGGCCGTGAGGAACAGCTGACATTCCCCGCCCGCGCCGGATAGGTAAATACTTTTAAATTGCTATTTTCGGCGCTCATGTCCGCGGGGCAGGAGGGACCCGCTGCAGATTCTCCATGTAGAATCTGCAGCGGATCTGATTTTCCCCGTGGACATGAGGCCTAAAGGGGTAGGCTTCACAATGACAATACCAGTCCATATGTCTTATTAAGGCACATAGACAACATACATTCAATTGTTGATGAATATCTGGACAGCTCCGTTACCCCACCCCTGCGATAACAGCTGCTATAAGAGACAATATCGGGATGTAAACTTTATATACTCTCAGATAAATGAGTTTTAAACCTTTTACATTGTATGTTTCTCCCTTACGTTGTTATTAGAGTTGAGCGAGCACCAAAATGCTCGGGTTCTCGTTATTCGGGACGAACTTTTCGCGAAGCTCGAGGGTTCGTTTCGAGTAACGAACTCCATTGAAGTCAATGGGCGACCCGAGCATTTTTGTATTTCGCCGATGCTCGCTAAGGTTTCCTTGTGTGAAAATCTGGGCAATTCAAGAAAGTGATGGGAACGACACAGCAACGGATAGGGCAGGCGAGGGGCTACATGTTGGGCTGCATCTCAAGTTCCCAGGTCCCACTATTAAGCCACAATAGCGGCAAGAGTGGGCCCCCCCCCCTCCCAAAAACTTTTACTTCTGAAAAGCCCTCATTAGCATGGCATACCTTAGCTAAGCACCACACTACCTCCAACAAAGCACAATCACTGCCTGCATGACACTCCACTGCCACTTCTCCTGTGTTACATGCTGCCCAACCGCCCGCCCTCCCCCCCACAGCGCACACCAAAGTGTCCCTGCGCAGCCTTCAGCTGCCCTAATGCCTCACCACCCTCATGTCTATTTAGAAGTACGTCTGCCATGAGGAGGAACCGCAGGCACACACTGCAGAGGTTGGCACGGCTAGGCAGCGACCCTCTTTAAAAGGGGCGGGGCGATAGCCCACAATGCTGTACAGAAGCAATGAGAAATAGAATCCTGTGCCACCGCCATCAGGAGCTGCACACGTGGGCATAGCAATGGGGAACCTATGTGTCACACACTATTCATTCTGTCAAGGTGTCTCTGCATGCCCCAGTCAGACCGGGCTTTTTAATTCATAGACACAGGCAGGTACAACTCCCTATTGTGAAGTCCCTGTCGACCGACAGCATGGGTGGCTTCCTGGAACCCACCGGCGGTACATAAAAATATCCCATTGCAGTGCCCAACACAGCTGAGGTAGTAATGTCGTGCTTAATGCAGGTGGGCTTCGGCCCACACTGCATGCCCCAGTCAGACTGGGGTTCTTTACAAGTGGACACAGATGCATTTATCATTCCCTGTGGACCCACAGCATGGGTGGGTGCCAGGAAGCCACCGGCGGTACATAGAAATATCCCATTGCATTGCCCAACACAGCTGAGGTAGTAATGTCGTGCTTAATGCAGGTGGGCTTCGGCCCACACTGCATGCCCCAGTCTGACTGGGGTTCTTTACAAGTGGAAACAGATGCATTTATAATTCCCTGTGGACCCACAGCATGGGTGGGTGCCAGGAAGCCACCGGCGGTACATAGAAATATCCCATTGCATTGCCCAACACAGCTGAGGTAGTAATGTCGTGCTTAATGCAGGTGGGCTTCGGCCCACACTGCATGCCCCAGTCTGACTGGGGTTCTTTACAAGTGGAAACAGATGCATTTATAATTCCCTGTGGACCCACAGCATGGGTGGGTGCCAGGAAGCCACCGGCGGTACATAGAAATATCCCATTGCATTGCCCAACACAGCTGAGGTAGTAATGTCGTGCTTAATGCAGGTGGGCTTCGGCCCACACTGCATGCCCCAGTCTGACTGGGGTTCTTTACAAATGGAAACAGATGCATTTATAATTCTCTGTGGACCCACAGCAGGGGTGGGTGCCAGGAAGCCACCGGCGGTACATAGAAATATCCCATTGCATTGCCCAACACAGCTGAGGTAGTAATGTCGTGCTTAATGCAGGTGGGCTTCGGCCCACACTGCATGCCCCAGTCAGACTGGGGTTCTTTACAAGTGGACATATGTAGGTTAAACTCCGTGTGCACCTACAGCATGGGTGGCTCCCTGGAACCCACCGGCGATACACAAAAATATCCCATTGCATTGCCCAACACAGCGGATGTAACGTCAGCTGTAATGCAGGTGGGCTAAAAATTCATTTGATTACACTGTAGGCGAGGGCCCACAAAAATTGCTGTATCAACAGTACTAATGTACATCCAAAAAATTGGCCATGGCCAACCAAGAGGGCAGGTGAAACCCATTAATCGCTTTGGTTAATGTGGCTTAAGTGGTAACTAGGCCTGGAGGCAGCCCAGTTTAACGAAAAATTGGTTCAAGTTAAAGTTTCAACGCTTTTAAGAGCATTGAAACATATAAAAATTGTTTAGAAAAATTATATGAGTGAGCCTTGTGGCCCTAAGAAAAATTGCCCGTTCAGCGTGATTACGTGAGGTTTCAGGAGGAGGAGCAGGAGGAGGAGGAGGAATATTAGACACAGATTGATGAAGCAGAAATGTCCCCGTTTTGGATGGTGAGAGAGAACGTAGCTTCCATCCGCGGGTGCAGCCTACGTATTGCTTACGTATCGCTGCTGTCCGCTGGTGGAGAAGAGAATTCTGGGGAAATCCAGGCTTTGTTCATCTTGATGAGTGTAAGCCTGTCGACACTGTCGGTTGACAGGTGGGTACGCTTATCCGTGATGATTCCCCCAGCCACACTAAACACACTCTCTGACAAGACGCTAGCCGCAGGACAAGCAAGCACCTCCAGGGCATACAGCGTGAGTTCAGGCCACGTGTCCAGCTTCGACACCCAGTAGTTGTAGGGGGCAGAGGCGTCACGGAGGACGGTCGTGCGATCGGCTACGTACTCCCTCACCATCCTTTTACAGTGCTCCCGCCGACTCAGCCTTGACTGGGGAGCGGTGACACAGTCTTGCTGGGGAGCCATAAAGCTGGCAAAGGCCTTGGAGAATGTTCCCCTGCCTGTGCTGTACATGCTGCCTGATCTCTGCGCCTCCCCTGCTACCTGGCCCTCGGAACTGCGCCTTTTGCCACTAGCGCTGTCGGATGGGAAGTTTACCATCAGTTTGTCCACCAGCGCCCTGTGGTATAGCATCATTCTCGAACCCCTTTCCTCTTCGGGAATGAGAGTGCAAAGGCTCTCCTTATACCGTGGATCGAGCAGTGTGTACACCCAGTAATCCGTAGTGGCCAGAATGCGTGTAACGCGAGGGTCACGAGAAAGGCATCCTAACATGAAGTCAGCCATGTGTGCCAGGGTACCTGTACGCAACACATGGCTGTCCTCACTAGGAAGATCACTTTCAGGATCCTCCTCCTCCTCCTCTTCCTCCTCCTCAGGCCATACACGCTGAAAGGATGACAGCCCAGCAGCATGTGTACCCTCACCAGTGGGCCAAGCTGTCTCTTCCCCCTCCTCCTCATCCTCCTCATGCTGCTCCTCCTCAACGCGCTGAGATATAGACAGGCGGGTGCTCTGACTATCCAGCGACATACTGTCTTCCCCCGGCTCTGTTTCCGAGCGCAAAGCGTCTGCCTTTATGCTTTGCAGGGAACTTCTCAAGATGCATAGCAGAGGAATGGTGACGCTAATGATTGCAGCATCGCCGCTCACCACCTGGGTAGACTCCTCAAATTTTCCAAGGACCTGGCAGATGGCTGCCAACCAGGGCCACTCTTCTGTAAATAATTGAGGAGGCTGACTCCCACTGCACCGCGCAAGTTGGAGTTGGTATTCCACTATAGCTCTACGCTGCTCATAGAGTCTGGCCAACATGTGGAGCGTAGAGTTCCACTGTGTGGGCACGTCGCACAGCAGTCGGTGCACTGGCAGATTAAACCTATGTTGCAGTGTCCGCAGGGTGGCAGCGTGCGTGTGGGATTTGCGGAAATGTGCGCAGAGCTGGCGCACCTTTCCGAGCAGGTATGACAAATGGGGGTAGCTTTTCAGAAAGCGCTGAACCACCAAATTAAAGACATGGGCCAGGCATGGCACGTGCGTGAGGCTGCCGAGCTGCAGAGCCGCCACCAGCTTACGGCCGTTGTCACACACGACCATGCCCGGTTGGAGGCTCAGCGGCGCAAGCCAGTGGTCGGTCTGCTCTGTCAGACCCTGCAGCAGTTCGTGGGCCGTGTGCCTCTTCTCTCCTAAGCTGAGTAGTTTCAGCACGGCCTGCTGACACTTGCCCACCGCTGTGCTGCCACGCCGCGTGACACCGACTGCTGGCGACGTGCTGCTGACACATCTTGATTGCGAGACAGAGGTTGCGTTGGAGGAGGAGGAGGAGGAAGGTGCTTTAGTGGAGGAAGCATACACCGCCGCAGATACCACCACCGAGCTGTGGCCCGCAATTCTGGGGGTGGGTAGGACGTGAGCGGTCCCAGGCTCTGACTCTGTCCCAGCCTCCACTAAATTCACCCAATGTGCCGTCAGGGAGATATAGTGGCCCTGCCCGCCTGTGCTTGTCCACGTGTCCGTTGTTAAGTGGACCTTGGGAGTAACCGCGTTGGTGAGGGCGCGTACAATGTTGCGGGAGACGTGGTCGTGCAGGGCTGGGACGGCACATCGGGAAAAGTAGTGGCGACTGGGAACCGAGTAGCGTGGGGCAGCCGCCATCATGCTTTTGAAAGCCTCCGTTTCCACAAGCCTATACGGCAGCATCTCTAGGCTGATCAATTTTGCAATGTGCACGTTTAACGCTTGAGCGTGCGGGTGCGTGGCGTCGTACTTGCGCTTGCGCTCAAACTGTGGCACTAGCGACGTCTGGACGCTGCGCTGAGAGACATTGCTGGATGGGGCCGAGGACAGCGGAGGTGAGGGTGTGGGTGCAGGCCGGGAGATGGTAGTGCCTGTGTCCTGAGAGGGGGGTTGGATCTCAGTGGCAGGTTGGGGCACAGGGGGAGAGGCAGTGGTGCAAACCGGAGGCGGTGAACGGGCATCGTCCCACCTTGTGGGGTGCTTGGCCATCATATGTCTGCGCATGCTGTTGGTGGTGCCTCCCCAGCTGATCTTGGCGCGACAAAGGTTGCACACCACTGTTCGTCGGTCGTCAGGCGTCTCTGTGAAAATCTGCCACACCGTAGAGCACCTTGACCTGTGCAGGGTGGCATGGCGCGAGGGGGCGCTTTGGGAAACAGTTGGTGGATTATTCGGTCTGGCCCTGCCTCTACCCCTGGCCACCGCACTGGCTCGGCCTGTGCCCACACCCTCACTTGCCCCTCCGCGTCCTCGGCCGCGTCCACGTCCTCTAGGCCTACCCCTACCCCTCAGCATGCTGTATTACCAGTGATTTGATTTCCCAGGCAGGAAATAAATTGGCGCAAGCCTGCAGGTCAAATATAATTTTTTCGCTTTTTTGCAAAGGGAAGGACCCACTGCGTATATTCAATGAACAATAACTTTTAGAACTGTAGTGTGGCCCTGAAAAAGTGACACACAACTTTAGTGTAGCAGAGTTATTAACTCTAGCAGAGCAGGTATTTGCCAGTCAGGAAAGACAATGGCGCAAGCCTGCAGTAAACCGTAGCTGGTTGCGTCTGATTTTTGTACGTTGTCCACGCAGCACACACGTACACGGAGACCTTAGGACTGACACAGGCAGGCCAAATATAATTTCTTTTCCTTTTTTGCAAAGGGAAGGACCCACTGCGTATATTCAATGAACAATAACTTTTAGAACTGTAGTGTGGCCCTGAAAAAGTGACACACAACTTTAGTGTAGCAGAGTTATTAACTCTAGCAGAGCAGGTATTTGCCAGTCAGGAAAGACAATGGCGCAAGCCTGCAGTAAACCGTAGCTGGTTGCGTCTGATTTTTGTACGTTGTCCACGCAGCACACACGTACACGGAGACCTTAGGACTGACACAGGCAGGCCAAATATAATTTCTTTTCCTTTTTTGCAAAGGGAAGGACCCACTGCGTATATTCAATGAACAATAACTTTTAGAACTGTAGTGTGGCCCTGAAAAAGTGACACACAACTTTAGTGTAGCAGAGTTATTAACTCTAGCAGAGCAGGTATTTGCCAGTCAGGAAAGACAATGGCGCAAGCCTGCAGTAAACCGTAGCTGGTTGCGTCTGATTTTTGTACGTTGTCCACGCAGCACACACGTACACGGAGACCTTAGGACTGACACAGGCAGGCCAAATATAATTTCTTTTCCTTTTTTGCAAAGGGAAGGACCCACTGCGTATATTCAATGAACAATAACTGTGTTGTGGCCCTGCCTACACAATTCTGTCCCTGTAGTATCAATGTAGGGTGCAATGCTCTGCACAGACGATTTTTAGAAAAAAAAAAATATGCAACACTGCTAACAGCAGCCAGCACAGTACTGCACACGCTTAAATTTGGCCCTAGAAAGGACCGTTGAGGTTCTTGAAGGCTACACTCACTCCTAACACTCTCCCTGCCTATGCACCACTTCTGTCCCTAATGCCGGGTGCAATGCTCTGCACTGCCGATTTTGAGGAAAAAAAAAACAAAAAAACACTGCTAGCAGCAGCCTGCACACAGGTAGATGTGGCCCTAAGAAGGACCTTTGGGGTTCTTGAAGCCTACACTGACTCCTAACGCTCTCCCTACAGCAGCACCAGCACGATAGTACTTTCCCTCAGCTAACTCACAAGGCATGTGTGGCGAGCCGCGGGAGGGGCCGACTTTTATACTCGGGTGACATCTGATCTTCCCAGCCACTCACTGCAGGGGGGTGGTATAGGGCTTGAACGTCACAGGGGGAAGTTGTAATGCCTTCCCTGTCTTTCAATTGGCCAGAAAAGCGCGCTAACGTCTCAGAGAAGAAACTGAAAGTAACCAGAACACCTCGTGGTGCTCGTTACGAGTAACGAGCATCCCGAACACCCTAATATTCGCACGAATATCAAGCTCGGACGAGTACGTTCGCTCATCTCTAGTTGTTATACATTTCTTAAAACAGACCTGTTGACAATAGAGGAAATAATAACAGCATGTGCTAAAAGCCTCCAAGCTCTCTGGGCTCTAACAACAGGTCTTTGTCAACATAGTTTTGTAACTTTTCTTTTCTACTTATCAATTAGGAAGCTATCAAATCCCTAAATATGAGAGTGTGCTATAAGTACTGGATTCAGTCCATTTCTTGTGAAAGACTGCCATCTCTATCTCAACATCTGTGATACATTCCCCTGCCTATATTTTGGAATAGACAAGAGAGGCTACATTGGATACAAACCAACAACCCTGATATGGCTGTGTCATTTCTGCAGATGTCCAGCAGTTACTGCTTAAATCAGCAACCGTTACAAAATAAAAGGTTATGCTCAGAAATGCATTTTCTTTATAGGAGGTCCAATAAATGTAGGCCATTTTTAGCCTGGAAGGAATATATGTTCTCGCTCAGATGTCTACTTTTATCCTGGTAAAAATTATATGTAAACGCTTAATACCATTACTGTGCTCCTTGAAGAGATAACATAGCAGGAAGCAGAAATAATAATGCACTGTTAAATGTAACTCTTTCTGTCTCCTGAGCTACTTACATGTTACTGTATTGCTATTATCTACAAATTGTTGTTCTGCACGTTTCAAAACTACATCCTGGGAGTTGAAGTTTTACAACTGAAGACTACTGCTGTATTGCTTAGCCAAACTCCAACTTAACCAGTGTGCTCCTGTATTTCAATATTTAAAATGGGGGTACGTGTCAAAGGTGCTTAATGGTTCCAAGTAGTACATTATATTATTTGTACGTTTGAGAACAAAATGATTAATAAACATATACCTTCTTAGCAGAAAATGTGTTTCAATAGAGTTAAACGAGTACAGCTTTAGTAACTAAGCACTTACCATGTGTAACTGTTTATAGCAAATCATACACTCAAATAGAAGAGCTGCTTCTCTGCCTGATTTTTTGGAGGAATTTCCACATGACTCAGCAAGGGGTTTGGAAGTGTGGCATTAAACGTCCCTTTCAGTACTGTGTCCTTAAAAGCAGGGCTCATCTGTAGGAATAGGCAAGGTGATACAATATTACAAATATAAGGTTATTGTACTTATATTCTGGTATTTGCAAACACAATAATACATAATTCACACAACCGCACATAGCCTGGATTCTTATAATCCTTCATCATTTGAACCCAGTCTAATCACCAATCCAGTGCTTTCTCTTGTGTATAGACAGGCTGTCAGTCTCACCTGCAGTATAGGATTTCCTGTTACTAGAGAATTGCCTAAGCATTTATCAAATATCGCCTGGCAGCTTTCAAATAGCTCCCCACCGAGTTTCCCGCTCCTTGTTTCTCTGTATGCCCCTTCATATGTAGAGTGCTGCTAAAGATATCATCTCTAAGGGACCAGGAGTGCAGTCATACAGTAGGCCAGTTCATACATTGATTAGCTGCAGTGTTATCATACTCGCTTAGCACACTGCAAGTCTCTGCTATCTGTGTTGGTGGAGTGCAGAATCTCCAGGGTATTTCTATGAGCTGTTGCTTCACACTGCTCTTCCTGCCTCCTGCTTGCGTAAACTCTTACAACTGGAAGACAGGGAAGAGCAGTGTGAAACATCTCATGAAGACTCTTTAGGATTCTTAGGATTCTGTACTGAGGGTGGCTTCACACAAGCGTGTTCTTGTGCGTGCGTCTATTTGCAACACTGCATTCCCTATGGTGTGTTCACATGTCCATGCTTTATAGGCGTGTGCCTGCAAAGACAGGACATGCGTGCTCAATAGGAAATGCATGCATTGTTTTCAATGGAGCTGCGGCTGCTGCCAGTAGCTCCATTGGAGACAATGGTCTGCCGACACCCCTGCATTCTTTTTCAGGGAAGGGCTTTACATATAAGCCCTTCCCTGAAAAAGAAAGATTTTAGTGTAAAAAAAAATAAAAATAAAAAATATACTTACCTGTCCGCCGCTGGCGTGACCCCCGTGAGGATGAAGAACACATCTGCCGCATGCGGCAGATGTTTCCTTCATCCCCACTAGTTAAAAGAATTCCCTGCTGCTACATCTGCCACATCTGTGACAGATGCAGCAGAGGAATTCTTTAATTCTCTACTGCAGCTGTCAAACATGTCAGCTGGGTTAGAGGATTCTGCTGTCGGCAATTGATTTCAGGGAAGGGCTTTAAATATAAGCCCTTTCTTGAAAATCAAGTAAAAGTGGTTTAAAAAAACAAAAAAAAATAGATACTCACCTTGCTTCAGCTGCCAGGGCTCAGCCGAGTCTTCTCCTGCTGTCCCCGCCTGTTGAAAGAGCTGAATGTGATTGGCTGAGGTGCTCAGCCAATCACAGGCAGCTCTCCCCGAATGAATGACGGGCGAGAGCTGCCTGTGATTGGCTGAGCACCTCAACCAATCACATTCAGTTCTTTCAGGAGGCGGGGATTTAAAATCCCTGCCTGCTGAGAGATCAGCACCACAGTGCAGGGGGCAGCAGGAGAAGACGCTACTGAGCCCCGGCAGCTGAAGCAAGGTGAGTATCTTTTTTTAAAATTTTTTAAACCACTTTTACTCGATTTTCAGGGAAGGGCTTATATTTAAAGCAATGAAATCAATTGCCGGCAGCAGAATCCTCTACCGCAACTGACATGTGTTACAGGTGCGGTAGAGAATTGAAGAATTCCTCTGCTGCATCTGTCACAGATGTGGCAGATGGAGCAGCAGGGAATTCTTTTAACTAGCAGGGATGAAGGAAACATCTACCGCATGCGGCAGATGTGTTCTTCACCCCAGCGGGGGTCACGCCAGCAGCAGAGAGGTAAGTATATTTTTTATTTTTTTACACTAAAATCTTTCTTTTTCAGGGAAGGGATTATATGTAATGCCCTTCCCTGAAAAAGAATGCAGGGGTGCCGGAAGAACATTGTTTTCAATGGAGCCGCCGGCAGCAGCCGCGGCTCCATTGAAAACAATGCACAGACCTGCATTCACGCATGTTTTTGCACGTACATGGGTGCGCACCTATGTACGCACCTATGTACGTGCAAAAACACATTCGTGTGAAGCCACCCCGAGTCAGGGGAGATTTCTAACAAAAGTAGAATAATTCTATGCCACCGATCTATCACTTGTTGCCCCTGGAATTCAGAGCAGAGCAATTACTCCCTGAATCTTGTCAACGTAATGAGACTCCACCATCTCTGTCTCTGAAAATCAAGTGACATAATGGGAAGTGTAGGCTGCAGGCGGAGCTGGAATTAGGCGTGGTAAACACTGAAATTACTCAGGGCCCCCATCTCCAATGGGGCCCACTGCTTCGGCACTTTTTTTCAGCTGTCTGACCATGGAAGCAAGCAGGCCGACAGCTGAAAAGCAGAGACAGCATGGAAGAGCAGTACTGAGGAGTGCTGAGTATGTAAACTTACCCTCCTGGTATTGCTGCACTTCTGCTTTGTCCCAAATGTCATTATACTGTGATCAGAATGGAGCTGCTCCTGGTAGGTTTACAGGAGACAGAGAATTTAAGAGGAAGAGCCAAGGCCTTCCAGGTACTCAACTACTATTTAAGCCTGCTAAAAAGACATCATCAGCCAACAAATGAGCATTTGCTCATTTGTCAGCTGATTGCTGGCCCTTTTACATGGCTTAATGATTGAGTAAATGAGCGTTCAGGCAAACATTGGAGTGTGATAACTGGGACATGTAAAAGGCCTTTCAGAGAGCAAATAAACTATAGAAGCAATTATAAGCTACTTGCATGAATTTGTAGCTAATTTAGATTGTAATAGAGGAAAGACAAAACCTTTGCTCTTTCTCTATGAGCCTTGACAAATTAGATAAACATGTAAATAGATATGGCAATGATTTACAGTTTGTTGGTTGTGATCGCCTTTTGTTTTCTTACAGTAAAGGCTGTGTATATTAAAGTCTATGAAAAAGGAAACGACAACCAGCATATCTATTGGAAAGGCCACTTGTATAAGTAAAGCCTGGAAGATTTTAATAGATTGCTACAATATGTTACCTCTCACTATGCTAAAGTCTACTGGGATATGAGTAGATTAACAATGGAGTAGCGCATCAGACAAATAGAGAGATAGCAGCACAAACAAGTAATTGGAAAGCAGAACAGTTGTAATAAAAATTGACTGAGGGCAGAGAAAAGGTCATTTGACACTTCATTTTCAGCACATTTTACCGGAATTCTTAAAGATAATGAAATGCAAACCGTCAGACTACCTGGTATGATAATTAAGTCTTAGAACTACCACAACTATCTCAGTTAACTATTAGCAGTAAATTATGTAGACTGTCAGTACTCAATAAAATGTATTCACTTATTAGTAAATGCAAATATTCTCACAGATTGTCATTATCTAAGGAGTAAAATATGGACAAAATATTTGACCCTTAGTATATATCAGTAAACACTTGACTTCCTAGACAAACATTTGATACTTGTATTTTCTAAATATTGAGAGCGCTTATTTTTAAAATTACCAGTCTTAACTTAAATAATATATATTGGCATAGACAGCAGCCAATCATGAATTACTGCTCAGAGGGGCAGGGGAAGGAGGGTGTGGAGGGCATGCTCCTTATGTATACAGTGAACTCATTACTTGGTGTCCAGTGCATTCTTTGGTAACTCCTATTAGCCAAATGGCAAAATATTTTTGTGCCTTTTGGGCTAATAGGAAAGCGGACTTGTCTCCATACTAGGATTTTTTAGATCCAACTTTTAATTAAATTATGACTGTGAAATAATGTTATTTGATGACTCAATCTTTTCACACATTAGATTTCATTTATGATGATAGTGATTGCTCATCCTCTCCCCCTTCTCTGCACACAGACCTAAGTGAAATCTATAAATACAGTGTTTCTGACCCAACTTCACGTGACAATAGCTCCAATTGTACAAGAATTTTGGCTTTTAAAAAATACCACAAACCATGTCAATAGCACCGATAGAAATAAGTGTATGGGCATTTGAAGTATAACAAGATCTGTTCATCCAAAACTGTAATATATTTTGCCTGTAGAATGGACAGAGCTCAAGGTAATCTTTGGGAAGAAGGCTTAGAAAACGATAACCTATTGGCAACTTTAGATGCTAATTTGTCTACAAATGCAATAAACAATATCAGTGACTTAAAAGGGTTGCCTACATCGCTCAAATAACTCAGCTAAGAAAGGTAAGATAGAAGAAATTAATAAAAAGAAGCATTACCTAGCTGTTATATCTCAGGTCACTCCAGCACAGCCACTTTAGTCCTCCCCGCTGGCCTTTGGTTATATAGCTGTAGCAGTGACATGTTCATTGACTCATGTGACCACTGCAGCCAATCACTGACCTCAGTAGTCTTTGACTTTCCAGTGGGAACAAAATATCCCAAAATTCAAAAATAAAACAATCTCCAGAATCCTGCACTCTTCCCTCCTTGTGACTATTTAGGACCCCTGTAGTATCTGTTTCCACACATTATGGACAAAATGTCCCTTGTACAGCTAAATTAGTCACTATCTGCTGTAGTGGTGTCCCTAAGGTCAAAATATAATTGTGGTTGGTTGTGTAAACTGATGGGGGATCAACAAGGAAAGGCAATGGTGGTGAATTCTAGGTAAGTACGTTAAGAATGTTATCATCTCAGCACCTTGGACCATATTTTATTCCCATAAACCTCCTTAAGCTTGCCAGTTACATTACAGGAACCTATAAAGTTTTGACACATAAGAAATGCTATGCTGAAAAAAAATTACTAAGTCTTCACATCTACTTAGTTTCCACATTTCATTTTGTTGAATCCAGGTCTGGCTTAGAGCCCAAACCAACTATCTGACATTGTTCAGACAGGTATTTACATAAGAAGTGTGCAAAACTTGAAATTTATAAATTCACTTTCATTGCATTCAGATGAATGATTCTGTTGCCCACATGACAAGTTATTTTAGCTTCAAAGGATTCGTCTCTTTCATCTAGCAGATTGTGCTTGTCTCTACAAGTCACTACTGACAGCCTAGGACTAGTCCGATAGTGTTTCTCATAAATATGTATATGACGATTATGTATCATTGCCTGGCATTACATGTGTATTTACAGAATGTTGTAAATAAACCTAAGCACTATGCTTAAAAAAATAACTTGAGTCTTTGCACAAAACCTTAAAACAGATAGAGATTACGTAGACTCACTATATCATTCTGAACCAAGTTATTTGACCCACAGTATTTTAGTACATGCAGACTTAAAGAAACCCCATTAGTTTTTCTGACATTTCTGTCTTAATAAATATTGTGAATCATCATTTCTTGGAATTTTGCACTGTGCTTTTCTTTTTATTCTTTCGTCAAAAGTCTGAATAAATTTAAAACTTGCTGTTACCATTTAACTTTTTAATGGGGTATGTCCCTACACAGGTTGGCACTGTCAGCACTGATTAAACAGCATTAGAGTATAGGATCATGACTGACTGGAAAGGGGAATAGTAGCACTGAGTCAAATTCATGCATACTGTACACTTCCAGGAGGAATAACAAAAGACTGAAACAATGCAGGGTGCTAAGAAAAGGTTCTACAAAGTTAAAGAGACTCTGTCACCTACTTTTAGCCATATAAGCTTCACTTATGGGCTGAAAGTACGTGACCGGTTGAGTGTGAGTATGTCATTGTTATACTTACCTTGCTATTTATTCCCCCATATGAGCGCCCTAAATCGCTGCTGAATGCATTGAGGAAGCTGCTAAGTAACCCACCTGTTCTCATTTTAAAATGGGCGGACTACTTAGTGTGATGGTCAATTTATAAAGTTATTCACATAATGTTATCTTCATTATCTTAAAGGGAACCTGTCACCTTGGAACAGCGCCATAAACTAAGTTGTGGTGCTGTTTGGGGAGATGACGGGGCTCAGGTAATGTATTATTCACAAGCACACAGTGGTCTAAAAAGAGTCAGATTTTTCGACTGCACATGGACTTCACTGGGGACACTGTGGGAATGGGGAGCGGGTGAGTAATAACAAAATGCATCCCCTGGCTCCCCATCACCTTCCCGAACAGCACCATGACTTAGTTTAGGGTGCTGTTCTGAGGTAACAGGTTTCCTTTAATATATTGGAAGAGAGGGATGTGGTATTGTGAGAAATTGTGAGAAAGGAGACGCGGCCTAAGAGCAACACTCTGCAACAAAACTGCAACATTAGGGCTCAAAATGTTGGTGTAAATGAAGCCAAATAACAAGTGGTGTAATCAGAAGTCCTCAGGCTTTTGTCTCTCGCGGGCCACATTTTATTTTTAGTGATGTTACAAACCTCATCATAGCAAACATGTAGTACAAGAAATCATTAAATTCAAAGATTTTCAAAACTTTCAATGGTATAATATGAACATGTTAAAGTGGCTGTATTAAAGGTCAAAATATGTTTGCAATATTGTCAGTGTGGAAAACTAATTGTAACCAAAGCATATGGTTACAATACAGGACTCCATTGCGAGCCACTGTTTGGGGACCACAAGTCTAAAGATATTCCAGATTTATCATCCAGAAAGAGACATTCTGTTAAATTTGATTATGTTAGACCATGTAGTCTAAGATTAGTAAATCTAGTCTATTGCCTTCCGTGAGTTCACAAGAAAACTTTCTGGCAACTTTATTCTTTAAGGGTGCATTCACAAGAGCGTGTACATGTGCGGTTATAGGTGGACACAAAACCACGCATCTATTAGAATCATTGGTTCCCTATGGTGTATTCAAATGTCCGTGCTTTACAGGCGTGCATACGCACGTACCTGTAAAAGATAGGACATGCGTGCACCATAGGTCCGTGGTGTACGTCAATATTCCCCAGCGGGGAGTCCCCTTGTCATTGAACACTGTGACAGCACTGTCACAGTGTTCAGTGACAAGGGGACTCCCCGTGGGGAGTAGAGAATCACCTGCCACAGCTGTTACAGCTGTAGCAGAGGATCGCGATGTTCTCCCATTGCATTCAATAGGGCCGCAGCTGCTACCAGCAGTCCCTTTAAAAGGAATGGGTGGCCGGCAACCCCTGCAGTGATTTTTGGGGAAGGGCTTTAAAAATAAGGCAATGGGCACAGCCCTGCATTCACGCATGTTTTTGAACATACGTGGACGCGCAGTTTTGTGTGCAACTATGTACGCACACGCTCATCTGAATGCACCCTAACTGTTTCTATGCAGCTGTTTTTCCTTATTGTACATCACAGAAGTGATCTAGTACTTACCAAGCACTTAATATATAACATGATCATTGAGACTAATACAAATGCAGTGAACCTTTTCTGCTGTCTGCATAAGAAATCGATTTATTCTCCACATTTACCCACACAGCTGCAGACTATAATTCAGCACACAAGTGTTACAAAAAAATTAACATTTAAAATCATATTGGTTGCTACTTGTTATTGTTAGATACATTTTCTTTGTGAGCCTGTTACTCTGGTCTTGTGGTGACCACACACCTTCCATAGTTGTTGGCTCTTTTGGCCAACAGCTATTCTTCCTGCCTCTCCCATAAACATGTATGTTCTAAATGGGGACGGGAGAGTAGCCTTTGCCACTCTTTTCTTGCCGCGGCTTGCCTCCTGTCAGAACAAAAGCATTGGCAGTGAAATTTAACATAAACTATTGTTTTCTTCCCTGACATCATCCACTAGGGGACAATTGAGAAGATTCCAGATGGTTGTCTGGTGCCACCGAAATTTGTGAATATTAATCCAATGTGTGTGCGGGTTTTTTTAGCCATATCCATGCCATAAATGTCCATGAGAGGAAAAAATGAAGAATTTACATGTGATGAATTGTCAATAAAAGTTAACTCAAACATTTACTCTTTAGTATCTTACATAAAAGAAGAAAAATATCTTTAAAAATCCCACTGAAGAATTTTTTTTTCCTGGACTATTTTCGCCATGAATTGGACTAGATAAATAAAATGTCAAGGCTTTCCTTATCTGTATATATCATCGCAATATAAGTAATGTGAGAAACCAAGATAGCAGATGGGACATAGGGCGCATTTAATATGAACAACCCTGGCTTGGAATCCTACTTCACATTTAATATTACTTACTGTAAAGTACAAAGGAATTTACCAACTCATAAAGAAATGCCTGACACACGTTGAAGATATTGGAACATTCATCTCACAGTAACTTATAACATATAGCACTAGCAATATACTGTTAATGATTACTTGATAACATATCTTTACAAGCAGGACTCTTTAAACCCTTAGAATGTAATTATTTTTCAATACGTTGCATATATCCAAACCGGCTTTTCATAGTCTGGAGTCTCTTATAATTAAGCTCGTGATAAAGAAAAAATCTGTTCTAAAATTTATGCATTGATAGCCAAGAAGATTACTTCCATTCACAAGAATCTAATCCATCATATTGGGCTTGTATTAATAAGTGCTGATTGCTGCTGCTTTGGTTTGAGCAATAAGAGTAATAAGAGACATAATCAGTTTATAAATAATTAAGGTCATTAAGCTGCTATTAATGTAATTACATACTTGAAATGGTACTACATGTTAACGTAACAGCTGCATTCATCGCATTATTTCATAATGTAATTGGAACAAACTTTCTTTTAATTTTCCAATGTCTATATACTTCAAACGGATTTGGTAAACAAAATAAAGAAATCTTCATTTATTTCTTCATCAAACAGACTTAAAGGGGTTGTCCGCACATTGGCAAGAGGCTGCAAACAGTTTAAAGAGCAACTCTGGTGTTTTTGTTTTTAATTCATTAAACAGCTAGCCCCCCAGTATATATAAAATGCTTGTACTGCATTATTAGTTATTCATTTCTATCTGAAACTTCCTGGAGTCCTTCTCCTCAGGTGGGTCATGGGATCTTATTCTGACCACCTGAGATTTACTTATGTTTATGTGCTTTCAAATTAGTCAGTTTTTCCAGTCAGCATAATTCCAGTGTGATGGACCCTATCACAGAAGCACTTTAGAGGGGGACAGAGAAACTCCCATTACAGTAATTGTCGATTAGAGACTTCTATCACACAGTTATAATGAAAGGAGATATTAGTTCAGTCTCCTGATTGCATACTCATGGTCTATAGCTTTTTTTATGTGAATAAAGAATACAGATGGTAATAACACTGTCCTCCCTGCTGGCAGAGATGGTATAGTCTCTAGCTAGTCATGTGATGTTGTGCTGATGCATCATGGAATTTATAGCACAGGTGAGTGACAGAGAAAGCAGGGAGATATCTGAGCATCAAGACGATGTCTGATAAGTATCAGATAGCAGACCGCAATACTTGGAAATAACTGCAATAAACATAGAAGATGTTCAGAGCATAAGAGGCAAACAGGTGAGGCGTGAAGATGGAAAAATGTGTTTTTGCTAGAGTGTCCCTTTAAAATGCAGGTTTAACCTTTAGAAATAGTTCTAGAGCTTGAAAATGCAGTTGAATCCTCTCTCAGATGTCACAGAGCAGACTGCAGTTACTGAGAAGCTGTTTCTCAGCAGAGAGAAAAGGAGAAGCCGGAAGACAAAACAGTCTCAAGTGGACTGTCTTATGCCCCTTTTACAGGGGACGATTCCTGTTTGCCTGAGTGAACAAGCTGGTAATGTCACCCCCAGAGGGGTGAGAGATATTACCTGCAGTTGTTTATCTGTGCCGGCCCTCTGAACTGCTCGTTCCAAATCTCGTTTTCAACCATCCAAGAGGGCCACAGTAATTTTCTAATTAACCCTTTCTAATCCAATTTGTATACTGGTTTTCCTAGGGGGCTTACTATGTTTCTGTCATTATACAACAGCAGTTTCTGCTGGCTAAAGCCAGTACTGCATGAGGTGACAAGTTGGATAGGCTCCCACAGTAGACGGGCTGGCAATATACAATAAGAGAACCCGGACGGACGTCTTCCAACATCGAAGCTGTACAGCCTTAAATCATAATGTCTTCAGACGTCAGACAGTGGATTGGAAAGGGTTAATGCACACTGTGCGCTGCTCTCTGATTGGCCAATGCTGAGCACTTGAGCAGTTCTGGCCAACGAGGGAGCAAGAATAGTAGATCAGTAGTCTAACACTGACAACGGTTTGTGGGTATTAGGTAGTCTGAAGATTGTGTCGGCCAACTATGATGACTAAAAATATCACCCAGAAATAGTAGATCAGAAGAACAGCAAAGAAGAACTGCAAGTAATATACCGCTTTCCATTCCAATCCTGAGAAAAAAATTTGTTCTGAAACTGGAGAGTCACTTTAATCCAGTACCACACATTAACAATAGCAGAAGTTAACACACCAGGACTGTGTTACATGTATGTACATTTAAGCTGTTTTAGATCATTCTCGGATATAGATGTTCATAATGATTTAAGGACTTGTGAAAAGGTTGATATTCCTGATTATGTTATAGAGATGAGCGAGCACGCCTAGGTGAAGGCAGTTATTCGAGCGAGCATCGCTCTTCTCGAGTAACTGCATACTCGTCTGAGAAAATTTGGGGGGGGGCCTCTTCCCCCCCCCCCCCCCCCGCAACCCTCTCTCACCCCCGCCCCGCCCGAATTTTCTCAGACAAGTATGCAGTTACTCAAGAAGAGCGATGCTCGCTCGAGTAACTGCCTTAACCGAGGCGTGCTCGCTCATCTCTAGCTATAAAGCATTGCCACATGCAACGATCAGTGCAGAATAAAGCTGGATTTACACCGGCAAGCTTAGTATCGGTCTGAGAAAGTTGGACCAATATCACGCTGGCAAGCATCAATTCTGAATGAATAAATTTTGTGAGAAAAAACACATCGCATTATATCTCTGCACATGGGATTTTAATGTTATTTCAAAAGGAAACAAAAAAATTGGATCACATTTGCATGAAAATTGCATCTGCACGCAAATGTAATGCAATGCATAGAAAATCATGTACGATACCAAAAAATAGCACATGCTACAATTCTTCTATCTCGCAGCTCTGCTGGGAGAGAAAAATCGTCTGTATAAATGCACCCATTATAAACAATAGGTTATTACTAGAGATGAGCGAACGTGTTCGTCCGAACTTGATATCCGTGCGGATATTAGGGTGTTCGGGATGTTCGTTATTCGGAACGTGTTCGGGTTACTTTCACTTCCTTCCTTGAGACGTTAGCGCGCTTTTCTGGCCAATTGAAAGACAGGGAAGGCATTACAACTTCCCCCTGCGTCGTTCAAGCCCTATACCACCCCCCTGCAGTGAGTGGCTGGGGAGATCAGGTGTCCGCCTAATATAAAAGTCGGCCCCTCCCGCGGCTCGCCTCAGATGCCTTGTGAGTTAGTGAGGGACAGTGCTGTTTGTACCGGAGCTGCTGTAGGGAAAGAATTGGTAGTTAGTGTAGGCTTCAAGACCCCCAAAGGTCCTTATTAGGGCCACTGATAGCTGTGTGTTGGCTGCTGTTAGCAGTGGCAATTTTTTTTTTTCTCAAAATCGGCTCTGCAGAGCGTTGCACCCGGCATTAGGGACAGAAGTGTTGCATAGGCAGGGAGAGTGTTAGGAGTGAGTGTAGCCTTCAAGAACCTCAACGGTCCTTTCTAGGGCCATATTTAACCGTGTGCAGTACTGTGCTGGCTGCTGTTAGCTGTGCTGCATATTTTTTTTCTTCTCAAAATCGCCTCTGCAGAGCATTGCACCCTCCATTGATACTGCAGGGAAAGAATTGTGTAGGCAGGGCCACAACACAGTTATTATTCATTGAATATACGCAGTGCGGCCTTTTGCTTGTAAAACAAGTGAAAATAATTCTATTTGTCCTGCCTCTGTCCGTCCTAAGGGCGGTGGACACGTGTCGGCTGCGTGTGCAACGTTTAAAAATCAGACGCACCCACCTACGTTTTACTCCTGGCTTCGCCATTTGCTTTCCTTAATTGGGAAAAAAAATACCTGCTCTGCCAGAGTTAATAACTCTGCTACCCTCAAGTTCTGTGCCACATTAGCAGGGCCACAGCACAGTTATTAAACTTCTCATGTTCATTGAATATACGCAGTGCTGCCTTTTGGTGGAAAAAAACTGAAAATAATTCTATTTGTCCTGCCTCTGTCCGTCCTAAGGGCGGTGGACACGTGTCGGCTGCGTGTGCAACGTTTAAAAATCAGACGCACCCAGCTACGGTTTACTGCTGGCTTCGCCATTTGCTTTCCTTAATTGGGAAAAAAAATACCTGCTCTGCCAGAGTTAATAACTCTGCTACCCTCAAGTTCTGTGCCACATTAGCAGGGCCACAGCACAGTTATTAAACTTCTCATGTTCATTGAATATACGCAGTGCTGCCTTTTGGTGGAAAAAACTGAAAATAATTCTATTTGTCCTGCCTCTGTCCGTCCTAAGGGCGGTGGACACGTGTCGGCTGCGTGTGCAACGTTTAAAAATCAGACGCACCCAGCTACGGTTTACTGCTGGCTTCGCCATTTGCTTTCCTTAATTGGGAAAAAAAATACCTGCTCTGCCAGAGTTATAATAACTCTGCTACCCTCACGTTCTGTGACACATTAGCAGGGCCACAGCACAGTTACTAAACTTAGATTATTCATTCACTAGAGGCAGTGGGGCCTTTCGTTTTCAAAAAAGGGAAAAAATTATATTTGGCCTGCAGTCTTGCGCCAATTTATTAGCTGCCTGTGAAATCAAATCACTGGTAATACAGCATGCTGAGGGGTAGGGGTAGGCCTAGAGGACGTGGACGCGGCCGAGGACGCGGAGGGCCAAGTCAGGGTGTGGGCACAGGCCGAGCTCCTGATCCAGGTGTGTCGCAGCCGACTGCTGCGCGATTAGGAGAGAGGCACGTTTCTGGCGTCCCCACATTCATCGCCCAATTAATGGGTCCACGCGGGAGACGGTTATTAGAAAATGAGCAGTGTGAGCAGGTCCTGTCCTGGATGGCAGAAAGTGCTTCGAGCAACCTATCATCAACACGCAGTTCTGCGCCGTCCACTGCTGCAAATCCGAATCCTCTGTCTGCTGCTCCTCCTTCCTCCCAGCCTCCTCACTCCACTACAATGACACCTGCTCAGGAGCGGGAACACTCCCAGGAACTGTTCTCGGGCCCCTGCTTAGATTGGGCAGCAGCGGTTCCTCTCCCACCAGAGGAGTTTATCGTCACTGATGCCCAACCATTCGAAAGTTCCCGGGGTCCGGGGGAAGAGGCTGGGGACTTCCGCCAACTGTCTCAACAACTTTCTGTGGGTGAGGAGGACGATGACGATCAGACACAGTTGTCTTGCAGTGAGGTAGTAGTAA
This sequence comes from Eleutherodactylus coqui, assembly GCF_035609145.1. NCBI lineage: Eukaryota > Metazoa > Chordata > Amphibia > Anura > Eleutherodactylidae > Eleutherodactylus > Eleutherodactylus coqui. The sequence continues at coordinate 171,339,758 of NC_089843.1, read as the reverse complement.
GGGCAGTAAGTCCGAGGGAGCAGCGCACAGAGGATTCGGAGGAAGAGCAGCAGGACGATGAGGTGACTGACCCCACCTGGTGTGCAACGCTTACTCAGGAGGACAGGTCTTCAGAGGGGGAGTCAAGGGCATCAGCAGGGCAGGTTGCAAGAGGCAGTGCGGTGGCCAGGGGTAGAGGCAGGGCCAGACCGAATAATCCACCAACTGTTTCCCAAAGCGCCCCCTCGCGCCATGCCACCCTGCAGAGGCCGAGGTGCTCTAAGGTCTGGCAGTTTTTCACAGAGACGCCTAACGACCGACGAACAGTGGTGTGCAACCTTTGTCGTGCAAAGCTCAGCCGGGGAGCCAACACCAACAGCCTCACCACCACCACCATGCGCAGACATATGATGGCCAAGCACCCCACAAGGTGGGACGAAGGCCGTTCAGCGCCTCCGGTTTGCACCCCTGCCTCTCCCCCTGTGCCCCAACCTGCCACTGAGATCCAACCCCCCTCTCAGGACACGGGCACTACCGCCTCATGGCCTGCACCCACACCCTCATCTCCGCTGTCCTCGGCCCCATCCAGCAGTGTAGTTCAGCGCACCGTCCAGCCGTCGCTTGCGCAACTGTTGGAGCGCAAGCGCAAGTACGCCGCCACGCACCCGCACGCTCAAACGTTAACCGTCCGCATAGCAAAATTCATCAGCCTGAAGATGCTGCCGTATAGGGTTGTGGAAACTGAGTCCTTCAAAAGTATCATGGAGGCGGCGGCCCCGCGCTACTCAGTTCCCAGTCGCCACTACTTTTCCCGATGTGCCGTCCCAGCCCTGCACGACCACGTCTCCCGCAACATTGTACGCGCCCTCACCAACGCGGTTACTGCCACGGTCCACTTAACAACGGACACTTGGACAAGCACAGGCGGGCAGGGCCACTACATCTCCCTGACGGCACATTGGGTGAATTTAGTGGAGGCTGGGACAGAGTCAGAGCCTGGGACCGCTCACGTCCTACCCACCCCCAGAATTGCGGGCCCCAGCTCAGTGGTGGTATCTGCGGAGGTGTATGCTTCCTCCACTAAAGCACCCTCCTCCTCCTCCTCCTCCTCTGTCTCGCAATCAAGATGTGTTAGCAGCAGCATGTCGCCAGCAGTCGGTGTCGCGCGGTGTGGCAGCACAGCGGTGGGCAAGCGTCAGCAGGCCGTGCTGAAACTACTCAGCTTAGGCGATAAGAGGCACACGGCCCACGAACTGCTGCAGGGTCTGACACAGCAGACCGACCGCTGGCTTGCGCCGCTGAGCCTCCAACCAGGCATGGTCGTGTGTGACAACGGCCGTAACCTGGTGGCGGCTCTGCAGCTCGGCAGCCTCACGCACGTGCCATGCCTGGCCCACGTCTTTAATTTGGTGGTTCAGCGCTTTCTGAAAAGCTACCCACGCTTGTCAGACCTGCTCGTAAAGGCGCGCCGGCTCTGCACATATTTCCGCAAGTCCCACACGGACGCTGCCACCCTGCGCACCCTGCAACATCACTTTAAGCTGCCAGTGCACCGACTGCTGTGCGACGTGCCCACACGGTGGAACTCTACGCTCCACATGTTGGACAGGCTCTATGAACAGCGTAGAGCTATAGTCGAATACCAACTCCAACATGGGCGGCGCAGTGGGAGTCAGCCTCCTCAATTCCTTTCAGAAGAGTGGGCCTGGTTGGCAGACATCTGCCATGTCCTTGGTAATTTTGAGGAGTCTACCCAGCTGGTGAGCGGCGATGCTACAATCATTAGCGTCACCATTCCTCTGCTATGCATCTTGAGAAATTCCCTGCAAACCATAAAGGCAGCTGCTTTGCGCTCGGAAAGGGGGGCGGTGGAAGACAGTATGCCGCTGGATAGTCAGGGCACCCTCCTGTCTATTTCTCAGCGCGTACAGGAGGAGGAGGAGGAGCATGAGGAGGATGAGGAGGAGGGGGAAGAGACAGCTTGGCCCGCTGCTGACGGTACACCGGCTGATTGCCTGTCATCCTTTCAGCGTGTATGGCCTGAGGAGGAGGAGGAGGAGGAGGATCCTGGCAGTGATCTTCCTAGTGAAGACAGCCATGTGTTGCGTACAGGTACCCTGGCACACATGGCTGACTTCATGTTAGGATGCCTTTCTCGTGACCCTCGCGTTGCACGCATTCTGGCCACGACGGATTACTGGGTGTACACACTGCTCGATCCACGCTATAAGGAGAACCTGCCCACTCTCATTCCCGAAGAGGAAAGGGGTTCGAGAGTGTTGCTATACCACAGGACCCTTGCGGACAAGCTGATGGTAAAATTCCCAGCCGACAGCGCTAGTGGCAGAAGGCGCAGTACCGAGGGCAAGGTAGCAGGGGAGGTGCGGAGATCGAGCAGCATGTACATCCCAGGCAGTGCAACAGTCTTTAAGGGCCTGGCCAGCTTTATGGCTCCCCACCAAGACTGTGTCACCGCTCCCCAGTCAAGGCTGAGTCGGCGGGAGCACTGTAAAAGGATGGTGAGGGAGTACGTAGCCGATCACATGACCATCCTCGGTGACGCCTCTGCCCCCTACAACTACTGGGTGTCGAAGCTGGACACGTGGCCTGAACTAGCGCTGTATGCCCTGGAGGTGCTTGCTTGTCCTGCGGCTAGCGTCTTGTCGGAGAGGGTGTTTAGTGCGGCTGGGGGAATCATCACAGATAAGCGTAGCCGCTTGTCAACCGACAGTGCCGACAGGCTAACACTCATCAAGATGAACAAAGGCTGGATTTCCCCAGACTTCTGTTCTCCACCAGCGGACAGCAGCGATACGTAAGCAATACGTAGGCTGCACCCGCGGATGGAAGCTACGTTCTCTCTCACCATCAAAAACGGGGACATTTCTGCTTCATCAATCTGTGTCTAATATTCCTCCTCCGGCGTGGCTAAGCCTACAGAGCGGGAAGTCGCATGGAGACTGTGCTCCTGAGCCAAGAGAAGATTTTGAGCTACTTTGCAGGCTTTTGAGCAAGTACCCGTGCCAGAAAACTATCCGGATAAGCTTCCCTGCGGGCGAGGATCATCCTGAGAGATTTCCCCACAAAATCGGTGAGGCGGGAGGATCGGGATACAGAGACCCCACGGAGACGCGGTCTGGTCCCAGAGTGAGGAGGGGGAGCGGCAAGTGCAGAGGAGCGCATTACGGCTGTTACTCTGGTGTTAACTGCCATCGGGGACCTGCTGGGAACGGCACCTGCGGAGAAGAACGGAGGAGAGCTCCGCACACAGTGACAGCTCACAGGGTGCTTCCCTTCACTGCCCCGCGCTCGGAAGCAGCGGCAACCGGCTCGGAGAAGAGCATTAGCGTTCATCCTAACAGTGAGTAAGGGGGACCCCTGGAAAACCCTTTACCCAGTGGGGAGCTCTTCCCGAGCCACAAGTACCACAAGTACCACTATTTCCACTCTGTTCCCCTGCATCACTCTATTATAACCAGGCTTCCCGCCCGAATCTCCCGCCATCTCTCTCCCCCCCCCCCCCTTCTCTCCCCCTACTAAGTCTGCAGCCGTGAAGGGGAGTAGAAGTAATAGCTGCAAGAAGCAGCCTCCAGACAAAGCTGAAACTGTCACATTTACAGTATACCAAAGGCTATAAAAGGGTGCTACCCTAATTTTTCTGGAGCTGGTTACCCAGCTCCACAATAACTACAATTTGTTCTGTTCTTCACTGAGGAATACAGATGTGGATTTGCCTCCATTTTACCTCCTAAATAATTTTTACCGCCACGCAGCAGCATAATGGAACCACAGATAGCCTACTGGCTTACAGCACAGCAAAACACCTTGCAGAGCTTTGCTCTAATTTTTTCCAGAACTGTCCTATGCAGGTCTATCAATAATACAATATTTTTGGACTCTTGATACAAGTCTGTCGCAATTATAAATTTGTATTCACCCTTGTTCTGAATGCTGAGTAAGATGGAGTGCTGAATGCAGAGCTCCGTCTGAGTGGCACCTTCGGGACCTGACCTACAGCTTCTTCTAATCCAGATATGGGGAAGATCGGCAGAGATAGAGGGGGAGACATTCAGAGTACCCCTAGACCACATAAAAATCAGGCAGATATGCAAAGATACCTCAAAGACCGTAGCACCCGCTCTCCACGAGCCCCCTCTAAGACGGCGCAGGCACAGGAGAGTATTTCGTACAACAGTAGAGAGGGAGAGGACGGGGCATCCACGGATGGAGAAGAAGGAGAAAACGTGTCCAGAGGATTTATGAGAGAGCTGTTCTCTCAAGCTTTGCAACCTTTAAAAACAGATTTGGGAGAAATTAAAGAAGACCTCCGACTCATGGGGCGCAGGGTGGAAGAATTGGAGGCGACGACCACCTCCTTAACAACTCATTCGCTTGAGATGGAGAAAACGCTGAGAGAGCACCATGACCAGATCAACAAAGCCCTGTTACAACAAGAAGACATCGAAAACAGAAACAGGTGCAATAACATTCGCATTAAAGGGCTCCCAGAGTCCTGGGCGCCTGACTGTTTAATGAAAATAGCCAAATAACTTTTCAGCCTACTACTGGGTGAGGAAAGAGCTTCCGGCATCGCAATTGAGCGCATTCACCGAGCGCTCAGACCCCCTCCCCCTCCCTCGGACCCTCCTAGGGATGTTGTCTGTAAACTGCTCTCATTCCCAGACGCAGCAGCAATTTTAAAGGCAGCAAGACAACACAAAGACCTTGGCTATGCGGATACCCCGCTTCAATTTTATCAAGATCTGGCCCCTTCCACCCTGCTCAAAAGGCGACTGATGCGCCCCCTACTGGAGGTCCTCAAAGAAAAAGGAATAAGATACGCGTGGCTGTTCCCCTTCGGGCTGGGAATAACCCACGCGGGTCAAAAAATTAATATCCGTTCCCCTGGTGATCTCCAACAGTGCTGGCAGATACTGGACATTCCACCTATGGATATCCCGAGTTGGTTGCCGATACCCGACCTCCCTAGATTCTCCAGCCTACCCGCTACAGAAGGCTGGACACCAGTTTGCAGCCACAAATCACCCAAAGGGGAAAAAAAGAAGTCCAGAGAAGAAGTGGACATGATGGACACTTGAATCAACTAGAGGTCTGCTAAAATTTTACTCTCTCTGAGAGGATGAGGGTTACCAACCACCCGTGAACATTCTTACTCCCGATTCTTCTTCGTTGATAGTTGCACCAGTTGAAGATTTGATATTGTAGATATGTGTGCGGCGGTGGGGCCCGACCCCTCTGGTCTGTGTAATCTGACCGGGCTGCAGAGGAGGCGGTGACTCGCTTAACTTTTCCCCGAGAGTCTGGGGGGGGTCTCCTCTCTAGCCCCTACAGTTACCTTCAAGACCGTCAAGGTTTCCAGCTAGTTAAAACTTTTATATTATAGATAGGTAACATTTACTTCAAAGCTGTGTTTGCATTTCTGTTTGATTCCCGCTCATCTCTCGCTGGTATTTAAACCAGCCCCCTGCCTGATTTCCCATCAATAGCCAGGGTCCGCGACCGTGCCTTTCGGACCAGGCTGTGGTTTTCTCTCCTAAGTACTCAGGTGTTGCTGTTGAGTTACCTGTTTGCAGCTCATACACCTAGCAACGAGAGCCTTATAAATCTTATAAACCTTACTTTTAATTTCATATATTGTATTATTTACCTGTCTGTCTGTGTAATAACCGTTTATTTTAAGTGTCTCAGTTCCTAGTGTATACTTACCTCTATATTTGCCTTCGTTCCCACCCCCACCCCCTCACCTACCCGCATCCTATACCCTAGGTTGGTAGGAGGACCTCAGCACAAGACCGGGAACTCTACTAAGTAACCTTTTCTTCGAATCTCTTCCCTATAAGCAGTGCGACATGGATGACTTGAGAATAACTTCCTTCAATGTTCGGGGTCTCAACACGCCAGAAAACGTCACCGAGTGGCTCTACTTCTTAAAAGATACGCCACGAAGATCCTTCTCCTCCAGGAGACCCACTACAAGGGGGATAGGTGCTTCGCGTTGCCAGGTAAGCAATTTGCCCAGTGTTTTCACAACACTTACACTGCCTCTGCCTCCAGGGGGGTCTCAATACTCTTTCACAAAACCCTCAGTTTCATCTGCAACTCGCAGTATACTGACGGTGAGGGTAGGGTCATGTTCTTGAAGGGGACCATTAACAATAAACAAATTACAATTGCAAATCTGTATGCTCCCAACACTGATCAGGCTTCCTGGTTAATCTCTCAGTTAGAAGTGCTCAAACACTTTGCAGAGGGCCAGATCATATTGGGAGGAGACATTAACGCCACCCTTAATCCCATTCTTGACTCCTCCACCGGGCGATCCCAGTTACCCAGACTGAGATTGAGGAAACTTAATAAATGCCTACAGGACATGGGCTTAGTGGATGCCTGGAGACTTCTGTATCCAACAACGAAGGATTATTCCTTCTTTTCCCAGGTACACTTATCCTATCAGAGGCTTGATTACCTGTTTATTTCATCCGAATTTCTCACGGATTTGGTGGGGGCCGAGGTGGGTTCGGTTACAGTCTCCGACCACGCACCTGTACATGTAACACTCCGCTCTATACGTCAAGGCCCCAAGGAATGGAGATGGAGGCTCAATGCTACACTATTGGACTCAAAAGAAGAGACCATAAAACTAACTAACCAAGTGGAAGAGTATTTCCAACTTAACGAGGGAGGAGAGGTAGAATTGCCCATGGTGTGGGAGGCCCATAAGGCTTATGTGAGAGGCTTGCTGATCGCTTTGGGCTCCAGAACAAAAAAAATAAAACAAAAAGAAATAGATGATAAACTGGCGCAAATAGCCAAGATAGAGCAGCTAGCAAAGCTCTCGCAAACTAACTCCCTCCTAGGTAAACTGTCAGAGCTAAGGAAGGACCTACGATTATGTCTCGATTCTAAATTCAATAAAAAACACCTTTACAGGAAGCATGTAGTATACGCACAAGGTAATAAAGGTAGTAAATATACATCTTCCTTAATTAAGAAAGCTCGGGCCAAAAGCACAATCCATGCCATCAAAACTGAGACCAATACAATAGTAACCTCAACTGAAGATATCGCCAGACAATTCCAACTCTTTTACACGGATCTGTACAATCTACAGAGACAATCCCCAGAGGGCCCGACATCTAAAATTAAGGAGCAGATTGACTCCTTCTTAAGCAGTCTTACCTTACCGAAATTAAAAAGGGATGAAGCAAGAGAGTTACTAGAACCTGTGACGCAGTCGGAGATAAAAGATCTAATTGCCTCCTGCCCACCCAATAAGAGCCCAGGACCTGACGGTTTAACCTTGACATATTATAAGACCTTTGAGTCTGCTTTGACCCCCAGAATGACGGATCTGTTCAATGCACTTCTTTCAGGGTCCAAACTACCCAAACAGGCACAGGAGGTGCATATAGCATTAATACACAAAGAAAATAAGGACCCTGCGCTCTGTGGGAGTTACAGGCCCATTTCTCTTATTAATCAGGACGTCAAACTGTGGGCAAAGCTACTGGCCAAAAGGTTAGAGAGATTTATACCAGCTTTGATCAGTGGAGAACAGGCGGGCTTTGTGGGGGGGAGAGAGGGTAGAGACAACTGCCACAGGCTCCTCTATGCAGCACGATTTGCAAGGACCCAAAACGTCCCGCTAGCCTTCGTCGGAACCGATGCCGAGAAGGCATTTGATAGGGTCAGCTGGAACTACATGAAAAGCACCCTACTTAATTATAACATCCCAGAGGAGTTTGTGTCCGCCATTTTCTCGCTGTATGAGTGTCCTCACGCTAGACTTCGGGTTAACGAAGTACTATCACTCCCGTTTGACATTAAAAACGGCACTCGTCAAGGCTGCCCTCTCTCTCCCTCACTCTTCATATTGACGCTTGAGCCCCTCCTAGCACAAATCAGACAAGACCCCGACATTAGGGGCCTAAATGTAGGAGAGGACACTTTGTCCACCGCGGCTTTTGCGGATGACATAGTCTTCCTCATAACCAACCCCGAAAAAGGCTTTACCAGGTTAGTTGAGACACTAAATGCATTTGGAGTAATTTCAAACTTTAAAATAAATTACAATAAATCCACCGTTCTCAACATCTCCATTCCCGTCTCTTGTTGCGAAAAACTTAGAGCAACGTCTCCTTTTGCGTGGTCGGAGACTTACCTGGACTACCTTGGTATAAAAATTCCAAAGAAAACCAAAGACATTTACAATGTAAACTTCGCTCCGCTGCTGGACCAGGTGAAGAAGCTTTTAACCGAATACGACTTACCAATTATGTCCTGGTTCGGTAGGAGGAACATCTTGAAATCCTATGTCCTACCAAAAATTTTGTACAAAATTAGGATGCTTCCCATACACCTCCCGAGTAGCTTTTTTAAGTCTTTACGCTCAACTTTCGCGGCATATGTGTGGAGGCATAAAAGACCAAGGCTGGCATACAGCCTAATGATTAAGAGGAAATCGGAGGGTGGTATCGGACTTCCTAACATATTCGATTATTATAAGGCCTCGCAGTTGAGTCACTGGCTGGATTTGGTCCTTCCGACCAAAAACAATTTGCTTCCTAAGCTTGCTTTGGCTCAGAATAGTGTGGTGCAACTGGAGGATCTATGGTATCCGAGTAGAAATAACTATAGACAAAGGGACTTCTGTCCCCTCTTGAGAGGTCCATGCGAGGTATAGGACACGATGAGAAAGGAATTAGCCCCAGACCCAACTCCAATTTTTCCGTTAAGCACTATCCATAAAATATTAGAATTGCCATCTGACTCATGCAACGATTCGATCTGGGTAAAATTCCGGGATCACAAAATTGGTGATCTACAAGAGCTAGCTCACATTTCCCCCTCAGAGATTACACAAAGACTGATACCAAGCTGGTCCCCCTCCTTCCTCACGCTCGCTTCAGTAACCAAGACAATAGGAGACTTTCTCAAGAGCCATGGCACAGCCAGACCCTTAACCCCCTTCGAAAGTACACTTAAACATATCGCGCCAAGGAATAGGAAAATCTCCCTGGTAAGGAAGCACTTTATCACTCCCCACAACCCGACAAAACCCACATTCATCTCCTCATGGGAAAAGGAACTGAACCTAACTCTCTCCCCTAGTGAAATTAAAGCGATTCTGAACACCTCACTCGGCCTATCCCCTTGTATTCTTGCTCAAGAATCTCATTATAAACTCCTGGTCAGGTGGTACAGGACTCCGCAATGGCTCTCAGCATACAAATTATCACCTCAGGATTGTTGCTGGAGGTGTAAGGGGGAGGTGGGATCGTACCTCCACATCTGGTGGATGTGCGAAAAATTGAGACCCTTCTGGATGGGAGTGGGGAAGGTCCTGGAAAAGATAAAACCAGGATTTTTGCTCACGCCAGACATGGTGTTCCTCTGGAGGCCATCCCCATCATTCCACCCGAAAAGGGATAAGTTGATTGCTCTCCTGATAGATGCTGCAAAGGCCCTGATTCCTCTCTACTGGCAACGCGAGGCACCCCCCTCTCTGATGCAATGGAGAGACAAAGTAGACATGATCTACAATCTGGAAGAACTCTCAAGTTGGCACAACAACTCATACGATAAATTCATTAAAACCTGGTTTTCCTGGCGTGACCTGAGACTTCTCGACATCTTCTCTATCTAGCTTGATTACATATCCTCTAGACACTGCACCCCCTCCAAACACCCAACCTCCCTCCTTGCTACCTCCCCCCCAGTCCCCTCCTCCTGTTCCCCCATGTCTTTGTCCTGTCCTGTTATGTCTGTTACAAGGCTTATTTTGGTGAGATACTCGCATATTGTCCTTGTCTGGTTGTGTTCAATCGTAACTGTAGCCTAACAATCACCCTGGTATCTGTCAAGATGCATCACAGTCTTCTGATTTGTTTTATATCTTCTTAATCGAAATCTGTGTATTACGATATGTGATTAGCCTTATGTTATCTGATGTTGTCATATTTTAAAACTGAAAATTCAATAAAAACAGATTTAATAAAAAAAAATAATATTCCTCCTCCTCCTCCTGCTCCTCCTCCTGAAACCTCACGTAATCACGCTGAACGGGCAATTTTTCTTAGGGCCACAAGGCTCACTCAAATAATTTTTCTGAACAATTTTTATAAGTTTCAATGCGCTTAAAAGCGTTGGAACTTTAACTTGAACCAATTTTTCGTTACACTGGGCTGCCTCCAGGCCTAGTTACCACTTAAGCCACATTAACCAAAGCGATTCACCTGCCATCTTGGTTGGGCATGGCCAATTTTTACTGAGGTACATTAGTACTGTTGGTACACCAATTTTTGGGGGCCCTCACCTACAGTGTAATCATAGCAATTTGTATGTTCTTCGCCTGCACTCATGGTACAGAAAGGTGTGTGGGGTTGGCCTACACTTTAGCTACATAAATGTAACTTGGGCCTTGGCTATACTAAGGCTACTGAAATGGAACTAAGACTGCGCTCCCACTATACTGCTGCTTCAGAATTGTTACTGGGGCCTGTCTTGAGTGCTACTATTGCTGACATGGAACGAAGACTGCGCTCCCGCTATACTGCTGCTTCGGAATTGTTACTGGGGCCTGTCTTGAGTGCTACTATTGCTGACATGGAACGAAGACTGCGCTCCCGCTATACTGCTGCTTCGGAATTGTTACTGGGGCTTGTCTTGAGTGCTACTATTGCTGACATGGAACGAAGACTGCGCTCCCGCTATACTGCTGCTTCGGAATTGTTACTGGGGCCTGTCTTGAGTGCTACTATTGCTGACATGGAACGAAGACTGCGCTCCTCCTATAATGCTGCTACTGATATGTTAGTGGGGCCTGTCCTAATGCTACGGCTGAAATGTTACGAATTCTGGGCTCTGCCTATACCGCTGCTAATGGTATGTCTCTGGGGTGTGGAAACAGAGGCTTCCCAAAGACATGATGGCGGCGAGGCCATTTCCCACCAACGCGGTTACTGTTAAGGTGCATATAACCACGGACACGTGGAGAGGACACGTAGTGCCTCAAAAACATCCCCCTCCTCCTCCAACAGGGAAAACATTCTTGGCAAATGCCTTTGCATTGGTTCGTCTGGTGGCAGTCCAAGAATTTCACCTTTACCGACACAACAAGAGAGCCCCCACACCATCCCCCCGCCACGGCCCACTTAATCCTGGCCGCATTCCGAAAACCAACAAAATACAACCGTGCTACTAGGTCCGCAGTCACCACCACATTACCACCAACGCGGTTACTGTTAAGGTACATATTACCAGTCTGACTGGGGCATGCAGACACCTTGACAGAATGAATAGTGTGTGGCACATAGGTTCCCCATTGCTATGCCCACGTGTGCAGCTCCTGATGGCGGTGGCACAGGATTATATTTCTCATTGCTTCTGTACAGCATTGTGGGCTATCGCGCCGCCCCTTTTAAAGAGGGTCGCTGCCTAGCCGTGCCAACCCTCTGCAGTGTGTGCCTGCGGTTCCTCCTCATGGCAGACGCACTTCTAAATAGACATGAGGGTGGTGTGGCATGAGGGCAGCTGAAGGCTGCGCAGGGACACTTTGGTGTGCGCTGTGGGGGGGAGGGGGGGCGGTTGGTCAGCATGTAACCCAGGAGAAGTGGCAGCGGAGTGTCATCCAGGCAGTGATTGTGCTTTGTTGTAGCTAGTGTGGTGCTTAGCAAAGGTATGCCATGCTAATGAGGGCTTTTCAGAAGTAAAAGTTGTTGGGAGGGGGGGGGGGCCCACTCTTGCCGGTATTGTGGCTTAATAGTGGGACCTGTGAACTTGAGATGCAGCCCAACATGTAGCCCCTCGCCTGCCCTATCCGTTTCTGTGTCATTCCCATCACTTTCTTGAATTGCCCAGATTTTCACACATGAAAACCTTAGCGAGCATCGGCGAAATACAAAAATGCTCTGGTCGCCCATTGACTTCAATGGGGTTCGTTATTCGAAACGAACCCTCGAACATCGCGGGAAGTTCATTTCGAATAACGAACACCCGAACATTTTGGTGTTCGCTCATCTCTAGTTATTACATAGTGCGGGTTATGTGCGTCTTGCAATTGCACAGAACCTGCGTGTTTTTTTTTGCCTGTGTAAATGCGCCTTTAGGCAATACTCTAGAAAAAAGAAAAGAGAACACAACATTCCTTCTATTCATTGTGTTTGAGCAGCACCAATTCAAACTAGATATAAAATGAATACATTAGAGTTACAGTAGATCCTGTCTAGAAACGACAATAACAATACACAGAATTGTATAAATATAAAATACGGATATTATTTTGATGATGTGTAGCTCCATTTCTTTTGATTCATTATTCACTACTCCTCACTCACTCAATTTCCCACTACTGACATATCAAAAAGGACCAGAGTCATATTTCCAATGTTCAATAGAAATGTAGAGTCTCTCTTAAAGTTGTAATTTCCTCTACAGTAATTGGTTTCTGTGAACAACAAGTACTCCTTTCAACAGAAATATAACAATTCTCTTTCTGAAATCTTCATTTATTGTCCAACAGCATTAGTTGTGTCCCCTATAATGGAGCCATAATAACTTTCCAAACACAGAAGCAGCTTTTCTGGTTCACAGTCATGTTTGAGTGAAATACTTAGACAAGTAACCCTGTCATTGAGAAATGTAATCATATCTTTAAAAATGTGACTAGAGGTAAATGCAATAGAATATTATGTTAATATATATATATATATATTTCTTATTACACTTTTATGGAGACTGATTGACATTCTATGGTTGAATAATTAGTTTCTCAAGTCTATGAACGTCTAGCCTTGCAAACAACAATTGCAAACCGCATAAGGCAAAACAAATGGAAGGAGAAAACTCATGAACAAAACAGCTTAATGCTGATATTTACCGTAAATGTTAGTTCACATGAGTGCTCAGGGGTTCTGTTTTCCCCCTCCATTCAGAAAAACAGCACCCCCCAGACGGATGGATCTGTCTTATGATGGAACCCAACAGTAATGAATAGACCCTATTGACTATAATGGGGTCTGTTCCATTTTTGCTCGGGTTTCCGGCTTTATACAAAATGAAGCTGTACTATTTCATTCAGTTTTTAAATGGAATTCAGAGACAATAGTTCTAAATGGAACCACCGACGCTGATGAGAACGAGCCAAACATCATCTGCACTAATGATCTCAATAATAATAGGTTATGCCCAGTAGAATCATTATATCCATTAGTAGTAATATGCTAAAGAATATTTCTAGCAGTGTGATTTCTTGCTATGGTCATATTGTCAGTAAATTGCCTGTTTTCCTGTGTTGGAGAAATCAACTAGAAATAAATAAGAAAGTAATAAAAGCCATACATCTTGGGGCTGGAATATTGCCATTTTTGTCCTACATATGTATAAATACAATTCAGACCATGGTTCATGTGTAAATGTACCAATGCCCAATTAGTATTGTTGCAGCAAACCAAGATTCCGCTATATAATCTTTAGAAATGTAGGCATTCAATTTATTTTTAACTAAATGTAACTATTTTCGAATAAGTGATACTAGTCTCTTCATTTCAGTGAACACCTGTAAGGCAATGAAAAGGGTACGCTGCATAAATTTCTGGATGCTAATCTCCATTAAAATATCCTGGTAGTGAAAAGGTCAGAATAAATGATTAATGCATTGTGTTGTAACTATATACCACAAGAATAGCTATTTTTTTCGTTAAGCCACTTGTCACTTCCTCAAAGAATGACCGCACAAACCTGTAGGAGCAAAGAATTTCCTTTATAAGGAGAAAAATGTGAAATATGTAATCAGCTTACTGTCCATAAAACGATCACCATCTAGAAATACTTAATAATTATGCTTAAACTTTTTCAATCCCATGTGGTTTATTTAGGAGTTTGAGCTATATGCAGCATATCCTCCATGGTTAAACTCTTGTCATTCTTCTCATTATTGGAGTCTGCAGGTTCCTGTAAATAATGATTATATTGTATAGTGAATAGTTACACCATTTTCTAATATACTTTGTCCATTGACTGTATTGTTTTTGATATCTCTCATTACTGTTATTGAATGAGAATTATTACAAGTATTACATTTCAGAAGCTACGGTTTTGCCCTGGTCATGTGATAAGGCACACATGTACACCATTGCTACAAGTATGGTTTTCAGAACTATCCTTTGTAATAACTTTTTATCCTTTTAGATGTATACAAGGTTTATATTGCATTACTGCAAGCAGCCAATATGAAAATATATGAGTATGCAGGGCTGATTCATGGTTTATGCAGGCCTTTGGATTGCAGAGTCCCAGTGGGCCGCTTTGCAGTGTGTCACAACACATGCGGCAGTAAATCTGCAGTTGTGTACACAGTGATCATAATGGTAGATACCAGGTCTACACGGGTGTTTTGCAGATCACTTAAGTGATTACAGTACCGTTATATCCAGTGATCACAGGTGATGTCCTCTCTGACTGGAGTAGTTTAGTTCCTATATCAGGCCCAGACCGCCACGACAACATCTCCTGGCCACAACTTAACCCTCAGTATTTGACAAACAAACGTCTTTGGCTCTTTGCTTTTCCCTCACCCTTACTACATTATCTACACCTTTACATAATCCCCCTTCTATAGTGCTCAAGATAATAACAATGCCACCTGTGGTACCCTACATTGTAGTACTGTCCCCAATTTTGTGCCCTCTGTAAGCCCCAAACAATAAGGGCTGCTTATAGTGACCCTCACACACTAAAAGTGTCCCCACTTAGCAATAATGCCTTCCTTATGCCCTCCCTCAGAACACTCCCTTTGACTCGACAAAAGAAAATTTTTGCTTTGGGAGAAGGAGGAGGAAACAGCAGAAGCAGGAGAAGAGCAGCAGCAATTCCACCACTAGCAGCAGCAGCACCTTGAGGTGATCCACACTGTCTGTGGACAGGTGGATGCACCTGTCAATTATCACATCCCCAGCTGTGCTGAACATACTTTCTGATAGCACACTGGCATAAACTGTATGGGATAATTGAGCTGGCTGGGTGTGGAGTTCTCTAGCCAACCAATCCTCACTGGTTTGCTGCACAGAAATTCCAGCCCCTCTGCTAGAGGAAGCTGGTTTTCCTCATTCCCCCTTGTGTTTGCATTCATGCGTGTTCTGTGGGTGTGAGCTGTGATGTGTTCTGTCTCTGTTCTGGGTGCCAGACATGTGGTGTGAACAGTCCTGTTCCATTTTGTATGTGTTCCATTAGGTGTTGGTGCGAACTGTAACCTGTTCTGCTTAGATCGTTTACCATCAAAAGCGAGGCAGGTCTCTAGGTTTCAGTGTGGGGTCTTCCCTATTGGGACGATCACCCTGCACGCAAGCAGGATTCATGGGGTAAGTTGTCTCATTAGAGTAGGAACCCGTCAGACGACGAGGACCTTAAGTATCTTGGCCAAAATATAAACTAATACCTCGTATTGCATCTATTCCATCTGTTTACACATGTGGGAAGCACTGCAGAATAAGTTGGCACTATACAAATAACAAGATTTATTTATGCTGGGTGCATGTTTTGGGCATTTGTCAGTCTGGTTTATGTCTGTGGGGAGGAGTCAGCTACTTTTTGAAAGCAGTTGTCTCTGGTTAGAGAACCCCTTTTAAAAAACAGGAAATTTTCTAACATATTGGAAAATCAACCTGTGCAGTTGCAGTATGAATATCTTGAAGAGCATCAATTATTACAAAACAAAAATAGCCAATTCTTCTTTAAGGCCCATTTAGACACAATGATTATCGCTCACAATTGGCTCAAAAGCCATCTTTTGAGCGATAATCGTTGTGTGTAACTGCACTGACATCATGCTGAAAGACAACGATGAGTCTTATCAGGGATTCACAGCGGGATACAGCTGATACTATTGTTTCAGCTGTATCCAGCTCCCTGATGACAGCTGGGTATGAAGAACAGAGCGGTCCAGCTCTGTTTTCTGTACATGGCACGGAGCGCTCGGCTGTATAACAGCCGGGCGCTCTGTACAGAAAACATCTGGATACAGAAGACAAGCGGGAACACCCCGCTTGTCTTCTGCATTCTCTGCACGGAGCGCCCGGCTGTATAACAGCCAGCCGCTCAGAGCGGGAAACAGCTGGCAACGATCATCTTGGGCTGCAAATGACACAACAATTATCACTCAAAAGTTGCTTGAGCGACATCTGTTGAGCGATAATCGCTGTGTCTAAATGGGCCTAAAGGCAGCTATAGATGTATATTATATGTAGTCCAGGCAACAAAACTGAGGCCTCTTTACACATTTGTCTAAGCAAACACTGCACAGTGCTACAAGTGACAAATGTACTAAGAGGCACAAACTTCTTAATACATTTGCCTCATCTAGTGGAACTTCTATGTACTAGTTGAAAAGCTACACTAGCTACGAGCTGGAATAAGGTTTTGGTATAATCTATGCATGTTTCTGTAAATGTGATGGGTCCCCTAAAGCTGGGTCCCGTCCACTTTTTAAAAAGTGGCAAAGCATAGCATGAAAGCCTGAAAAGTTACAGTTTTGTTCTTGCAGCAAAATTGTAACTTTTGGATGCATGAGTCCTGGCATCCAGGACATAATAAATAAGCTCAATTGTGAGTAGGTGTTTTTCTTCTGTCTGAACCATTTCTGCCAGTGTTCATTTCTATCTCTATAAATGTGCAGAGTGGACAGACTACTACCGTACTAGTTTGATATCATAGCTGTGCAGAGGCCTCTCCTTTACTGTTGTAGCGTCTCCTTTTTTCCTATCTAGCATTTAATGTTTTAATCTAGATGGATGTTTTGATAAGTGAGCAGGTTTCTGAAAACTTACAAAAGCCTGAAGGCAGGGATGAGAAAACTACTGGCTGCTGGAAGGTAAGTTACATGCTACATTCCCAAAATAGGATACATTACAAATTCTGATAATTTCCTATGCATTACTAATGATCGCTATGTGTTAAACGTGGGAATTAGACTACCAATAAGATCTATGTATGATGTGCCCAGTGTAAAGAGTGTAAGGTTTCATGCACATGACTATATGAGACCATTTTATGGAGACGTACTAGCACTCCCATTAAAGTGCATAAGACCATGCATGAATCGGATACAGAAAATATTACAAAATCCTCCATTGTATGCTGTATGTGCTGAGATTTGCTCATGTAGTTTTTTTTTCTCTGGGAGATAATGCCTTTACGAATATATGTCACCTAATGAAGCCTGTATGTCAGTACATGATGGCCACTCAACTACTCACTAGGGAATTGTTAGGGTCGTGCTGGCTGGGATCTGTTGTACCACATAAGTTCTAGCAGCACAGCCCCACAGGTGTTGAATGATTGAGCTGCCTGGGTCCAGTGTTCTCCTTTATCGAAAATTGCCTTGCTTATTAGGTAGGAATCTGCCATTCTCTCTGCAGTTTGGGGTCAATTGTCTTGCTAGTGTAGGGACTCGCAAGACAAGGAGGAGCCTTGATCGTGCCTTGCGGGCTTAAGTATTTTGGCCAATATACGAACCAATAACTCAGACTTTCATAGCTATAACATCTGCTTATGTGTACAGATATGCATGGGGATTGTGCATCATCCGTCAATCCTGTTTGTGTCCTGGTCACGTTCGTGTAGGCTCGGTGTTTGTTTGCCCACACAAACATAACAGGAGTCATACAAGCTCCATGAGGCCTAACTTACGCCCTTGCATATGTTGATAAAATCTTTAGTGCTACAATTAAATATTATATTGTAGTAACAGTAGTATATATGTTGTAGTAACAGTTGTGACATTGTAAAATATAAGTTTATGGAAATGTTCTTTTGCAGTTCTGAACAGCAGATACAACCGGCACATTACCATCACAATATCCACAAGGAGTGGGTTTACATGGAACAACTACCATTTGAATAGTTGCTCAAAATAGTTGCTACAGTGAGTTGACTGTTTTTCGTGTGCTTTTACACAGAGTGACTGGTTATATTTGCGATCACTGAAGTGCACGCCTCCCTGAGAAACTTATTGGCTAGTCATTGAAAGACATATGATTGCCTGTTTACATCAGATGATAATTGATCAACCAGCAACTATTTTTAGGTGAGTTGAAACGAAGCGACTAGTGAACGAGTTATCGCTTGTCACCCTGTTGGTGGCCATGTTTACACAGGACAACTGTCACTTACATTTCCTTGCCTCAGCGATTATTTGAACGTTAATTTCCCCATGTAAAATCATCCTAAGCACTCATAGGTTATCCTATGTAGAAGAAAAGATAAGAAAATTCTTTTTCTCTTAGCTCACAAGGTGATGTCAACCTCAGTTGCCCTTTATTTAATGATATTTTGGGCTAAAATACCTAATTTTAACATGATACAATATTTAAGCTGTGCTGACTGAAAGCACTAGAAAACAATTAAATTAACAGAACTCACATTTCTAAGCATCTCCTCCTGCAGTTTGAAGCTGCAGATTCAAGTTTAGTTTATAGACCTTTGCCATCTAAAATCACTGTCTGTAAAATTGAAAAGACTTTATAAATTTACCGTTAAGGAAAAAGACAATTGTTGCTTTACAAAATGGAAAACAGCTAGGGGGTACCAAACAATAGAACACTTACATTAAAAATACATGTTATTTGTTTAGAAGATGTGATGCTCTTATAAATTTCGCTAAGCTGCTAAATTGATTTTATTTTCCTGCATTAATTAAACAGATTAGTGTAGGGATAATGCACATTTTATTTTGAAAGGTATTACAGGACATTATGTTTTCGCAAGTTGTTCATGACTCAGATTAGTGTGAATAAAATCTAAACAAAAGCAGAATCTACATATTTATTAAGTATTTTTCTTCATGAAAAATGAAAGAAATGTAATTTTAAGCAATGAAAAGAGGTTGAAGGGTACATTCTAAAAGTTGTTCTAACTCCGAGATCACTTGTGCTGTGTAGGTACTACTTGTCTCTTCCTGCAGAAGATGTCCATTGGAGATTAGAGAAGTTCCTTCTTCTGTGTCAACCATTAAAATAACATGCAGTGTTCCAATTCTCTTTAAAACCAAGATGTTCTTCAGCAGCTTCAGTGTTTAGTTGACAAAAAAACCTCACTGAGCAATGTCAGGTTGAGTAAACAAGCCAAAAAATTATATGTTGTATAATACCTCCTCTATTATATCTGAAGACAGCACATATCACACAAAGTGACATAATGTTTCATACGCGCAGTCCCTTGATGCTACCCAGGCTGAATATCCTGATCCGATGGAAAAAGTTCCAGTAGAGAGACCGCATATCAAGCTTTAAGGCCCTCTTACACTGAATGATTGTCATTCAAAAATCATTCAAACGAGTGAAAATGAATAATAATCGTTCAGTGTACAGTCAATGATCGAACGATGAACGATAAATCATTCACTTTTCATTGATCGATTATATACAGGCGTAGAAATCATCATTGGCTCGTTCACTAATCATTCAATTTATTGATCGTTCAGTCGTCCTCATTCACTAATACAGTGAATGTGAATGTCTGAACAATTTCCCATTTGACCAAGCCAACAATGTATCTGACTTAAAGATGAGCGAGCATACTCGCTAAGGACAATTACTCGAGCGAGTATTGTCCTTAGAGAATACCTGCCCGCTCGGAAGAAAAGATTCGGGTGCCGGCGCAGGTGACAGGTGAGTTGCGGGAGTGAGCAGTGGGAGCGGGGGAGAGAGAGGGAGAGAGAAATCTCCCCTCCGTTCCCCCCTGCCCACCCCCGCCCCCTGCTGGCACCCGAATCTTTTCTTCTGAGCGGGCAGGTACTCGCTAAGGACGATACTCGATCGAGTAATTGTCCTTAGCGAGTATGCTCACTCATCTCTAATCTGACTATATTAAAAGGCTGAACCCTTGTTAGCTCATTAGCAAGATAAATTGTTTGGTGTAAATAGACCCTTAGTGAATCCAAGCTGTCACAGATCTCCTACTTCCCCGCCCTGTATAATGACCTCTACATAGGTCACAGAACACGCCTAGAACATTTGCCCATAAAAGTTAATGATCATCCCAAGACTACAGGTTCTATCTGGCTGCTGTAAACCATATCTCTGCAAACTCCAAAGTAACAATAGATTAGAAACAAAATAACTTGTGTCAGTATCTGGTATTAATTAGTAAATAGAAATCAAAGTGACACTTTACCTTTAAGACAAAGAAAGTGAAAGTAAAAGGTCACAACTGAAAAAATACATATTTTGTGACCTAAATCTCAGATTAAACTTCAGTATGAAGAATTTAATAAATTTTATGGCAACAGTATTATTTATTTACAGAATGGAATATCAGGTAAAATTTGGTGCTCTCAAGATTAAAAGCAGTCACATTTGAACTCAGCGGGATACATTTTCAAAGCTGGTAGGGCACACACACAAATCCTCTTATTTTTTTTACTGGATCTTATTTTTACGTATCTGCTGTGTTCTGCTTTCAAAATCTACTTAGCTCAGCAGCAGTGTCTTTGAAAATTCATGACAATTCTTAAAGTAAGAGTAAAACAAAAACATATGTGTGAATATATATAAATATACATACACATACATGATATATATATATATATATATATATATATATATATATATATATATATATATATATATATATATATGCATATAGTACTATGTAAATGTTTTGGGCAGGTGTGGAAAAATGATGCAAAGTAAGAGTGGTGTCAGAGTGCAAGTGTTAATAGTATACTTTTGTCACCGTAGCAATGAAATCCTTTTTCAACTTTAATGAAACTTGTCACCGAAAGGACCAAAAATAATAAAACTTAGCTTTTATTGATTTTTAAATAATAAAAAGGCGTCCTTATTAGAGATGAGCGAACGCGTTCGTCCGAGCTTGCTATTCGTGCGAATATTAGGGTGTTCGGGATGTTCGTTATTCGTAACGAACACCATGCGGTGTTCTGGTAAATTAAACTTTCTTCCCTGAGACGTTAGCGCTTTTTTTTGGCCAATATAAAGACAGGGAAGGCATTACAACTTCCCCCTGCAACGTTTAAGCCCTATACCACCCCCCTGCTGTGAGTGGCTGGGGAGATAAGGTGTCCGCCTGATATGAAAGTCTGCCCCTCCCGCTGCTCGCTATGGATGCATTCTATATGCGCTCAATGGGGCCAGCGGCAGCAGCGCTGACCCCATTGAGAACATATAGAAGACAAATCCTTCTTCTCTGGCACAGCTGTAACAGCTGTAGCAGAGAAGAACGATGTTTGCCCATTGAATTCAATGGAACCGGCAATACAGCCGACTCCACTGAATGCAATGGGCTGCCGGCGATCGCAGGATGAATGGTCGGAAAGGGGTTAAATATATAACCCCTTTCCTGCAATTCATCCAGAAATGTGTTACACTAAAAATATATACCGGCGTATAAGGCGACCGGGCGTATAAGACGACCCCCCAACTGTCACCTTATACGCCGGTAATACAGTGGAGAAAAGAATAAAAAGCATTACTTACGTTTTTAGATGATCTGCGGTGCTCCTGCAGGCTGTCGCTCCCTCCTAATCCACGGCAGAGTATTCCTTTCTCCACGAAAGACTTTAAATCCCTGCCTCCAGAAAGACACGTGCCTTCAGCCAATCACAGCCAATGACAATGATGTCATTGAATGGCTGTGATTGGCTGTGTTTCTGGAGGCGGGGATTTCAAGGCTTGAAATCCCCGCCTCCAGAAACACAGCCAATCACAGCCATTCAATGACATCATTGTCATTGGCTGTGATTGGCTGAAGGCACATGTGCTTCTGGAGGCAGGGATTTAAAGTCTTTCGTGGAGAAAGCTTGTCTGCCGTGGACCAGGAGGGAGTGACAGCCTGCAGGAGCGCCGCAGATCATCTAAAAACGTAAGTAATGCTTTTTATTCTTTGCTCCACTGTATTACCGGCGTATAAGGTGACAGTTGGGGGGTCGTCTTATACGCCCCGTCGCCTTATACGCCGGTATATATTTTTAGTGTAACACATTTCTGGATGAATTGCAGGAAAGGGGTTATATATTTAACCCCTTTCCGACCATTCATCCTGCGATCGCCGGCAGCCCATTGCATTCAGTGGAGTCGGCTGTATTGCCGGTTCCATTGAATTCAATGGGCAAACATCGTTCTTCTCTGCTACAGCTGTTACAGCTGTGCCAGAGGAGGACGATCTTTATGCTGACAGTGGGGGGGGGGGGGGGGCACTCTTGCCGCTATTGTGGCTTAATAGTGGGACCTGTGAACTTGAGATGCAGCCCACCATGTAGCCCCTCGCCTGCCCTATCCGTCACTGTGTCATTCCCATCACTTTCCTGAATTGCCCAGATTTTCACACATGAAAACCTTAGCGAGCATCGGCGAAATACAAAAATGTTCCGGTCGCCCATTGACTTCAATGGGGTTCGTTGTTCGAAACGAACCCTCGAGCATCACGGGAAGTTCGTTACGAATAACGAACACCCGAACATTTTGGTGTTCGCTCATCTCTAGTCCTTATATTTTCTCATATGTGCTAAAAGTCACACAATAATTAAAAACAGTAGGGCTTAGATATATAGATGAATACTGCTCTGTCCCAACAATCTAGGTGCATTGGCCGGGAATCGAACCCGGGCCTCCCGCGTGGCAGGCGAGAATTCTACCACTTCTACCACTTTTGTATTCCCTGATGTCTTTTTCTATCCAGGGTTACTCAGATTTGTATTTGTCAATGACTTGCGCCACCAGATGTTTATGAAAGTGTGGTGAAGCACTCACTGTCAGTGACCTTGACCACTTTTAGTTCTCTATCACAGGGTAGGCCTGATGTCCTCTGATTAGTCACGGTACAGTGATGTCTGTTAATTTACAGTCAGTAATATTGTACCTGACACACACATTTACTAGTACTGTCGTCCCATTTATAACAGTTGCTCATTAATATTGCTTGGGTCGTATTTGTTCTTATTATTTCTAGAACAATATCGCGGTGATTGATTTATATAGAAATCACCCCGATATGTCACCATTAAGTGTTAAGTCCGGAGTATGTTTTTGTATAACGCAGACCCAAGCTTATATTGGCTTGATACTCTATGGTATTCCCTTATGCCTATGACTGATCGCATGAGCCATTCATTTCTTATGGCTCATGTGATTATATACCAAGGTTAATTGCAACCAGACGACAGTTTCAGTGATTATCAAGGATAGAGATAAGTTGTTCCAAATAATAATGTGTTTTCAATATGTTCTCTCTCCTACTTATACATAGGCTCTATTCCGGAGAGATGATGCTCCCACTTGTATAAGTGATTATTACAGGTAGAACATATATAAGATGAATAAAGACAGTGGCTGCATTAAATGGAACAGCTGCAGTATTCATCTATGAGCTACTCATCCTTCAGGATTTAAATAACTGCAATAAAATGCACATAGATAGTTTGGTGGTAGCCCAGAATAAATTCTAGGCTATCACCTATATCCAATGTTCTACCTGTAATTTTATTATTTTTGGTCCTTTCGGTGACAAGTTTTAGTATACTTTTGTCAATTAACAAAACGGAAAACTAATGAACAAAACAGCAAAAATGTAAATTAAATCAATATTTGGTGTGACCACCCTTTGCCTTCAAAACAGCATCAGTTCTTCTAGGCACACTTGCACAAAGTTGTAGATTTTGTAGGATTATAGTTAGCTGTATGATTAAGCATTTATACCAAATAGGTGTCTATGATTATCATTTTGATATGTAGGTTGAAACACAGTTATTAAATTAAACATAAACCGCTGCATAGGAGGCTTAAAACTGGGCGAGGAACAGAAACTTTGTTACAAAAGTGAGGTTGTGGAAGACAGCTTCCTGTCACAGGTTACACACTATAGCAAGATTGAGCACAGTAACAAGATACAACATAGTTACACTGCATAAGCAAGGGCTCACCCAAGCAAAGATTTTAAAGCAGACTGGGATTTCAATATGTGCCTTCAATTTCTTTTAAAGAAGCAAAAAGAAAGGGACAACATTGACGACCGTAGATACAGTGGTTAGCCAAGAAAACTGGAAAAGATGAAAGACTTTGGAGAAGTCTGACCAGAAGTGCTTTTCAAAGAAGACTTGCAGCCAAAAAAGCCATAGCTTCAGCATACAAGCACGTACCAGCTTGTCAATAGAGATCTAGGGTGGTTTTAGATATTAAAACAGTCCTGCTATGGTTTTAGATTTGAAGATAATTGATTCTACGATCATACATTTTTTGACTAAGCAATTACTATTTATGAAAGCATTCTTACTTTACAGCAATCTTCCTACAGCTGCCTAAAACTTTTGCATAGTACTGTACATATACATGGATGTGAAATTGTGGACTTAATATTATCTGATATTTATTTTCCTTAGTGTTAGTTTCTGAGTTTCTTTCCAGAGCTGCACCAATAGGGCACAGAGAATCATAAAAGACCTGGGCTGCTGCTCTCCTCCCATATGATTTACACCGCAACACTACTTCAAGTTAGCTGTGTATAGATATAAGACCTGTACCAACTCATTAGGAAGTCAGTGCACAGAGTGCTGGTTTCCACGATAGCGAGGATAGAAAGATTATACAGTACAAAGAATTTTAAAATAAATTATTAGGGTTCAGTCAGACGGGCGTTCTTTACATGAGTTTATTCACACATAAAAAAGATTGCACTGCGCGCATAAAAAAATGCATGACCACGTCCATTGCCACCCATATGTTCTATCTTTTGTAGGTGCAAATTTTATGCGCATGTAAAAATCGGACATGTGACCACTGCCATTGAAAACCATTGGTTCTATATAGATGCAGATCGCAAATGCAAGTAAAATGTCTGACTGAGGCCTTAAACTTATTTAAGCATTATACAAGTTTGATATATGTGGGGATATACAAATAATCTATGTACTACATAGCATAGATTTTGCCTGACGTCAGAGGTTAATAGAAACAAGATTACAAAATACTTGATTCTATCTGGTCAACTCCTTTCTTACCCCCAAGAAATAAGCACTAGTGAGCTCTGTGCTGTCAATAATATGCATGCATTTTATGCTGATCCAATCCAGGCATACACATACTGGATCAAATACTTAATCAGGAATTGGTTGTCTTATGAGTATGTCCAGCTTAAGTATTTAATAAAGTAAGGCATTCTATTTAATCTATATATATAAAGACGAAAGCCCTCACTGACTCACTGACTCACTCACTGACTGACTCGCCAAAAGTTCTCCAACTTCCCGATGTCGTAGAAACATGAAATTTGGCACACGCATAGATTATCTCCAAAATAGGAAAAGTAATTGGGTCCTAACTTGATTATTCAATTCTAGCGCAAAAGAATTGGCGTCGAAATTTTACGTATGTAATCTAAATCTGTCACTTTCCAATGTCATAGAAACTTAAAATTTGGCCCGAGCATTGATTATGTCATAAATGGGAAAAGTTAATGGGTCCCAACACGATTATTCAATTCTATGGGCAAAAGAATTAGCGTCCAAATTTTACGTACGGAATCTAATTCTCTCACTTCCCGGTGTTATAGAAACTCGAAATTTGGCAGGAGCATTGATTATGTCATAAATAGGAAAAGTTAATGGGTCCCAACTCGATTATTCAATTCTATGCGCCAAAGAATTAGCGTCCAAATTTTACGTACGGAATCTAATTATCTCACTTTCCGGTGTCATAGAAACATGAAATTTTGCATGAGCATTGATTATGTCATAAATAGGAAACGCTAATGGGTCCCAACTCCATTATTCAATTCTATGCGCAAAAGAATTAGCGTCCAAATTTTACGTACGGAATCTAATTTTCTCACTTCCCGATGTCATAGAAACAGGAAATTTGGCATGAGCATTGATTATGTCATAAATAGGAAAAGCTAATGGGTCCCAACTCGATTATTTAATTCTATGTGCAAAAGAATTAGCGTCCAAATTTTACGTGCGGAATGTAATTTTTTCACTTTCCGGTGTCATAGAAACCGGAGATTTGGCATGAGCATTGATTATGTCATAAATAGGAAAAGCTAATGGGTCCCAACTCCATTATTCAATTCTATGCGCAAAAGAATTAGCGTCCAAATTTTACGTACGGAATGTAATTTCTTCACTTTCCGGTGTCATAGAAACAGGAAATTTGGCACGAGCATTGATTATGTCATAAATAGGAAAAGCTAATGGGTCCCAACTCAATTATTCAATTCTAAGCGCAAAAGAATTGGCGTCGAAATTTTACGTACGGAATCTAATTTTCTCACTTTCCGGTGTCATAGAAACGTGAAATTTGGCAGGAGCATTGATTATGTCATAAAGAGGAAAAGCTAATGGGTCCCAACTCGATTATTCAATTCTAGCGCAAAAGAATTGGCGTCGAAATTTTACATACGGGGGGCGTGGCCTGGACCATGAGGAGCTAAGTTGCACATAGCAGGAGCTCCGTCCTTCCCACGCCAAAAACACCTAAAAAAGGCATCCAGACCTTCCAAAAGCTAGCCCAAAAGCAGGAATGGGCAAGAAGAAGAGAGGGGAAAGCACACCAAGAGGCAGAGAAGAAGACGCGGGACCGCTGGATCGCTTCATCATGACCGCCGGTGAGCGCCGCAAGCAGCAGGAGGACAAAGGGAAACGACCCCCGGCAGCACAGACGGAGGAGAGAAGAGGGAGAAGACGCCGGCCAGCAGACGAGGAAGACTCCGGTCGGAGCGACAACTCCCCGATCCAGACGCCAAGGGGAACACCGCACACAAGCCCGCCACCATCTGCAACCCAGCCGAACAGAATGGCGCCGGAAGAAAGCGCGAACACGCAGACACCCCGAACCGCCGGAGAACATCCACAGCGAGCCGGCAGAGAGCCCCAGCTGCCCCCCGACACCGGACAGAAGGTACTCACCATCTCCGGCAGCTGCAGAACACACGACACCGGAGCCACAAAGCAGAGAGGCCCCACCGGAAGTAGGTGCACGGCCGCCATCTTCCCCAACCCCGAGACCGGAAGTGGAGAGAGACCGGGACGCGGCTGCCGAAAAACAGCGGAGAGCAGCGCAGACACCCGGGGGACTACAGAAGACCACACAGGTACAGGGGCGGGGAGCCATATTAACCCCTTAACCCCCACTGAGAAAGAGCAGACACCCATAGGGGCAGGGGCTCCGCGGGACATAAGAAAGGGTATGCAGAGGCCCTAAAGCAGGCACACAAGGCTCTGGATCTCCCCCAGGAAAGTGAGGAGGAGGGGGCAGATCCCCCAGGACCACCACCAAGGCCCCAAGGAAATAAGGGGAAAGAACCCCCCAAAGACCCCAGAGACCCCGAATGGTGGGCCCCCCCACCAAAAGATCATGAAGGGGGAGCGCACATGGGACAAGGGGCAAGGAAAAAAGAGCTGCCACACACACCTATGCCCCAGATAAGGGACAACAACAAATATACTGAGCGATATACCCCCGCAACTGCAATCTCAGCCTAGCAAGACACACCGAGGCCAGGAAAACACAGCATGGGCAAAAAATCGCATCAACCCCAGGGCGACGCCAGCAACCAGATACATTCATCCGAATCAGACTCGGACGATTGGAATTGGAAGGAACACCTCCGATCCATTCCCACTAAAGGGGATTTAGACAACCTCTTTGCTCAGTTTGCCTCATCCCAAAAATCCGCGCTACAGTCCCTACAAAAAGAAATCCACCAGATGGGACAACGACTCATGGAAACAGAAGAGACACAAGAACAAGTGTTCCACCGAATAGACGAGCATCATGACATCTTATGTGAACACGCGAACCAAATCGCCGAGTTAGCAACCCATTTAGATGACATAGAAAATCGCCATAGGCGAAACAACTTGAGGATACGGGGATTAAGTGAGGAAGTCGAGAACAAACATCTAGAGGCCTGGGCGCAGAAATGCTTCGGCGATCTCCTGAACAGAACCCCGAACAACCCAATCGAAATAGACAGGATCCACAGGGCGTTGGGCCCTAGATCAATAGATCCTGAAAGACCAAGAGACGTGGTGTGTAGGATCCACTTCTACAAAGAAAAAGAGGAGATCCTACGTCTGATCAGATCCAAAGGTCCGATAAAATTCTGCGACAGGAATCTACTTATACTACCAGATTTATCCAAAAGAACGCTTCAGCAACGTCGAGCATTGAGACCCCTACTAACAATCCTCAAAGAAAAGGAAATCCCATATAGATGGGGATACCCATTCCAGCTGATAGCAGGCACCGGAAAAGAGACAGTTATATTTAGATCACTAGGAGACTTACCCAAGTTCCTCACAACACTGAAACTTCCGATGGTCTCACTACCAGAATGGCAGAGAACAAGCGCACCGACTCCACAACCCCCCCGAGACCAGTGGCAAGTAGCTACCTCCAAACGTAAACAGCCACAAAAGGACGATAGGGTCCGTCCACCAAAAGAACACCCAAAATGAGTCTGGCGTGACTACACACCTGCATGAGGCCCTACCGAACCCCGAACGACACCATCGGAAGACAGGACCCGACGAACCCATCACACACAAGCATCGCCCTCAACGGCAAGTCCGAAAACCAGCGCGAAAGCCTCGGCCCGAAACACACAAAGACCGCGGAAAGGACTATCAAAACTACCATATAGAGGCCGACTAACCACACCCCCGGAAAGAACATAATATCACATCGGACCTCCAATCAAGATCACAGACATCCAACTGCTTTTCCACATGCTGAACCTCTTCGTTGCAATCTGTCTGCTCTCCTCTCCTCTCATTTCAACAATGCGCCCCTCTTAGGTGCAACGGAAAAGGGGACCTCTCCGCTCTTTCCCAAATAATAACAAACTCCTCTCACCTGCTCTAACACTCATACATGTACTCAATCACATCCCCCTGCTTACCATACCTTTCCCTGCTTACTATACCTATCTGTCCCTCTCACTCTCCTCTCGTAAAGGTCTGGATGCCCACCATAATGTCTCATAACAGATGTGGGGTGGGGAGGCACGGCTCGTGGACTTGACTCACCCAGCCTCCCTCCCACTAGGGACCGCAGCATCACGTTGCTGCATAGACGTCAGCCGTCTATTAGTTCTAGAAGGTTCACCACATTGGACTATAATATTAATAATTGTTTCTTTATCAATGTTCATATGTGGCTTCAAGTTTCCCCTCCTCCCCACCCTGATCCACTCTTATGTTTGGCCCCTATCCCCCCCCCCAGCTCCAGGCGACACCCTTGGGTAAGACAAAGGGCCAAGATGCCCAAACACTATGGTCAACCCACAGCATATCCCAATGGCTAACCTAACAACATGCTCCTTCAACGCAAAGGGCCTTAATTGTCCCAACAAGCGCAACCAGGTGCTATACAGGCTCCACAGAAAAAGGGTGCTGATAGTAATGCTCCAAGAAACACATTTCCCGCGTACCGGTACACCAGACTGCAGTAGAAACAAATACTATACTAAATGGTTTCACTCCACTCACCCTGAAAACAAAACCTGTGGGGTCTCTATAGCCCTGCACAAGTCACTGGCCCCAGAGGTGCTGGCACAGAAGTCAGATGAAGAAGGACGGTACATATTTATAAAGATACTTATTGCTAACAAAATTTTCAATTTTCAAAATTGCCAATATGTATTTTCCCAACCAAGGACAGGTGGGGTTCACCTCCAGGGCTCTCCGGGGACTCTCAGACTTTGCAGAGGGAACTCCGATCGTGTTAGGAGGTGACTTCAACATGTGCATGGAGCCCCGACTAGATTCCTCCACGGGACGTTCAGCACTAACCAAAGCTGCCATCCGCAAAGTACAAAAGACACTCGTGAGTATGGATCTGATCGACCTATGGCGCATCCTCCACCCGGGTAAGCGAGACTATAGTTTTCACTCCACAGCACACAATTCGTATAGTAGAATTGACTATATATTAGAGATGAGTGAACGTACTCGTCCGAGCTTGATACTCGTTCGAGTATTAGCGTGTTCGAGATGCTCGTTACTCGTGACGAGTACCACGCGATGTTCGAGTTACTTTCACTTTCATCTCTGAGACGTTAGCGCGCTTTTCTGGCCAATTGAAAGACAGGGAAGGCATTACAACTTCCCCCTGTGACGTTCAAGCCCTATACCACCCCCCTGCAGTGAGTGGCTGGCGAGATCAGGTGTCACCCGAGTATAAAAATCGGCCCCTCCCGCGGCTCGCCACAGATGCGTTCTGACATAGCTGAGGGAAAGTGCTATCGTGTTGGAGCTGCTATAGGGAGAGCGTTAGGAGTATTTTAGGCTTCAAGAGCCCCAACGGTCCTTCTTAGGGCCACATCTAACTGTGTGCAGTACTGTGGAGGCTGCTTTTTGCAGTGTTGCACTTTTTTTTTTTTTTGGTATATCGGCCGTGCAGAGCATTGCGCCCTGCAGTAATACTGCAGGGACAGAAGTGTGGAGGCAGGGACAGAAGACATATTATTGATTGAATATAGGCAGTGGGCCTTTTCTAAAAAATATTGGGCAAAACATCTATTTGGCCTGCCTGTCACTGTGCTCAGTGTTCTGGGTCTGTGTGTGCTGGGTGTAGTAGTTCTACAACAAAATCATACGCAGCCAGCTAAGTGTTACAGCAGGCTTGCGCCAAATTATTTCCTGGCTCTGTCTGGGCTCTGAAATCACCGCTGTGTTGCAGTTAACAGTGCAACACTCTGCAGTTCTGTGACATACACTAGGGACAGAAGTGTGGAGGCAGGGACAGAAGACATATTATTGATTGAATATAGGCAGTGGGCCTTTTCTAAAAAATATTGGGCAAAAAATCTATTTGGCCTGCCTGTCACTGTGCTCAGTGTTCTGGGTCTGTGTGTGCTGGGTGTAGTAATTCTACAACAAAATCATACGCAGCCAGCTAAGTGTTACAGCAGGCTTGCGCCAAATTATTTCCTGGCTCTGTCTGGGCTCTGAAATCACCGCTGTGTTGCAGTTAACAGTGCAACACTCTGCAGTTCTGTGACATAGTCCAGGGACAGAAGTGTGGAGGCAGGGACAGAAGACATATTATTGATTGAATATAGGCAGTGGGCCTTTTCTAAAAAATATTGGGCAAAAAATCTATTTGGCCTGCCTGTCACTGTGCTCAGTGTTATGGGTCTGTGTGTGCTGGGTGTAGTAGTTCTACAACAAAATCATACGCAGCCAGCTAAGTGTTACAGCAGGCTTGCGCAAAATTATTTCCTGGCGTTCCGTAAGCAAAGTCAGCCTCCAACCACAGGCCAATAAGCGGCACATTTAATTACAGCATTCTGTTTCTGCACTACTGGTAATACAGCATGCTGAGGGGTAGGGGTAGGCCTAGAGGACGTGGACGCGGGCGAGGACGCGGAGGCCCAAGTCAGGGTGTGGGCACAGGCCGACCCAGTGCGGTGGCCAGGGGTAGAGGCAGGGCCAGACCGAATAATCCACCAACTGTTTCACAAAGCGCCCCCTCGCGCCATGCCACCCTGCAGAGGTCAAGGTGCTCTACAGTGTGGCAGTTTTTCACAGAGACGCCTGACGACCGACGAACAGTGGTGTGCAACCTTTGTCGCGCCAAGATCAGCTGGGGAGGCACCACCACCAGCATGCGCAGGCATATGATGGCCAAGCACCCCACAAGGTGGGACGAAGGCCGTTCACCGCCTCCGGTTTGCACCACTGCCTCTCCCCCTGTGCCCCAACCTGCCACTGACATCCAACCCCCCTCTCAGGGCACAGGCACTACCGTCTCCTGGCCTGCACCCACACCCTCACCTCCGCTGTCCTCGGCCCCATCCAGCAATGTCTCTCAGCGCAGCGTCCAGACGTCGCTAGCGCCACTGTTTGAGCGCGAGCGCAAGTACGCCGCCGCGCACCCGCACGCTCAAGCGTTAAACGTGCACATTGCCAAATTGATCAGCCTGGAGATGCTGCCGTATAGGCTTGTGGAAACGGAGGCTTTCAAAAGCATGATGGCGGCGGCGGCCCCGCGCTACTCGGTTCCCAGTCGCCACTACTTTTCCCGATGTGCCGTCCCAGGCCTGCACGACCACGTCTCCCGCGACATTGTACGCGCCCTCACCAACGCGGTTACTGCCAAGGTCCACTTAACAACCGACACGTGGACAAGCACAGGCGGGCAGGGCCACTATATCTCCCTGACGGCACATTGGGTGAATTTAGTGGAGACTAGGACAGAGTCAGAGCCTGGGACCGCTCACGTCCTACCCACCCACCGAATTGCGTGCCCCAGCTCGGTGGTGGTATCTGCGGCGGTGTATGCTTCCTCCACTAAACCACCCTCCTCCTCCTCCTCCTACGCAACCTCTGTCTCGCAATCAAGATGTGTCAGCAGCAGCACGTCGCCAGCAGTCGGTGTCACGCAGCGTGGCAGCACAGCGGTGGGCAAGCGTCAGCAGGCCGTGCTGAAACTACTCAGCTTAGGAGAGAAGAGTCAGATGGCCCACGAACTGCTGCAGGGTCTGACAGAGCAGACCGACCGCTGGCTTGCGC
This sequence comes from Eleutherodactylus coqui, assembly GCF_035609145.1. Classification (NCBI taxonomy): domain Eukaryota; kingdom Metazoa; phylum Chordata; class Amphibia; order Anura; family Eleutherodactylidae; genus Eleutherodactylus; species Eleutherodactylus coqui. The sequence goes on along the minus strand of NC_089843.1, from coordinate 171,307,237 downwards.
CGCTGAGCCTCCAACCGGGCATGGTCGTGTGTGACAACGGCCGTAACCTGGTGGCGGCTCTGCAGCTCGGCAGACTCACGCACGTGCCATGCCTGGCCCATGTCTTTAATTTGGTGGTTCAGCGCTTTCTGAAAAGCTACCCACACTTGTCATACCTGCTCGGAAAGGTGCGCCAGCTCTGCGCACATTTCCGCAAGTCCCACACGCACGCTGCCACCCTGCGGACACTGCAACATCGGTTTCATCTGCCACTGCACCGATTGCTGTGCGACGTGCCCACACAGTGGAACTCTACGCTCCACATGTTGGCCAGGCTCTATGAGCAGCGTAGAGCTATTGTGGAATACCAACTCCAACATGGGCAGCGTAGTGGGAGTCAGCCTCCTCAATTATTTACAGAAGAGTGGGCCTGGTTGGCAGACATCTGCCAGGTCCTTGGAAACTTTGAGGAGTCTACCCAGATGGTGAGCGGGGATGCTGCAATCATTAGCGTCACCATTCCTCTGCTATGTCTCTTGAGAAGTTCCCTGCAAAGCATAAAGGCAGACGCTTTGGAATCGGAAACGGAGGCGGGGGAAGACAGTATGTCGCTGGATAGTCAGAGCAACCTCATGTCTATATCTCAGCGCGTTGAGGAGGAGGGGGAGGAGCATGAGGAGGAGGGGGAAGAGACAGCTTGGCCCACTGCTGAGGGGACAGATGCTGCTTGCCTGTCATCCTTTCAGCGTGTATGGCCAGAGGAGGAGGAGGAGGAGGGGGAGGAGCATGAGGAGGAGGGGGAAGAGACAGCTTGGCCCACTGCTGAGGGTACAGATGCAGCTTGCCTGTCATCCTTTCAGCGTGTATGGCCAGAGGAGGAGGAGGAGGATCCTGAAAGTGATCTTCCGAGTGAGGACAGCCATGTGTTGCGTACAGGTACCCTGGCACACATAGCTGACTTCATGTTAGGATGCCTTTCTCGTGACCCTCGCGTTACACGCATTCTGGCCACTACGGATTACTGGGTGTACACACTGCTCGACCCACGGTATAAGGAGAGCCTTTCCACTCTCATTCCCGAAGAGGAAAGGGGTTCGAGAATGATGCTATACCACAGGGCGCTGGTGGACAAACTGATGGTAAACTTCCCATCCGACAGCGCTAGTGGCCAAAGGCGCATTTCCGCGGCCCAGGTAGCAGGGGAGGCGCAGAGATCAGGCAGCATGTACAGCGCAGGCAGGGGAACACTCTCTAAGGCCTTTGACAGCTTTATGGCTCCCCAGCAGGACTGTGTCACCGGTCCCCAGTCAAGGCTGAGTTGGCGGGAGCACTGTAAAAGGATGGTGAGGGAGTACGTAGCCGATCGCACGACCATCCTCAGTGACGCCTCTGCCCCCTACAACTACTGGGTGTCGAAGCTGGACACGTGGCCTGAACTCGCGCTGTATGCCCTGGAGGTGCTTGCTTGTCCTGCGGCTAGCGTCTTGTCAGAGAGTGTGTTTAGTGTGGCTGGGGGAATCATCGCGGATAAGCGTACACACCTGTCAACCGACAGTGCCGACAGGCTTACACTCATCAAGATGAACAAAGCCTGGATTTCCCCAGACTTCTCTTCTCCACCAGCGGACAGCAGCGATACCTAAACAATACGTAGGCTGCACCCGCGGATGGAAGCATCGTTCTCTATCACCATCCAAAACGGGGACCTTTTTGCTTCATCTATCTGTGTATAATATTCCTCCTCCTCCGCCTGCTCCTCCTCCTGAAACCTCACATAATCACGCCGAACGGGCAATTTTTCTTAGGCCCACAAGGCTCAGTCATATAATTTTTCTAAACAATTTTTATACGTTTCAATGCTCATTAAAGCGTTGAAACTTTCACCTCAACCAATTTTTATTTTTACTGGGCTGCCTCCAGGCCTAGTTTCCAATTAAGCCACACATTAACCAAAGCGATTAATGGGTTTCACCTGCCCTCTTGGTTGGGCATGGGCAATTTTTCTCAGGTACATTAGTACTGTTGGTACACCAATTTTTGGGAGCCCTCGCCTACAGTGTAATCAAATTAATTTTTTGCCCACCTGCATTACAGCTCACGTAACATCAGCTGTGTTGGGCACTGCAATGGGATATATTTATGTACCGCCGGTGGGTTCCAGGGAGCCACCCATGCTGTGGGTCCACAGGGAGTTGTAACTACATGTGTCCACTTCTAAAGAACCCCAGTCTGACTGGGGCATGCAGTGTGGGCCGAAGCCCACCTGCATTAAACATGAATTTATTACCTCAGCTGTGATGGGCAATGCAATGGGATATATTTATCTACCGCCGGTGGCTTCCTGGCACCCACCCATGCTGTGGGTCCACAGGGAGTTGTAACTACATGTGTCCACTTCTAAAGAACCCCAGTCTGACTGGGGCATGCAGTGTGGGCCGAAGACCACCTGCATTAAACATGAATTTATTACCTCAGCTGTGATGGGCAATGCAATGGGATATATTTATCTACCGCCAGTGGGTTCCAGGGAGCCACCCATGCTGTGGGTGCACATAGAATTCCCATTGCGGAGTTGTACCTGCCTGTGACTATTTATAAAAAAACGCGGTCTGACTGGGGCATGCAGACACCTTGACAGAATGAATAGTGTGTGGCACATAGGTTCCCCATTGCTATGCCCACGTTTGCAGCTCCAGATGGAGGTGGCACAGGATTGCATTTCTCATTGCTTCTGTACAGCATTGTGGACTATCGCCTCGCCCCTTTTAAAGAGGGTCGCTGCCTAGCCGTGCCAACCCTCTGCAGTGTGTGCCTGCTTTTCCTCTGGCAGACGCACTTATAAATAGACATGAGGGTGGCGTGGCATGAGGGCAGCTGAAAGCTGGGCAGGGACAGTTTGGTGTGCGCTGTGGACACTGGGTCGTGGGGGGGGGGTTTGGTCAGCATGTAACCCAGGAGAAGTGGCAGCGGAGTGTCATGCAGGCAGTGATTGTGCTTTGTTGGAGGTAGTGTGGTGCTTAGCTAAGGTATGCATTGCTAATGAGGGCTTTTCAGAAGTCAAAGTTGTTGGGAGGGGGGGGGGGCCCACTCTTGCCGCTATTGTGGCTTAATAGTGGGACCTGGGAACTTGAGATGCAGCCCAACATGTAGCCCCTCGCCTGCCCTATCCGTTGCTGTGTCGTTCCCATCACTTTCTTGTATTGCCCCGATTTTCACAAACGATAACCTTAGCGAGCATCGGCGATATACAAAAATGCTCAGGTCGCCCATTGACTTCAATGGGGTTCGTTATTCGAAACGAACCCTCGAGCATCGCAAAAAGTTCGTCTCGAGTAACGAGCACCCGAGCATTTTGGTGCTCGCTCATCTCTACTATATATTCATTTCACATGGTTTGCTCGACGGGGCCCCTAGGTGCTCTATGGACATATTTCTAAGGTCCGACCACTCTCCGATATATGCATCCCTGGGCTCGGGGGACAACACGGTGGGGACACGTACATGGCGTCTCAATGAGAACTTACTTAAAAACACCGCATGCTTGCACGACATCAAGAAGACCATAGAAAACTTTAAAAAAGATCACGAGTCAGACCCCACGAGCGCCCCAATAAAATGGGAAACCCTTAAATGTGTGTTGAGAGGAGTTTTCATCTCACACAGTGCAAGGATCAAAAAAGACCACACCGCGCGCCTCACCCAATTAATACAAGAGCTCAACTCAAAAGAAACCTCCAATAAAGTAGCCGCTTCCACTATCCTCCAAGCGGAGATATCGGAACTCCGGCATAAAATACTAGATATCTTGGATCAAAAAGCTCTCTGCAGAAGAGACAAATTGAAAGCCGGATACTATGAATATGGCGATAAGAGCGGTAGCTGGCTCGCCAGAGCACTACACCCAAGGGCGACCCACCCGCACATACACTCTATTAACTCCTCAGGGGGGCGAGCGGGTTCACTCCCCACAGGAAATACTGGAGGAATTTAGATTATTTTACTCCAAATTATACAACATACGCGAGCCGGGGACCGAGATAGAAACTCAACACACACAAAAAATATCGGAATATCTGGACCTCTACGCCCCCGGGTCCCTCCCACCGGAGGAATCCGAGGGACTAGAAAGAGATTTTGAACCAGAGGAATTCAGACAGGTACTCTCAGAAATTAAAACAGGGAAGAGCCCGGGCCCAGACGGGTTCCCCCCGAGATTTTATAAAATATGCGGAGACCTGATTATAGACATGATGCTCCAAGCATTTAACGAGGTTTCCGGAGGCTGCCCCTTCCTACCCCTGGCCCTCCAGGCACACATAGTTCTGATACCCAAACCAGGAAAGGACCCCCTGTCGTGTGGCAGCTACCGACCAATCTCACTCATCAACTGTGATCTCAAAATTTTTTCCAAAATGATAGCGAATAGACTGAATCCCGCAGTCCCCCGGATTATTCACGGGGACCAAGTGGGTTTCGTCTTGGGGAGAGAAGCAAGAGATAACTCCATAAAGACCCTGGTCCTGATCGATCGGGCTAGAAAGGAAGGGACCCCATTATGTCTGTTGTCGGTCGACGCCGAAAAAGCGTTCGACAGAATCAGTTGGAAATTCCTAGAAGCAACCCTCCGGAAGGTGGGAATTGGCCCCAGAGCAATAGCATGGATAATGGCCCTTTACCATCGCCCCTCGGCACAGGTCAGGGTCAATGGCAAGCTGTCAGCCCCATTCGAGGTCGGGAATGGCACGCGACAGGGGTGTCCCCTATCCCCCACATTATATATTCTGGTTATGGAGGCACTTGCAAATGCCATCAGGAATAATCCATCAATACGCGGAATACAGAGCGGAAAGGAGGAACATAAACTATCACTTTATGCGGACGACCTCCTGCTGTATGTCACCGAACCCCGCATAGGCTTCCCCAATATTATGCAAGAGTTTGCCACCTTTGGTAAGCTTAGCAACTATAAAGTAAATGTCCAAAAGTCGGTAGTTCTGAATATTACGATCCCACAACAAGAAGCCAGGAACATAGCTACAGCTCTCCCGTTCCAATGGGGAAGAGACTCAATCAAATATCTAGGGATCCAGATCCCACCCGACCCAACCCAATTATACGAATTAAATTACAAGCCCCTGCTATCAACTTTGAAAAAAGATCTGGAGGGATGGGCAGGAGGGTCACTGTCATGGTTCGGTAGAATGAATGCAGTCAAAATGGATGTCCTTCCACGGCTCCTATACATCTTTCAAACCGCACCATGCAACCCCCCGAAAACCTTCTTTGACAGATTGAGAAGTCATATACTTCGCTTTATATGGAGGGGAGGATCTAAAAGGCTTAGTTACAAAAGCCTAACCAAACCAAAATCCAAAGGGGGGGTAGGCCTCCCTGACATATATCTCTACCATAAAGCCACAATCGGTACCCTAATATTAGATTTATACCACCACAGGTCAGATAAATTATGGGTGCAAATAGAAGAAGAGAACAACACCTTCTCACCAAAAGGGGCATTCTGTATCCCGAAAGGGGTTAAAGGGGAAAAAGTGGAGATCTCGGCCCTGATGGTCACTCTCCTGGGGGCATGGAGGGGGGGATGCCGGACATCCATCCTGGGTCCCCTCACCCCATTAGCAGGAAACCCACAGATCCCGGCAACCCTGGACACTCGTAGTCTGGGATTCTTGCCCTCTGGAACGGAAGCAAGGGTGGGGGAGGTAGTGGACGCTCAGGGCCTCCGCGACCTGGCGAGCTTGCAGGGGAATGGGGGGACTCCCCCGGGCTCATGGATGCAATATCTGCAGGTTCGCAGCTACTTGGGAAAGATAAGACCTGAACGAGGGTGGAACCTGGATCTCACACCCTTCGAGAAACTGTGTGACATCGAAGAGGCACCTACACATACCGTGTCATTATTATATAGTCAAATACTAGAAGAGCGATTAGGTGACCACACCCCCAGGTGGATTACCGCATGGGAGGAGGCGTTGGGTCGACCCATCCCCGGAGACCTCTGGAACAAGGCATTCCAACACACCCACAAGATGTCGGTGTCCAGTAGGTTACAAGAACTGAATTTTAAAATCTTATCAAGGTGGTACATGACACCGGAAAGACTCCACTCTCTCTTTCCAGCGACGCCAGATACTTGCTGGTGATGCCATGGGGAAGTGGGTTCGATGCTACACATATGGTGGGAGCGTCCCATGATTACACCCATATGGAAAGACACAGAGAAGCTATACGAGAAGGTGAGCGGGGAACCACTGTCCCTGACGCCTGAGGCGGCACTATTGTCCATCCCTCCACGCGGCACCCACTCACTTAAAAAAGGCCTGCTGAAATTTTTCATTATCGCCACAAGACAAGTAATTCCCAGATTCTGGAAACAGGACATCGAAATTCCCAGATGTGCGTGGGTGGGGGTGATGGACGAAATCGAATGACTAGAGAAACTGAGGACACAGGACGATACAACCAGACACGAGAGCTTTTATCGCACCTGGGCGGTTTGGATAAATGCACGCAACTCACACTCATTCACTAGGTGGCTGCAGAACGGCAACTATGAGTGACCTGTCCACACCACAAGGGGTAAAGCTAATCGGGGGGTCCAACCTGGAGCATCCTCCCGACACCCCCCCCCCCTGCCTCCCCCTCTCCTCTATCCCAACCTCCACTTCCCACCCTCCCCTCTGCCCTTGTCTGTCAAGTAATAGAATGTAACAATCATATCTTAGTGGTTTTCATAAGTTCTCTTTTAATGGTTACAACAATAAGATGAGAAGTGGAATTCACGACTCTATCATTTCTTGACATTTGACATTGTAAAGTTACACATATACTGTAAAATCAATAAAATATATATTGAAAGAAATTTTACGTACGGAATCTAATTTTCTCACTTTCCGGTGTCATAGAAACGTGAAATTTGGCAGGAGCATTGATTATGTCATAAATAGGAAACGCTAATGGTCCCAACTCCATTATTCAATTCTATGCGCAAAAGAATTAGCGTCCAAATTTTGCGTACATAATCTAAATCTCTCACTTCCCAATGTAATAGAAACATGAAATTTGGCACGAGCATTGATTATGTCATAAATAGGAAAAGTTCATAGGTCCCAACTCGATTATTCAATTCTAGCGCAAAAGAATTAGCGTCCAAATTTTACATGCGGAATGTAATTTTTTCACTTTCCGGTGTCATAGAAACGGGAAATTTGGCACGAGCATTGATTATGTCATAAATAGGAAAAGTTAATGGGTCTCAACTTGATTATTCAGTTCTATGCGCAAAAGAATTAGAGTCCAAATTTTATGTACATAATCTAATTCTCTCACTTCCTGATGTCATTTTATATAAAGTAAACGTCACATGGTTACCTCCACGTGGTGTTTCCTGGGTAACGCAGAGAATTATGCAAAATGGTGAACATATGTTTTTCCGGTATCTCTAAAGTAAGCACGACTTCATAAGATTTTCCGTGTGAACACCAGATAAACACCAGTACCAAATTAACTCGGGCGAAGCCGGGTATATCAGCTAGTTTATATATATTATTAGCTGATTACCCGGCGTTGCCCATGTATTTTATTTTTAGACATGAAAATAATTTAAATATGTGTGTATGTGTATATATATATGTGTGTACTGCTTTCATATATTAGTATATCAGGAGGAAGAGGTCATCTGTGTAATATATTAATATAGGAGGAGGAGGTCGTCTGTGTAATATATTAGTATATGAGAAGAGGTCGTCTGTGTAATATCTTGCTGCATGAGGAGGAGGTCGTCTGTGTAATATATTGGTATATGAGGATGAGGTTGTCTGTGTGATATATTAGTATATGAGAAGAGGTCGTCTGTGTAATATCTATCTGCATGAGGAGGTCATCGTCTGTGTAATATATCAGTATATCTGGAGGAGGTTGTCTGTGTAATATATTGGTATATGAGGATGAGGTTGTCTGTGTGATATATTAGTATATGAGAAGAGGTCGTCTGTGTAATATCTAACTGCATGAGGAGGTCATCGTCTGTGTAATATATCAGTATATGAGTAGGAGGTTGTCTGTGTAATATCTTACTGCATTTTAAGGACGTTGTCTGTGTAATATATTGCTATATGAGGAGTTTCTCTATGTAATATTAGTATTTGAGGAGGACGAAGTTGTCTGCGTAAGATATTATCTGATGAGCAGGAGGTCTGTGCAATACTGGCGTAATTAAAAATCAAATACTCACCGACTTCCCATGTAATTTTTGTTGCCAATAGCAACCGATCACAGCTCAGCTTTCACTTGTTATACTGCTGTGGTAAAATGAAAACTGCGCTGTGATTTTTTGCTATGGGCAACACAGATTTCCTTTTGAACAGCTTTCATAAGAGTGTGTGCTAGGTCATTTCTGTGTGGTACATAGTGGCTTATTGCTGGTGGGAAGCTGTGTGGTAGTTGGAGCAGAGGAGGAGGTTGTCTGTGTAAGATATTATCTGAGGAGCAGGAGGTCTGTGTAATATATTAGTATTTGAAGAGGAGGGGGTCATCTGTGTAATAGATTAGTGTATGAGGAGGCCGTCTGTGTTAGATAAGACCGTGGAATAAAAACCATCTGCTCTAGTGAAATTCCGGCATTTCTCCCCCCCCCTCCCCCAGGGATAGTGGGGCTGTGTTCCCCCTACCCCCCAATTTGTTCCCATGGGATGTGTTATATATCTACCAAGTTTGGTTGAAATTGCTCCAGTTGTTCATGAGTTATGATGGCACATACATAGATACACACATCCTACACACACAATTCCCCCCTCCCCAAAGAGGTAGTGGGGCTGTGTTATCCCCACCAAATTTGTCCCCATGGGATGAATTATATATGTACCAAGCTTGGTTGAAATTGCTTCAGGCGTTCATGAGTTATGGTGGCATAATATATCCTATTTTATACATACAAATAAAAGATGGACAAATTACTGTATTTTTCACTTTATAAGATGCACTCCCCCCCCCCCCCCCCCACTTTTCAGTGCATCCCATAAAACAAACATGCTGAAATTCAGACCCAGATGGCAGCTGATATGGATCTCACGTCCTAATCACAGAGCCGCTGACTCCTAAGCAGGGGAAGAGAACCGCCCGTACGAAATGCTGCTTCCCCTCCCCACCAATCAGTTGTTTGTATGGGCAGCTCTCCTCCCCTGCTATGGAGCCAACAGCTGTGTGATAAAGATCGCACATCCGCTCCATAACAGGGGAGGAGAGGCACCCATATGTACAGCTAATTGGTGGGACGTGTAGCAGCAGCAGTTCATATGGGCAGCTCCCCTCCCCTGCTATGGAGCAAACATGTGATCCTTATCACACAGCTGCCAGCTCCATAGCAGGGGAGGAGAGCAACCCATACGAACAGCTGATTGGTGAGTGCCGGCGAGAACTTCTGCTCCTCCCCGTCTGTACCAATCAGTTGGAAAACAGAGTGACAACCAATAGGACCACCATTAAATTGTCAGTCCCCTCTCCCACGATTTTGAAATCCTGAATAGCAGATTTGCCTAGCTGTGCTCAAATGTATACCTCACCACAAAGAGACGTGCCATGCAGGGTTTCTGGAAAATTGAGTGACATCTAATGGAATCATCATTGCATTGTCACTCAGCTCTTCCAGGATCTTGAATGCCAACTGCACAGTTATGCAAGCATTTATACTATATATATATATATATATTACCTCCTTCACTGCCTGGTCTGGGTGAATTCAAAATATTTTTTCCTATCTTCCTCCTCAAAAACCTAGGTGCGTCAAATAGAGCTAAAAATACAGTAGTTATTTTGTAGTCAGCAGTTGTAGGCCTTTAGTTAAGAACCTCTTACATGGGCAGATGATTGTGAATATTCATTTGAATGTTCATACACCAATCATCTGACTATGGGTAGATGCCGCCAATCATTTGACAAATGAGCAAACACTTGTTTGTTGGGTAATTACCTCTTTAATGTGACACAAAAAACACCTTTCTTGCATCACAACACAATGTGTAAAGAGAGATGTGCTGCTGATAACTTTGGAACTTCATGTGTCCGAACAATTGTATTCATGATGGTTCAGTCATATACAGTAGACCTTAAGCACTTCATGTAAATGAAACTGAATGAGCCCTGATCGACTTATGGCCCTTTTACACAGGCCGACAGTTAAACAACTGCACAAGTGCTGAAGTCACCGCTACGATCGTCAGCGCTCATGCAGAGTGTTTACACAGAAAGACTTGCCGCTGAATCGCGGGCTTCTCATTCGCCTCTCGCTCAGCCCTTTGCATCCTATGGGAAGGGTTGAGCAGGGAGCATTTACACTGAAGGAGAAGCCAGCGAGCCAACAATGTTCTTTAAGCTGACTGAAGAGTCAGCTTAACAAACTGAACGACAAATGAGCAACAATTTCGCATTTACAGTGAATGATTTTAGCTCCAATTCGCTCGTTTGCAAATAGGCCTTTACAGAAATGTCAATTGGGGTTTGTTCTGTTATAAAATCTGCCATGGCCACTGTGCTAAGCTTAAAGCCTAAGTTCAGTGACAAAACATTATGTGAGTTATAGAGAAGATAAACCTATAATCTTATATGCAATTATTGTTCTTAATGATTCCTCCATTTGCTCCAAATGAGGTCTTTCTTTCTACATCTGTCATTCACTTTTTTGTCTCAGTGACACGCATCTAAGTATCTAACAGAAGTAAATGGCATGGTTCAAGATAATTCAAACACGGACAGGGTGTGTGCTTGAACGAGGGGATGGAATCTAGATAAGGGAAAGAAAGATGGTAAATGTGCACAGAGCTAGGGGACTACTAGCCTTATGAAAGGAGAATAAGGATTTATCAGAATAAAGGCTCATTTACATTGGACGAATGTTGGACAAACGATGCTTGACACTCGTGCCCACACATACTTACTCCCGTACTGTTACACAGCAGCAAATATCGCTGGCTAGCGCACAGAGTGGCCAGCAGGGGGCCGGAGTGGCTGGAGGAGATTTCACTCCTCGCTCTATCCCGCTCTTCCCCATTCACTTAACACAGTGGCAGTTTGGTACTGAGCGGCTGCTGTTTACACTGAACGATCATCATTCAAGATTTTATTTAGCTTAAACAATGATCATTCAATGTGAACATAAGCCGTTCAGTACTGAATGGCCACTGCTAAAGTGAATAGAAAGCGGCGTGGGAGAGCAAGCAGTGAAATCACCTCCAGCCGCCACGGTCTCCTGTCGGCCGCTCTGTTAGACAGCTAGTGATACTCGCTCCTGTGTAACAGCACAGGAGCTAGTATGTGCAGGGACGAATGTCGAGCATCGTTAGCCTGACATTCATCCAGTACAAATGGGCCTTAATATATTTGCTTTATTTTGGAATTAGATTATAATGAATTATGCAGTGAACAAAGCATAGTGTTGGGAGTGTCTATCTATAGTTGATCCACCAAAAAGCACTTACTGCGATAGAGCTGCATGTTTGTGTGGTGGACCAGTCTTTGCCCCAATGCAGTGTGTGCCAAATTCAACAATAGGGCACATGCTCTATAGGGAAACAACAAAGCTAGGCTTTTTCCCCCTGCACTTTCATAGTACATAAATGTCAGAAATCTTCAATAAATGAATTGTGCTTCCGATGGCTGAGGATCACACTTTTTGTATTTGTCAGAATAAGTGACTGCCATTTTGAAGTCGGGAAGGAAGTTTTTCCTCCAAATGAGCTGGGTTTTTTTTGCCTTCCTCTGGACCAACAATGGGAGGAAGGTGAAACAGGCTGAACTAGATGGACATTGTCTTCATTCAGCCTAACATTCTATGTTACTATGGACTTCATAAATATGATATTCAACCATATTAACAAATCAATTTACACCAGAACACTGACCTAAATACAATGATGAACCTGCCCCATTCTCAGTTGTAATCACTGCCTCTCTTGTATTTGGTTCTGCTTAGTTTACTTACTAAGAGGATACGTTTAGATAATGCAAAAAATTGTTCAGATCGTTTTTCCTGGTGCACTTTGTTGCCTCTATGCAATGCAGTTCTTTAGTTAATGTACTTGTACAGGCATAATTGATACAATAAACTACTTAATATGACACAGTAAAAGTCCTATATAAAACTACTTTTAGAAGTACTGCACATTATCAAAGATCCTTTAGATAATTTACTCAATGTCTGTGAACAAATAGATGCTCTTTTAAATACCAATCGGTATAAAATCATTTTAAATTATACTAAACAGGCTATGTTGTAAGATGTGTTCACCATCTGGTCAATCAACGATTCTAATTTAAACTATTTATGATTGCCAACTTCTAATGAGAGGGACAAATATAATACAGTTAACATCTGTTTCTACATTATCCAAGTAAGGGCGGCCTGTGCTCCTCTATCCAATCAACATATTTGAATTCCACATTAGCTGAGTAGAATTCATTTCAGACGACATCAAAAAGGGCAGCAGGGCCCTGGAACGGTTCATATAAATTGAGTCCACCTGCACCAGACAATCATCTAAATGATGGGATGACTGACTGAATGAATACAAAGAAAGATCTCTGAAATGTGGGAAACCAGGCTCTATGAAAATCATCTCTACAATTACCAGAACTACAGAGAGACACTGAGCAGGAAAATACAGCCAGCCAGGCACTTGTGAATGTGTAAATAGGCCTTTCCTAAGATAAAGATTGACTATATTCTAAGTTAGAAAGAGTTAATGAAAATTTCCTAAGAAAGGGACATATACAGACTTATAATATAGTATGCAAAATATACAGCTTTGTACAGTGAACATTTTAGAATTCAGGTCATCTGCAAAAATTCAAAAAGTGTTTTAAAAAATGAAAATTGCAAATATATGTTGTGCACCTTAAATAAAACTTAATTACAGCACTGTTCAAAGCTTTGTTGTCTTATGGATTTAAGTTCTAATTCTAAAAAGACAAAATGTCTATTTTTTTTATAAAGGCAATAGAGGGCACTATGAGTCTTATTATTCATTTGTAGATTGCCTTGTGACAGGCATGAAATAAATAGGCTGCTGGTTGTAGACGTCAGCACAGGTGTAACATGACATAAAAATCAGCGTAATATCATCAAGTATGTGACCATGTAACATCAGTGTAAATTAATACTGTGCTTATATGTGACATTGATATATTGAAAATGGGCACTGGGGCATTATTAAAACATATAATATATTAGTAACTGCCTTAAAGGACATGTATCACTTTTATATTTTAAAATAAAATAAAACCTTACTTGTATAGCGCCAACTTATTCTGCAGCACTTTCAGGTAATTTATTTATTACCCCCCACCAAGCTAGGTACTCATTTTTTTCTGACCTTGGAAGGATAGACAGCTGAGTCAAGCTTGAGCCAGCTACCTTAGCCATGAGGGGATTGAACTTACAATTTTGAGGTCGTGAGCAAGAGCATAGTACAGCATTTCTGCTGCCTTAACACTCTGTGCCACATGACGCTCTTGTGCCATACAAACCAGAAACTAAAACATATATCCATCATTTAAATCTGTTTTTTTATTTTCTGGATGGAAGATTAATTAAAGGGGTGGTCTCGCGAAACCAAGTGGGGTTATACACTTCCGTATGGCCATATTAATGCACTTTGTAATGTACATTGTGCATTAAATATGAGCCATACAGAAGTTATTCCACTTACCTGCTCCGTTGCTAGCGTCCTCGTCTCCATGGTTCCGTCTAAATTCGCTGGCAGCTTGCTTTTTTAGACGCGCTTGCGCAGTCCGGTCTTCTCCATTCAGCACGAGCCGCTTCAGTGTGCTCCCCGCTACAGCTCTTCTGCGCATGCGCAGACGAGCTGTCACTGCTCGGGAGCGCGCTGCAGCGGCCATTCTGTACCTTCCTCTGTTAGAGGAAGGTGCAGAAACTGGAGCTGCCCAGCGGAGAAGCCCAGCCCAGCCCAGCAGCCCCGAGAAGCCTCCCAGGTAAGTGATTTGTGGGGGGGGGCTGCCGCTGCGCCGGGCTGCGCCGGGGGGGGGCTGTCGCTGCGCCGGGGGGGGGGGCTGCCGCTGCGCCGGGCTGTCGCTGCGATGGGGGGGCTGTCGCTAGGCCAAGGGGTGCTGTCGCTGCGATGGGGGGGCTGTCGCTAGGCCGGGGGGGGCTGTCGCTAGGCCGGGGGGGGGCTGTCGCTAGGCCGGGGGGGGGCTGTCGCTAGGCCGGGGGGGGCTGTCGCTAGGCCGGGGGGGGGCTGTCGCTAGGCCGGGGGGGGGCTGTCGCTAGGCCGGGGGGGGCTGCAGCTAGGCCGGAGGGGCTGTCGCTAGGCCGGGGGGGGCTGCCGCTAGGCCGGGGGAACTAGCGCTGGGCTCCGGGGCCTTCACCTGGGCTGAGGGTCTAGCGCTGGGGAGCCGGGGGCTAGCGCCTTACCTGCTGCCTGGCGGTGGGCGTCTGGTCGGCGGCTGCGATGCGTCCGGTTGCCATGGAGACACAGCTGGCGGCGTCTCGGGAGCGCGCACGTCGGGCTGCAGCGAGCGACGGGGAAAGAGCCGGCGGCCATCTTGAGGAAACTTTTATAAGTTGCTGAAACGCTGGAACGGTAAGTACGAACCAGCTAGAAATGTCATTTACAGGGGGGCTTAGTAATCTGTACTTAATGGGGGGGACTGGGCAAAAAAAAAATTTAACTGCTTCCTCGAGACATCTCCTTTAATTCTATTTTCTGAACATGACTGGGTGGCCATCTTTCCTGATCTGCAGTAAACAGAACTTATGGCCCTTTTGCATGCAAAGATGATCGTTCAAACTGCCGAAAGATTGAAAGATTTAGCGATGGTTTTGCATAAAAAACACACACAGATAATCACTTCATTAGCTAATTTATCAACTGTGTTTTCCTTCCATGAGTTGATTGCTCAGCTAGGTGTGTTTTTAAGCGATTGTTTTTGCATAAACACTTCGCCCAGATGAGCAAACATCTGGCCAGCACATGCCATTGTTATCCTCATGGCTCCTTCTGAATGAGTAAACACTGCACAAATTGAATATGCAAAGCAAAAGAAAGCCATGGCTGGTTGCTGGAAGCACTGAACACACTGCATTCAAACTGAGAGAATTCCCAGTGATCAAGCAATGGATCTTATGCAAACCGAAAAACCTTGGCCAACAAAACGAATAGTGCACGACTGTCCGCATTTACATGTAACGATTATTGCTTTTTTGTGGCCGTTTGAATGAATTTTGAGCAATAATCATTGCGTGCAAAAGGGCCTTTAGGGATATGCTTTAACACAGAACTCATGGACCATTCACACAATGGACAGGAGGGGACCCACTAACTTCTATGGGAGACTGTTTAAGGCATGTTCAGTAATCTCTACACAGGGCATTGTTCAGAAGGGGGAGTAGAAAAGCTGTGATAATTGCCTATTGTTAATGATTAGAGATGAGCGAACGTGTTCTTCCAAGCTTGATATTCGTGCGAATATTAGGGTGTTCGGGATGTTCGTTATTCGTAACGAACACCATGCGGTGTTCTGGTTATTTTCACTTCCTTCCCTGAGACGTTAGCGCGCTTTTCTGGCCAATTGAAAGACAGGGAAGGCATTACAACTTCCCCCTGTGACGTTCAAGCCCTATACCACCCCCCTGCTGTGAGTGGCTGGGAAGATCAGGTGTCACCCGAACATAAAAGTCGGCCCCTCCCGCGGTTCGCCTCAGATGCGGTGTGAGTTAGATGAGGGACAGTGCTGTTTGTACCGGAGCTGCTGTAGGGAAAGAATTGGTAGTTAGTGTAGGCTTCAAGACCCCCCAAAGGTCCTTATTAGGGCCACTGATAGCTGTGTGTTGGCTGCTGTTAGCAGTGGCAATTTTTTTTTCTCAAAATCGCCTCTGCAGACCGTTGCACCTGGCATTAGGGACAGAAGTGCTGCATAGGCAGGGAGAGTGTTAGGAGTGAGTGTAGCCTTCAAGAACCTCAACGGTCCTTTCTAGGGCCATATTTATCCGTGTGCAGTACTGTCCAGGCTGCTGTTAGCTGTGCTGCATTTTTTTTTGCTTCTCAAAATCGCCTCTGCAGACCATTGCACCCTCCATTGATACTGCAGGGAAAGAATTGTATAGGCAGGGCGACAACACAGTTGTTATTCATTGAATATACGCAGTGCTGCCTTTTGGTGCCAAAAAACGGAAAATAATTAAATTTGTCCTGCCTCTGTCCGGCCTAACGCCGGTGGACACGTGTGAGCTGCGTCTGCAACCTGTAAAAATCAGACGCACCCAGCTACGCTTTACTGCTGGCTTCGCCATTTGCTTTCCTTAATTGGGAAAAAAATACCTGCTCTGCCAGAGTTATAATAACTCTGCTACCCTCACGTTCTGTGACACATAAGCAGGGACACAGCACAGTTATTAAACTTCTCATGTTCATTGAATATACGCAGTGCTGCCTTTTGGTGGAAAAAAACTGAAAACAAATCTATTTGTCCAGCCTCTGTCCGTCCTAAGGGCTGTGGACACGTGTGAGCTGCGTGAACAACATTGCTAAATCAGACGCACCCAGCTACGCTTTACTGCTGGCTTCGCCATTTGCTTTCCTTAATTGGGAAAAAAATACCTGCTCTGCCAGAGTTATAATAACTCTGCTACCCTCACGTTCTGTGACACATAAGCAGGGACACAGCACAGTTATTAAACTTCTCATGTTCATTGAATATACGCAGTGCTGCCTTTTGGTGGAAAAAAACTGAAAACAAATCTATTTGTCCAGCCTCTGTCCGTCCTAAGGGCTGTGGACACGTGTGAGCTGCGTGAACAACATTGCTAAATCAGACGCACCCAGCTACGCTTTACTGCTGGCTTCGCCATTTGCTTTCCTTAATTGGGAAAAAAATACCTGCTCTGCCAGAGTTATAATAACTCTGCTACCCTCACGTTCTGTGACACATAAGCAGGGACACAGCACAGTTATTAAACTTCTCATGTTCATTGAATATACGCAGTGCTGCCTTTTGGTGGAAAAAAACTGAAAACAAATCTATTTGTCCAGCCTCTGTCCGTCCTAAGGGCTGTGGACACGTGTGAGCTGCGTGAACAACATTGCTAAATCAGACGCACCCAGCTACGCTTTACTGCTGGCTTCGCCATTTGCTTTCCTTAATTGGGAAAAAAATACCTGCTCTGCCAGAGTTATAATAACTCTGCTACCCTCACGTTCTGTGACACATAAGCAGGGACACAGCACAGTTATTAAACTTCTCATGTTCATTGAATATACGCAGTGCTGCCTTTTGGTGGAAAAAAACTGAAAACAAATCTATTTGTCCTGCCTCTGTCCGTCCTAAGGGCTGTGGACACGTGTGAGCTGCGTGAACAACATTGCTAAATCAGACGCACCCAGCTACGCTTTACTGCTGGCTTCGCCATTTGCTTTCCTTAATTGGGAAAAAAATACCTGCTCTGCCAGAGTTATAATAACTCTGCTACCCTCACGTTCTGTGACACATAAGCAGGGACACAGCACAGTTATTAAACTTAGATAATTCATTCACTAGAGGCAGTGGGGCCTTTCGTTTTCCAAAAAGGGCAAAAATTATATTTGGCCTGCAGTCTTGCGCCAATTTATTTCCTGCCTGTGAAATCAAATCACTGGTAATACAGCATGCTGAGGGGTAGGGGTAGGCCTAGAGGACGTGGACGCGGCCGAGGACGCGGAGGGCCAAGTCAGGGTGTGGGCACAGCCCGAGCTCCTGATCCCGGTGTGTCGCAGCCGACTGCTGCGCGATTAGGAGAGAGGCACGTTTCTGGCGTCCCCACATTCATCGCCCAATTAATGGGTCCACGCGGGAGACGGTTATTAGAAAATGAGCAGTGTGAGCAGGTCCTGTCCTGGATGGCAGAAAGTGCTTCGAGCAACCTATCGTCTACCCGCAGTTCTGCGCCGTCCACTGCTGCCAATCCGAATCCTCTGTCTGCTGCTCCTCCTTCCTCCCAGCCTCCTCACTCCACTACAATAACACCTGCTCAGGAGCGGGAACACTCCCAGGAACTGTTCTCGGGCCCCTGCTTAGATTGGGCAGCAGCGGTTCCTCTCCCACCAGAGGAGTTTATCGTCACTGATGCCCAACCATTCGAAAGTTCCCGGGGTCCGGGGGAAGAGGCTGGGGACTTCCGCCAACTGTCTCAACAACTTTCTGTGGGTGAGGAGGACGATGACGATCAGACACAGTTGTCTTGCAGTGAGGTAGTAGTAATGGCAGTAAGTCCGAGGGAGCAGCGCACAGAGGATTCGGAGGAAGAGCAGCAGGACGATGAGGTGACTGACCCCACCTGGTGTGCAACGCTTACTCAGGAGGACAGGTCTTCAGAGGGGGAGTCAAGGGCATCAGCAGGGCAGGTTGCAAGAGGCAGTGCGGTGGCCA
Source organism: Eleutherodactylus coqui (assembly GCF_035609145.1). Taxonomy (NCBI): domain Eukaryota; kingdom Metazoa; phylum Chordata; class Amphibia; order Anura; family Eleutherodactylidae; genus Eleutherodactylus; species Eleutherodactylus coqui. The sequence goes on along the minus strand of NC_089843.1, from coordinate 171,288,829 downwards.
GGGGTAGAGGCAGGGCCAGACCGAATAATCCACCAAGTGTTTCCCAAAGCGCCCCCTCGCGCCATGCCACCCTGCAGAGGCCGAGGTGCTCTAAGGTCTGGCAGTTTTTCACAGAGACGCCTGACGACCGACGAACAGTGGTGTGCAACCTTTGTCGCGCAAAGCTCAGCCGGGGAGCCAACACCAACAGCCTCACCACCACCACCATGCGCAGACATATGATGGCCAAGCACCCCGCAAGGTGGGACGAAGGCCGTTCAGCGCCTCCGGTTTGCACCCCTGCCTCTCCCCCTGTGCCCCAACCTGCCACTGAGATGCAACCCCCCTCTCAGGACACAGGCACTACCGTCTCCTGGCCTGCACCCACACCCTCACCTCCGCTGTCCTCGGCCCCATCCAGCAGTGTAGTTCAGCGCACCGTCCAGCCGTCGCTTGCGCAACTGTTGGAGCGCAAGCGCAAGTACGCAGCCACGCACCCGCACGCTCAAACGTTAACCGTCCGCATAGCAAAATTCATCAGCCTTGAGATGCTGCCGTATAGGGTTGTGGAAACGGAGTCCTTCAAAAGTATCATGGAGGCGGCGGCCCCGCGCTACTCAGTTCCCAGTCGCCACTACTTTTCCCGATGTGCCGTCCCAGCCCTGCACGACCACGTCTCCCGCAACATTGTACGCGCCCTCACCAACGCGGTTACTGCCACGGTCCACTTAACTACGGACACGTGGACAAGCACAGGCGGGCAGGGCCACTACATCTCCCTGACGGCACATTGGGTGAATTTAGTGGAGGCTGGGACAGAGTCAGAGCCTGGGACCGCTCACGTCCTACCCACCCCCAGAATTGCGGGCCCCAGCTCGGTGGTGGTATCTGCGGAGGTGTATGCTTCCTCCACTAAAGCACCCTCCTCCTCCTCCTCCTCCTCCTCCTCCTCCTCTGTCTCGCAATCAAGATGTGTTAGCAGCAGCATGTCGCCAGCAGTCGGTGTCGCGCGGTGTGGCAGCACAGCGGTGGGCAAGCGTCAGCAGGCCGTGCTGAAACTACTCAGCTTAGGCGATAAGAGGCACACGGCCCACGAACTGCTGCAGGGTCTGACACAGCAGACCGACCGCTGGCTTGCGCCGCTGAGCCTCCAACCGGGCATGGTCGTGTGTGACAACGGCCGTAACCTGGTGGCGGCTCTGCAGCTCGGCAGCCTCACGCACGTGCCATGCCTGGCTCACGTCTTTAATTTGGTGGTTCAGCGGTTTCTGAAAAGCTACCCACGCTTGTCAGACCTGCTCGTAAAGGCGCGCCGGCTCTGCGCACATTTCCGCAAGTCCCACACGGACGCTGCCACCCTGCGCACCCTGCAACATCACTTTAAGCTGCCAGTGCACCGACTGCTGTGCGACGTGCCCACACGGTGGAACTCTACGCTCCACATGTTGGCCAGGCTCTATGAACAACGTAGAGCTATAGTCGAATACCAACTCCAACATGGGCGGCGCAGTGGGAGTCAGCCTCCTCAATTCCTTTCAGAAGAGTGGGCCTGGTTGGCAGACATCTGCCATGTCCTTGGTAATTTTGAGGAGTCTACCCAGGTGGTGAGCGGCGATGCTACAATCATTAGCGTCACCATTCCTCTGCTATGCATCTTGAGAAATTCCCTGCAAACCATAAAGGCAGCTGCTTTGCGCTCGGAAACGGGGGCGGGGGAAGACAGTATGCCGCTGGATAGTCAGGGCACCCTCCTGTCTATTTCTCAGCGCGTACAGGAGGAGGAGGAGGAGCATGAGGAGGATGAGGAGGAGGGGGAAGAGACAGCTTGGGCCGCTGCTGACGGTACACCGGCTGATTGCCTGTCATCCTTTCAGCGTGTATGGCCTGAGGAGGAGGAGGAGGAGGAGGAGGAGGAGGATCCTGAAAGTGATCTTCCTAGTGAAGACAGCCATGTGTTGCGTACAGGTACCCTGGCACACATGGCTGACTTCATGTTAGGATGCCTTTCTCGTGACCCTCGCGTTGCACGCATTCTGGCCACGACGGATTACTGGGTGTACACACTGCTCGATCCACGGTATAAGGAGAACCTGCCCACTCTGATTCCCGAAGAGGAAAGGGGTTCGAGAGTGTTGCTATACCACAGGACCCTTGCGGACAAGCTGATGGTAAAATTCCCAGCCGACAGCGCTAGTGGCAGAAGGCGCAGTACCGAGGGCAAGGTAGCAGGGGATGTGCGTAGATCGAGCAGCATGAACATCCCAGGCAGTGCAACAGTCTTTAAGGGCCTGGCCAGCTTTATGGCTCCCCACCAAGACTGTGTCACCGCTCCCCAGTCACGGCTGAGTCGGCGGGAGCACTGTAAAAGGATGGTGAGGGAGTACGTAGCGGATCGCACGACCATCCTCGGTGACGCCTCTGCCCCCTACAACTACTGGGTGTCGAAGCTGGACACGTGGCCTAAACTAGCGCTGTATGCCCTGGAGGTGCTTGCTTGTCCTGCGGCTAGCGTCTTGTCGGAGAGGGTGTTTAGTGCGGCTGGGGGAATCATCACAGATAAGCGTAGCCGCTTGTCAACCGACAGTGCCGACAGGCTAACACTCATCAAGATGAACAAAGGCTGGATTTCCCCAGACTTCTGTTCTCCACCAGCGGACAGCAGCGATACGTAAGCAATACGTAGGCTGCACCCGCGGATGGAAGCTACGTTCTCTCTCACCATCCAAAACGGGGACATTTCTGCTTCATCAATCTGTGTCTAATATTCCTCCTCCTCCTCCTCCTGCTCCTCCTCCTGAAACCTCACGTAATCACGCTGAACGGGCAATTTTTCTTAGGGCCACAAGGCTCACTCAAATAATTTTTCAGAACAATTTTTATAAGTTTCAATGCGCTTAAAAGCGTTGGAACTTTAACTTGAACCAATTTTTCGTTACACTGGGCTGCCTCCAGGCCTAGTTACCACTTAAGCCACATTAACCAAAGCGATTCACCTGCCATCTTGGTTGGGCATGGCCAATTTTTACTGAGGTACATTAGTACTGTTGGTACACCAATTTTTTGGGGCCCTCACCTACAGTGTAATCATAGTAATTTCTATGTTCTTCGCCTGCACTCATGGTACAGAAAGGTGTGTGGGGTTGGCCTACAGTTTAGCTACATAAATGTAACTTGTGCCTTGGCTATACTAAGGCTACTGAAATGGAACGAAGACTGCGCTCCCGCTATACTGCTGCTTCAGAATTGTTAATGGGGCCTGTCCTGAGTGCTACTATTGCTTACATGGAACGAAGACTGCGCTCCCGCTATACTGCTGCTTCAGAATTGTTAATGGGGCCTGTCCTGAGTGCTACTATTGCTTACATGGAACGAAGACTGCGCTCCCGCTATACTGCTGCTTCAGAATTGTTAATGGGGCCTGTCCTGAGTGCTACTATTGCTTACATGGAACGAAGACTGCGCTCCCGCTATACTGCTGCTTCAGAATTGTTAATGGGGCCTGTCCTGAGTGCTACTATTGCTTACATGGAACGAAGACTGCGCTCCCGCTATACTGCTGCTTCAGAATTGTTACTGGGGCCTGTCTTGAGTGCTACTATTGCTGACATGGAACGGACACGTGGAGAGGACACGTAGTGCCTCAAAAACATCCCCCTCCTCCTCCAACAGGGAAAACATTCTTGGCAAATGCCTTTGCATTGGTTCGTCTGGTGGCAGTCCAAGAATTTCACCTTTACCGACACAACAAGAGAGCCCCCACACCATCCCCCCGCCACGGCCCACTTAATCCTGGCCACATTCCGAAAACCAACAAAATACAACCGTGCTACTAGGTCCGCAGTCACCACCACATTACCACCAACGCGGTTACTGTTAAGGTGCATATAACCACGGACACGTGGAGAGGACACGTAGTGCCTCAAAAACATCCCCCTCCTCCTCCAACAGGGAAAACATTCTTGGCAAATGCCTTTGCATTGGTTCGTCTGGTGGCAGTCCAAGAATTTCACCTTTACCGACACAACAAGAGAGCCCCCACACCATCCCCCCGCCACGGCCCACTTAATCCTGGCCACATTCCGAAAACCAACAAAATACAACCGTGCTACTAGGTCCGCAGTCACCACCACATTACCACCAACGCGGTTACTGTTAAGGTGCATATTACCAGTCTGACTGGGGCATGCAGACACCTTGACAGAATGAATAGTGTGTGGCACATAGCTTCCCCATTGCTATGCCCACGTGTGCAGCTCCTGATGGCGGTGGCACAGGATTCTATTTCTCATTGCTTCTGTACAGCATTGTGGGCTATCGCCCCGCCCCTATTAAAGAGGGTCGCTGCCTAGCCGTGCCAACCCTCTGCAGTGTGTGCCTGCGGTTCCTCCTCATGGCAGACGCACTTCTAAATAGACATGAGTGTGGCGTGGCATGAGGGCAGCTGAAGGCTGCGCAGGGACACTTTGGTGTGCGCTGTGGGGGGGAGGGGGGGCGGTTGGGCAGCATGTAACCCAGGAGAAGTGGCAGTGGAGTGTCATCCAGGCAGTGATTGTGCTTTGTTGTAGCTAGTGTGGTGCTTAGCAAAGGTATGCCATGCTAATGAGGGCTTTTCAGAAGTAAAAGTTGTTGGGAGGGGGGGGGGGCCCACTCTTGCCGGTATTGTGGCTTAATAGTGGGACCTGTGAACTTGAGATGCAGCCCAACATGTAGCCCCTCGCCTGCCCTATCCGTTGCTGTGTCGTTCCCATCACTTTGTTGAATTGCCCAGATTTTCACACATGAAAACCTTAGCGAGCATCGGCGAAATACAAAAATGCTCTGGTCGCCCATTGACTTCAATGGGGTTCGTTGTTCGAAACGAACCCTCGAGCATCGCGGGAAGTTCGTTCCGAATAACGAACACCCGAACATTTTGGTGTTCGCTCATCTCTATTAATGATAGATCCTGTGTTATCTATATATACAGGTGTCACCTTTCATTATAATCCTGCCTGTGATGATAGTGAAATGACTACTGAAAAGTTTTTTCTGCAGCATGGAAAGTATAAATAAATACTACAGGATTTTAGTATTTTTCAAATAAAGATCATGACATCAAAAATTAAAAATTAGCACCAAAAATTCTTAAAAAAATATGTTTAACATAAAACCTAGTTTAAACCATAGGTCTTTTTGTGATGACACATTCTATTTAAGCTTTGTTTTTTACTTTTTATTCATCATCTCTTGAAAACTATTTCAAAAGTATTTAAAAATACATGAAAAAAGTGAACAGAATGATGTGGGCGCACATAAGAAGGACTTCCAGACTTAAAAAGATATTTCAAGGCCATAAAACTTTGACAGTGAACAAAGTGAAGATTAGGAATTCTGCTTTAACTTTGCTTTTTTAGATAAAAATACAATTAAGGAAGTAAGTATGAATAAATGGATTATGGTATGAATTGAAGAAAAAATTATATTGTAATTAAATGGAAAGATAGAGTACTATAGAGACAAGGAATCTTCACAGCAAGAGGCCAAGGAACGTAATAGTAATAGAAATTAAATTACTTATAAATGGAATTGGAATTAGGAGAGAATTTATTATATGGACATGGGAAGCAAATCAGATTGAATATAACAGGTTGCTAACATCAAGAAAGAATAAATATATGATTTCCCAAGATTTGGCATAGTAGATTGACTATACCAAAATTCGGAAAGTAGTAACCAGTTTTAATTACCCCACACCTCTTAAGCTGTTCCACATTAACAGCTCTACACATTTCAACAGCACAGGTTCGTATTGCAGCCAATGTTCCCTTTGAACTATCAATAAAAAGGAAGAATTTTCACTCCACTTCTAACTTTTGACACTCTTACGTTAAAGGGGATGTCTCACGCCGAAACGGGTTTTTTTCTTTTTCCATAGGCCCCTCGTTCGGCGCAGGACTACCCCAAAGGATGTGTTAAAAAAAAAAAAATTATTACTTACCCGAATCCCCGCTCTGCGACGTCTTCCTTCTTCCTTCTTCTTCCTTCACCAAGATGGCCACCGGGATCTTCACCCACGATGCACCGCGGGTCCTTTCCCATAGTGCACCATGGGCTCTGTGCGGTCCATTGCCGATTCCAGCCTCCTGATTGGCTGGAATCGGCACTCGTGATGGGGCGGAGCTACGAGGACCAGCTCTCCGGCACGAGCGGCCCCATTCACCAGGAAGAAGACCGCACAGCGCAAGCGCGTCTAAAAAAGCAAGAAGACATCAGAATTAGACGGAACCATGGCGACGGGGACGCTAGCAACGGAGCAGGTAAGTGAATAACTTCTGTATGGCTCATATTTAATGCACGATGTATATTACAAAGTGCATTAATATGGCCATACAGAAGTGTATAACCCCACTTGCTGCCGCGAGACAACCCCTTTAAGTGATATCATTATTCCCAGTGTGGTGACATCACTAGTTAAAACCAGAGATTAATTTGAGATTGAAATAGTATTTAGGAACTGGATTATGACCAAAAGCAACTTTCTTTTTTCAGACATGAATTCTTAATTGTATTTTAGAAAAAAAAGCTTTTATTTTAATACCATGAGCGTGTTACAGCATTCACCCTGGAGATAATAGTATTGAGAATGTACCTTTAACTTTATAATATTAAAAAAACTATAATATACTCCAGGTTTATCTTAAGTGATTCAATTAAACATGCCTGTAATTTAACATTAGATTTATGAAAAGGATTGAAAAATTGCCTCTTTTCTCCGGGATGTGGAAATAAAGCTGTTGAGGTGAAACATTAAAAATACAAGCTAGACCTCAAGAAAATTTAGAACTTAACAGCATGTCTTCTGTCAAAAATGAAATCTTAGGTTTTTCTTTCATTTATTAACTTCCTGCAGCTGGTGAAATCTTAGCTGTGTTTCATGAAAAGCTTTAGCTTGAGAATCACAGCTATGCTATGGCTACAAGAGAAAGATATATGGCACACTCCAGGGGCTGGGAATAAAAACACACTTTTTCAACAACCTAAAAGAGTTCTTGTGTTTGAATTCATTCACATGACCTTATGTACCTGAGTATGTTTTCATCTGCAACATTTAATATAAATCACGAAGGCAGCTAACAGAGGTCCAGCTTACATGCAGTGCATATGTCGGTCTAACCCTTTGTGACATGTTACCATGGTGAACCGAAGGCAGCCTTTATTGTATTTCTTCTTTGAGGAGATTCTTAAATGACAGGAGTCTTCCATTCAATACCTTACTCAACAATAGCAGTCAATACAAGGATTGAATGGTGACGCACAACTGGTGGTTAGAACGACCATGTAATGTTCCTTTCAGGCTTATAAAATAAGAGTCTACAGAGCACCTCATGCTCCCTTTCAATTTTATTTTCTTGCTCGAAGAGGTCTATAACAAATTTGCGATAGCTATTTTATTTGGCTATTGTTAGATTGATAAGCTTCTTATCTTGGGAATACTGTCTAGAATTATAGCTCAATTTAATGTCAGGCAATATGGAGTCATAAGAAGCAAGTCTTAAATTGTGTTAATGAAGTTTCTTAATATAACCGCTGATGAGTTATCAATTTTTTATGTCATCGGTTTATTACAGCACATAACACTTTTGTGGGCAACAAATGTAGGACTTGTTGTCCACAAAATTCTTACATGCTGTAATAAAATGTTGTATGAATGAACACCCTTATAACAGACATTCATGTGGGAATACTTTAGTAACTATAAGGATGATTTTAATGTTCTTTATTATAAGTATGTTCGACTGTCATAAATTGCTTTCAGTTGATGACAAAGGATGCAGGATACTGTCAAAATTACTGTAGAGCGGATGATGTAATTATCAACATTTAATATTGCACTAAATTAATAATGTGATGGCTTAGGGTTAGCATAACATGCACAAAGCTTTAGATCCCCTATTACAACATTTAATTGTATATACAACACTTAAAGTGTTACTGTACTTTCAAAAAACATTTGACATATAATGTGGGCATGTATAAAGACTTGATCAGTGGGGACTTGGGTGCTGAGACCTCCACTGCATGCTGGAACAAAGTCGTAAAAGTGCTCTGCTGTGAGCTCTTTCTGGTTGCTAGTTGGGCTTGGATAAGCGTAAAACATTTGGTATGTCCCTGTTAGGGCATATCATAGTTTCTGACTTTTAAAATTGAACAATTAGGGAGCTAAAAAGTTGCAGCTTGAGATTTTTAAAAATGTTTTTGTTAAATTGATGTAATTTAGTTTTGCTTGGTAATTGATTGTGTAAAAAATGGATTTTATTTATGTTTTTATGCAACTTCCGATTAACATGTATGCTCTATTTTTTGGAAATTACATGCCTCGTATGACAGTATGTAGTCAATCTGTACACAGAAAAGATCATGAGGTAATGCAATTTGGACAAATTAGAAATCAAAGTCAAAATCAAAAGAAATGTCAACAACCTTCGATAAGCAGATGACACCAGTCTGCTTGTGAAAGTGAAAGGAGCCTGGAATACCTTATTCGGCGAGTGCTAAACGAAAGCAAATGCATGAGACTGTACCTCAAAAGCAAGAAAACGAAAGTCATGACCACAGTAGGCAACGGTACACTGAACATAAAAAATGAACAATGAAGAAGTCAAGTCAGTCCGAGATTTCATCTTTCTTAGATCCAAAATCGATTGCAACAGGAAATCTAGAACTGAGATCTATAGCTTGATTACACTTGGTAGGATTGCAATGCAAGGAATTAAAAAGACCTGGAAAAGCAAAGATTTTAGCATTGCAACAAAAAACAGACCGGTCAATGCAATCGTCTTTCCCATAACAACGCATGGTTGCGAAAGTTGGACACTCAGGAAAACAGACAGAAGGTTTTCCAAAAAATTACTTTTATGAAATATTCACTACCTAAGACATAAAAGTCAGACCAATAGTAGTATATTTCCATATCTCTTATAGTCTTTATTGCACAATGACTGCACATTTGCGGTAGTTCCCCACAAGAAAAACAATTAACCTCTCAGCAACATAAAATGTTTAAGGGCTCGGTCAGACCAGCGAATTTTTAGTGCATGAATAACCGCGCTTAAAAAACGGCTCCATTAGAACCAATGTACGGTTTTTAGAAGCGCTAAATAATTACACCTGCAAAAGTTAGGACAAATTCACCCGTTCATACAATTTTCTACAAGCGAGGTGCAATTTTTTTAGCTCAGCTATTCATGCGCTAAAGAATCACTTGTCTGACCAAGGCCTAAATGTCTACCTTCCTGTTAAGTTTAAAATGATCTGTTCCTTATGATACTGCTTCTGTTACCTAAAAAAATGCACCTTTAAACATTCTCTGACATTCCATTGATGGGAGGTGAGAGAAAGAAAACAGCTAGAGCAACCTCAAAGTAGAGATAATCATGGAAAAGGAAATACAGAAAAAGGCAAGAGATTATTTGAAGTTGCCATCCCCCTGGATCCTATAATATGTATCTTAGGGTGCATACTTAGCTTGACCACAGATGAATATGGAAAGGTAACTATAGGATGACTTCTATATCTGGCAAGGAAGTTAATAGCCCTGCACTGGTTATCTGAATTTGTTTATAAAGCTAATGCTACTCTTGTGCTAGAAAAGGTTGTTTATCCTTAAAGGAAAGCCCCCAACAAATATGAAAAACCATAAACCCCGTGGGTGGACTCTCCAGGTATGGCCTTATTTTCTTTGATACAAGATTGATTGCTAAGAGCACCACTTTTCTTGCTTCCCATGAGGGGTCTTCTTCCCCTATCGACTGTGGATTAAGCTGCTGCTTAGAGATGAGCGAATACTAGAGATGAGCGAACGTACTCGGATAAGCACTACTCGTCCGAGTAATGTGCTTTATCCGAGTATCTCTCCGCTCGTCCTGAAAGATTCGGGGCGTTCCGCTGCTGACAGGTGAGTCGCAGCGGGGAGCAGGGGAGAGCGGGCGGGAGAGAAGGAGAGAAAGATCTCCCCTCCGTTCCTCCCCGCTCTCCCCTGCAGCTCCCCGCTCCGCAGCACGTCCCGAATCTTTCAGGACGAGCAGAGAGGTACTCGGATAGAGCACATTACTCGGACGAGTAGTGCTTTACCGAGTACGTTCGCTCATCTCTAGCGAATACCAAAATGCTCGGGTGCTTATTATTTGGGTCAAGCTTTTCGTAATATTTGAGAGCTCTATTCGAGTAACGAATCCCACTGAAGTCAATAGGAGACCCGAGCATTTTTGTATGCAGCCTGGTTGCCGAGCTCTTATTTTTTTTTTCTCTCTCTCTGTCTCTCTCTCGCTCTCTCTTTCCCCAGCAAGCCACATACTGCTGTGGATGTGCGGACGCTGGCACGTCACAGCAGAAAGTGGTATTGAGGTGAGGGGTCAAAACGGGGGGAGCTCGAAATCGACGTGGTACTCGCTCGAGTAACGAGCACCATCGTGTATGCTAATACTCGAACGAGCATCAAGCTCGGACGAGCATGTTCGCTCAACTCTACTGCTGCTGATCTCAGAACATTTCTGGATGGATTCAGTTGGGTTCTTCATATTACATTGTACAAATTGATTTCTAAGTAATTTTTTAAAATACTGTTTTCTGAAAATCTGTGGATATATGCTAGTTGTATGAATAGAAGATGGACTATATTTTGCAAAAGAACTGTACCACAATTCCCCACATGTTGTATCTAGGAGTTTTTCTATTTATTTCTACGCTTGGTTTGTTTTTTATAAAAAACAAAAAATTTATAAAGAAATTCCTGATTTTAAAAAGCCGTCAATCTTCAACTTATGTACAAAACTTTATACATGACAAAACTGTAAGTTCTGTAACATTTATATGATTGACAATATATATATCAACACTTACACAGTATTCTTACCATTCTTTCACACAATAGCATTTGTCAAATACGCCATATAACAAAGGTAAGTAGCAGTAAAACAAATTTCTATTCCTCAGAGATAAAGAACAATCTAACATCAATCATTTAAATTGCCTTTTTATGAATTAAATGCATACATCTCTTAGACATTATGTTTGCTTTCATTTTAGAAAGCTGAGGACTTATTCATTTGCATGAATTACTTTTCAATTGCAGCCACAAGAGACTCTGTATGCATGTTGGGAACTTAGTAAGTATGATTTGGAGTACATTTTAGCAACTCCAGTGCTCATCCGCTTTAGTTAAGTGGCATGCTTGAGTCAATTTATACACATCAGGCTTTGTTAATTTAGAAGAAAATCAAAGACTTTCACATTTTGCAACCTTTTCTGATATTTAATTTCCATGTTTAATTTTCTAATTGGTAGTGTCCTCGGGTACTCGTCCTTATATTAAGTGAATTCCCGCCCTTCTTATTTGCAAAGAAAATGCAAAGTAAATGTTTAACATTGCTGTTATTACACATTGGCAGTATTCTAAGTATATAATTTTTGTAAAGGTCCGTGTTTTCATTATTAATTTTACTGTTTCTTTTTTCTATACGAACTAAGGTCCAACAGTAGGTGACAATCACAAAAAATCTTAACAAACAGCATATTAGTACAATATTGATATAGAAGTAATTGTACTAAGTAAAGAAAGGCAATTGGAGATACAATAGAGCTGGCATTATAGTGTACATATACAAGTTCTACACAAGGTCTTTGCAGTATCATCATGCTGTAGTTACTAAAAGAAAATATAATATCAGACACAGATACTGACAAGACACAATTATAGATAATTATTCTATCAACTGACTCACAGGTGATGCATTCTCTGATTATAGATGTGCTATTTTCTTTTCCATCCTGCCCAGATAGCCATGTTAACTTTGCTTGAAGACCGCAGAATTTGCTACCAGACATCTTTGGCCTGTCACGTGCAAAAATCACAGAACAGTAGTGCCTTGACATACCAGTTTAATATGTTCCATGACAAAGCTCTTAAGCCAAAAAACCCGTATGTCAAAGCAGTTTTTCCCATTGAAATGAATTGAAATGCCATTAATGCGTTACGCGTTAATGGAGTTTCAATGGGGGAAAAAAATCAATACTCCCCTATCGCCAGCATTCCGCGATGGTGTGCGGCGCTGCTGCAGGCTGTCGCATCCTCCTCCATGCCCACAGAGCATTGCTTTCTGGATGTGGGGCTTAATTGCCCCGCCCCCAGCAAGCTACTTCTCTGATTGGTTAACTCAGTGCCGCGTCAGCCAATGAAACCCAGCACTGGGTTAACAAATCACAGACATTCAATGATGTCATTAAATGGCATCCAGAAAGCAATGCCCTGTTGGTGTGGAGGAGGTCGCAACAGCCTGCAGCCGTGCCGCAGACCATCACGAGGACCAAAACACCAATGATAGGTGAGTATTAGACCCCCCCCTGAGCCTCAGCTTGCGAGTTTGTTGACTTGCAAGCAGGCTCGGAACACGAGTTTTTGCTCCTAAATCAGAGCAAAAATTTCTTGAGAGAGCTTGCTCACAAGTCAAAAAACTCGCAAGCTGAGGCACTCGCATCCTGAGGTACCACTGTGCATCCTATTCTGATTCATTTTCATGGACGAGAATAGACCATGCAATATTAAAGCCTCTGTGAAAATCACACTGTACACATGGCATCCATGTACTAACTGATGTTTTTTGTTTCCAAATTTGCAAACACATAGGCTCACTTACATGAGCCATCATAGGATGCTCTGAAAGAAAGTCTATGATTTTCTCCATGATGAATCTCACTGTATGTGTATCTATATATAAATTGCACCACAAATATAAATAAATACATAATATAATAAAATAACTCCCCTACTACCCTAGAACACCAAGAAAGGAGATACTAGCCTAGACCAATTAGATCCCACGATCACTCCATTTTCTCAGACCACCTAAGAGTTTTTATTAGAATGAATTTTTTGTTTTTCATATTTTCTATTGTCTAATACTTGAGTGTGTCTTATGGTCCAAAAAATGCTGTAAAAACAATAGAACATTATTTAAATACTCTCTTTGGAAACAACTGGCAACTCCAATGGCTATGATACTTTTACAATAACCGAATCTTAAGGATTTGCATTATTTGAATACTGTACAATGTATCAACCAGGGCTAACTTACTGTAAGGCTGCATTCAGACGAACGTGTTTATGTGCGTCCATACGTGTGCACATAATCACGCGTCTATTAGAAACATTGGTTCCCTATGGTGTGTTCACATGTCCATGTTTAACTGCTGTGCAAACGCACGTACCTGCAAAACACAGGACATGCATGCACCATAGATCTGTCATATGGTGCATGTCAATATTTCCATCATTGAACACTGTCACAGCACTGTCACAATGTTCAGTGACAGGGAGACTCCCCGTGGGGTGTAAAGAATCCCCTGCCACAGTTCTGACAGCTGTGGCAGAGGATTGCAAAGCTCTCCCATTGATTTCAATGGGGCAACTGCTGCCGGTGGCCTCATTGAAAACAATAGGATGGTGGCACACCCACAGTGATTTTCGGGGATGGGCTTTAAATATAAGCCCTTCCTTGAAAATGATTCCTATCTGGTGTAAAAAAAATACAAAAATAATACCTCTCCAACGCAGCCAGGGCTCAGGCGCAGCTAGCCGCTTGGGTCCCATCACTGTAATGAAGTTCTTTCAGCAGGTGGGGATTTAAAATCCCCGCTTGCTGAAAGGACTGCGCTTGATTGGCTGAGCGCTCAGCCAATCGCAGGCAGCATTCAGCCATTCATTGAATGACAGCTGAGCGCTGACTGCTATTGGTCACAGCACTCAGCCAATCACAGGCAGCACTCAGTCAATCATTGAATGGCAGCTAAGCGCTGCCTGTGACTGGTCACAGTGCTCAGTTAATCACAGGCAGTGCTCAGCCATTCAATTATTTTTTTAAAAATACACTGCACAGGAGCAAGTGTATTTTGCAATATGCCTGTGTGAAGCCGCCCTTACATAAAAAGGACCTACTGCAACTTGTATCACATGTGGTGCCCACACACTAGATATGCATCACAATTGATTTATTTCTTTTTTTTCCTTATCAGCATTATTCAAATGCCTGATAATAATCAATTAAAACCAAAGCTAGTGGAAGGAATCTTGTGATACCGACAGTATGTTCAGATAGGTAGTTGTATAGAACTGTTAAAGCTGACAAATCAATTCTGTGAAGTTTGTCTGCTATTAAGAGCTTTTACGTCTGTTTGGAACTGTGTCTTTTGCAGTTGTATTGACATATAAATGCATTACTGCCATGTGTGAACTGACATAACTTCACCAAAGTACTATAATAGCAATTACAGACTTTAACATGACACACTTAAAGTTAAAAGGTGACAAAGAACATGTAAATACTAAAATATTTCTTTTATACTTATTTAAGTGACAGTGCATAATTAAAAAGCTAGGAAGGCATCAAGATAATGACTGTCTACCATGAATCCTGACAGATGTCAGAACCATGAACAGATAGTCACTTATAATGATTGCAGAGTTGTCAAAAGAATCACTGCTGATCTATTATAAAGAGCTAAAGGACATAGTGATTGAAGTCCATTGTCTAACTTTGCCAGAGCAAAGATTAAGATTCATTTTTTTGATAGTCTACTTGTGGGCAGAGGAGACAAAAGCTCTGTCTCCTTGTGTTTGGAGCATGTCTGATCCATTTACCTTCTCTGTCTGTAATTAGTTTGTAGTCCATCCGGGCAAAAACACATCGCTGTGTGCGCAACTACGGTCGTCGCTACGGAGGGTACTTGCTCTCGGTAGTTGCTCCACTCTGTAACACGGGAGTTTGAATAAAACAGCGGGAAGATAGATTCTGCCCTATCTTTCCCACACATAGTATTAACTATGTGAGGGAAAGATAAAGCAAGTCCTACCTTTTCTCGGCTGTACTCTTAACGGGCAAGAATTACGCTATTTAAAATGAAACTATTGAAATCAATGGTTTTGTTTCTTCCCGTTATGTGGCCGTAATTATCACAACCGCCTAACAGGATGAAACCACACCCATGTTAAGAAGCCTTAAGACTAAGGCCTCATGTCCATGGGTGGATCGGATTCTGCATGCGGATTTCCACAGCGCGAGACCTGCGGTAACCATTTGCAGAAGACTGCAGATGTAATGGTTTTTCTGTGCGGAAAAAAAATCTGCAACACCACCTCCCAGCTTTTTCCCCACCATTGATTTTAACTTTCAAATCCGCAGTGCATCCACAATTGTATTTGTGGATACACTGTGGATCATCTGCCCCCACTGACTTCTGTTGAGCCCGTCCGCATGGAATCCGCACTGAAATAGAGCATGCTGTGATTTGTTTTCCGCACCCCCAAAGGTCAGCAAATCAAATTGCATGCTTAAATTTAGTTGCGAATGCCAATGCTTCCCTATGGGCACTTTGAACTGTGGATCTTCCGAGCGGGTGACCTGTGCGGATTCTGCAAATCAAATTCGCCCATAGACATTGGACCTAAAGATGCATTCAAATGGGCCAGCGCGATATTGGTCTGAGAAAATCGTTCTGAGTAAACTTGTAATTCTGTTTTCAATCAGGGTAAGTTTTTGCCTAAAAAAACGCATGGCATTGCATCTATTTACTTGTGAGTTTACATCAAGGAATCACCCAAAATAGGACATGCAGATAGTAATTCACACTGCGCCCAAGAAAAACGTGACTACCAACGGGAATTGTAAGCAGACATCCAACAATAACTGAGAAATGCTAAAACACTTACCACACCTCGGCAGATGGAATAACTAAGAAATGCGAGGTATTAGTTCACATTTTGTCAAAGATACTTAAGCTTGCAAGCCCACGACAAGGGTCCTCGTTGTCTCTTGAATCCCTACTCTAACAAGACAAGTCAAACCCGAGGGAGTGCTGCCTGTAAGCTGGGCAATCATCCCAATAGGAATGGCCCCATGCTGGAACCTAGAGGCCTGGGTCGCCATAGGTGGTGAATGGCATACAAGCAGAACAGGATATTGTTGACACCAACAGACAAGGGAATTCTGCCCAGAACCTCATGCATGTAGCAACACCAAGCAAAACAAGCAAGACTCCAAAAACCAGTGTCCTGAGAGGGCATGAGGAGAAAGATAAATGACCAGCTCTCTCTAGCAATAGGAAGTGTCATTTATGTGAAGCAGACCAGTGGTGATTGGCTGACTAGAGTAATACACACCCAGCCAGTTCAATCATCCCTCAACTATGAAAGTGTGCTCCTGGAAACCCATAGAAATATAGGCCCCAGGAGCACAACATGACAGCATCCTGTGACACACATCAACAGTCAGAGAAAAGGAAGAAGGTAGTGACTCTATGAGTACAGTGTAGTGGAGCACTGTAATATATTAGTACAATAATGCAGTCAGTAAAGACATCAATATATCACTTACGATCTACTGTTTATAATGTACAGTACTCTGCAAAAGTTTTAGGCGGGTGTGAAAAAATGCTGCAAAGTAAAGGCCCATTTACACGCAACGCTTATCACTCAAAAGTCATAGTTTGAGCGATAATCGATGTGTGTAAATGCTCTCATATTTCACTCTTCGGCTGAATAATGATTTTTAGGTGATCATAAAATCAATCATTCAGCCAGAGAGAAGATAACACAGACCGCATTCTGTGTTTGCTGTCCATGGTGCTGTATTCTCCATGGAACTGCTGATTACATTCTATTCAGCTTGCAGCCCCATAGCAGAACAAATGAACTGTATATAGAGAACAGACCGCCTGCTGTTCTCTGCATACAGGTTCCAAAGGCTCATTTTCATGCAAATGAAGGTGATGAGCTGCAAATAGACATAAGTGTCCATTAGCAATTTATGCAAAACATTCACTCAAAAGCTAGCTTTTGAATGATTATCTTTGCATGTAAATGGACCTTAAGAATGCTTTAAAAAAATAGAAGTGTTAGTTTTTTATTTTTTTCAATTAACAAAACACTAAGTGAGTGAACAAAAGAGAAATCTAAAGCTAAATCAATATTTGGTGTGACCACCATTTGCCTAAAAAAAAACAGCATCAATTCTTCTAGGTACACTTGCACACGCTTTTTGAAGGAACTCTTCAGGGAGTTTCAGGCATCTTGGAGAACTAACCACAGATCTTCTGTGGATGTAGGCTTGGTCAAATAATTCTGTATTTTCATATAATCCCAGACAGACTCAAAGATGTTGAGATAAGGGCTCTGTGAGAACCATGGCAGAAGGGAAGAGAAATGGCGGGTGTTAGGTGCACTCAGACACAATTAAGAGACCAGGGAGGCAGTAGTGACACGTTTCAATGCTGAATCGACACCTTCTTCTGGTATTTATTGAATGGTACAAAGAACAGGACTATTTAAAAGAGTGCAGGCAGATATTGACACAAATTCTAGAATAGATAACTATGAATATAAATCATACAAATCAAAACAAAAACAGCACCATTATTATAGTAAAACTAATTAGGAATGTACAGTGTCAAAAAAATCAAGCTATTGTATTCCAAATTAGATAAAAGTGAGGAGCCAATATAAGACATTAGGGAAATATATTCAAACCGAATGCTTAATGATGGACATCCCCCTGAGCGTTAATAACACCAAAATTATTAATAAAACAGTCTGGTAGAGGGAAAAAACAATATGAAATTCCAAAATATAAACAGAAGGACATAAAAATGATAAATATAAGAGATATAAAAAAACTGCAGAATAATGTAAACAGGGAATAATAAAGTGGAAAAGGATAGAATAAAACGCTATTACATAAGAAATACATATAATAATGATGAATGTAATAAAACGATACATAACATAGTGAGTAATAAATGTATAGGTGCTGAAGCCAATATATAATAAGCATACATAAAAAAATTAAAAGATGTTCATTTGAATTACAATAGCTTAATTTTTTTGACACTGTACATTCCTAATCTTTGGGGCACTATAGAGTGCCTTTTGCTTGTTTCTTCTGTGAGAGCCATATCACTTACAGGACTCTCCTGAATGATCTTTACATTGAAGATCATTCTTAATAACACTGGCTATACATTTGGGGTTGTTGTCCTGCTGCTGAATACATTTGGATCCAATCAGGTATTGTATGATGGATACATATCTGCCTCTATTTCTCAGCAAGGAGAATGCCATTAATACTGACCAAATCCCCAACTCCATTTGCTTAAATGCAGACCCAAATTAGGAAGAAACCTCCACCCTGCTTCACTGCTGCCTTTAGACGCTCATTGCATTACCATTCAAGAACTAGTTCAAGTGTCCACAAAGCCAAGAAAGGGGAAAGAGCGTCAGACACCCAACTGATGTAAAAAGGAACAGTGTTAGATATCACCCATCTGACAATACACAGGACATCAGATGTCTGGAAGCCGCCCCTGATGAAATGGGAGAAGGGACCTGCATAACATGCAGACAGGGAGATCAGGTGTCCAGACTATCTTCAGGGAAGCTATGGAAAGCAATTCAAACTAGCAGGATGCATAACACCAAATGCAAAGCACTGAGAGGAAAAGATATAATGAATAAATGACCATCACCCTCTAGCAAGAGCGGCTGCTGTTTATGTGGACAAGATTGATGATGATTGGCCAGCTGGAGAACTCCACACCATCAGCTAGCCAAATTAACCACACCTGAAGCACATGTGACACTTGGCCTTCTTTCTACATCAAAGGTATGGCTTTTTAGTAGCAATGCTCCCATGAATACCACTTCTGGACAGACTACTCCAAACAGTAGGTGGGTGTATCTGAGACCCACTGGCTTCTGCCAGTTCTTAGCTGATAGCACTGCTAGACATCTTCTGTTTTTGAATGAAAGCACGATGTGTCTTTCATCTGTTGCATGAAGCTACCGTTGCCGACAACTGCTTGCACTTAACATTGCCCGTTGCAGCAGATCAGAGCTAAGCTCTGCCCCCTTCTATTGCTGGCTGCGGACAAGGGTCGGGGAGGGGGTGGATGCTTAGCTCCGCCCCCACCCACTCCTATTGCAAACACCCGGAGGGAAGGAGAGAGGAGGTGACCTGGCGAGGGGGATGGAAGGGGAGGTAACGGTATTGTGGCCTTGGCATATATGCGCCAGGGCCCATGTTATCTGAATGGGTGCACAAATGTTAGATTTTTGCGCCCATTCACGCATTTTTATGGCACTGGTGGTTGCACGTACAAACGCCTATGGCCGTGTGAAAGAGGCCTTATAGAGAGGGATTTTATCATATACAGTGGAACGTGAAATTGCTGGTTAATAGGTAATAATGAGACAAAGTATAACTTTTTCATGAATGCTGGGAATCAAAAATTAGCAAATTGCTATGCCATGTTAGGCAGTCCATAGACTAGGCACAAGAGAAAGCTCATGAACCATAAGTTCCAGACAGTCATTACCTGTATATGACCAGATCAGGATCAATCTACCTAGAGATCAGCAACAACATGTGTAGTATGTGCCAAGCAGACACATACTATTAACATCTACCTGTACAATTTCACATTATCTTAGCCACGCTTCAATATACAGCATAATTACCAAAGGTGTTTTTGCTTTTTTTGTAATAATTTGAGAGCACAGCATTGCTGAAGACACGACTGGCGTTCTTTTAATTTGGACTGCAATATTTTCCATACTAGTATTTAAGACAAAAACTTTATCTAGAGAATAAGAACTGAAAACATCTCTACTAAACTGTAAGCAATGAATTATTGTAGATCATTATATCCAATCTAAGGTTAAACTCTGCAATAAGGCAGAATTAGATAATGTGTCCAATGAAGCTGCCTGAGGTACAATCGTGTAAATGTGTAATTGGCTTATTGATTGCACTAATGAGATAATTGCTTCGTTGGAGACATTCCTTCTAGAAGACAGCATTGGTTCACTATTTATTGTTCATTCTAACTCCCTGTATTATCAATGTAATTAAAATTCTTTACTCCATACATCCTATGCCAGAATATAATGATAGGAAATATAAATTGCAAGTAATAAAACACGTTGATATATTTAAGAATTACATTAGTGTACTATATCTTTATACCATTAGTGTTGTAATGTTTTTGGTCTGTACCATTTAATATATATCACTTTCAGTTATGTCTCCACATTCAGTTTAGATTGTAAATACTGTATTGTATTTCTAGAAGGTGGATTGCAAAAAAACTATTCTATATCATAGCTGAAATCTGAACCTAGTCAGGGCTCTTTCACACAAGGGTCAAACGCATGGACAAATTTAGCATGTCAAAAACATGCGGCTAACTGCGCACAACAACATGTGAATGGACGAATTTTGTGCGCACAAGTCCTGAGCTTAATTAGCACTACAATCACCCATTCACATGATTGGGAGCTGTGTGATGCAGAAAAACAGTGCTGCTGTTTGGGAGTTCAAGGACAAGAGAGAGAGATTGCAGCAGTAGCCCCCAAGTCCTGAACAGCAAGTTTAAATATCACACTTTAAGCACCTGTTAGTACCCGCGGAGCTAGAATTGACTCCTAGAGGGAATCCCCCATAGCAGGGAGCGAGAGGGTGGGGCTAGAGATGTGCCCTGCCCCCCCTCTCTCCTTGCTATGGGGAAATCCCTTAGAGAGTCCCTTCTGGCCCCGCCCTCTATCTCTAGTCCTGCCACTCTCTCTCCCAGCTATGGGGGATTCCCACTGGGAGTCCCTTCCAGCCTCGCTCTCCATCTCCCCCTGCCCCCTGTTTTTAGCCCTGCTCCCTCTCTCCCTCCTATGGTGGATTCCCTCTGGTAGTCCCTTCTAGACCCGCTCTCCCTCTCTGCCCGATGTGCTGCTACTGGGTAGTTTAAGGGCTTAAAGGCATAATGATAGTCAGTGTAATTACATCCTGCAGGGTAACCCTTCTCTCCCTGCTACAGGGACTCCCTCACTCTCTCTTTGCCGATCGGCTTGCATAATCCTCCATAGGTGTCTATGGAAAGTACTGGGTCAGATCCTATCTTTTCACACAGCAGGGATTTGGAGTCACTGAATTTCAGTTATTGAGGTCCTTTCTTTTGGCAAAGGGCATTTTGTGTGCAGCTAAAATTCCTTTGTCTGAAAGTTTCCATAGGAAACCATGGGTTCTAATAGCCACTTTTTTTGGTGCACCTACATCACGTTGAAAGGAATTCCCCTGCCCTGCATTTGCTTTTGTATCGTAAAGTTGCTTAGAGGATACAGATTAGTCTGGTAATGGTAATCTAAGAATAAATAGACTCCCCTGCTTAAAATGTGTGCAGTTATAGTAACAGATTTACATTAGTATTTTACTGGGGACTTTTAGGGTATGTTCAGACAGCAGATTTCACCGCAGAATTTTCTGCGTGAATTAAACTTAAAAAAACGTGTAACTCTCGTTCGTGGTTTTCGGTGCAGATCCGCATGCAGATTTAGTTATGTCAATGGACAAAATCCGCATACGGAATTCTGATGCAGAAAATCACGCTTCTGCATTGGAATTTCGCATGTAGATCTGCACCAGAAAGCCACGGATTTTGACATGTTTTTTAGAGGCGGAATTTCTGTGGCGATTCTGTCATGTGAACATACCTTATAGCTAGAGATAAGCGAGCACCAAAATGCTCGGGTGCTCGTTACTCGGGACGAAAATTTCGCGTTGCTCGAGGGTTCGTTTCGAGTAACGAACCCCATTGAAGTCAATGGGCGACTCGAGCATTTTTGTATATCGCCGATGCTCGCTAAGGTTTCCATTTGTGAAAATCTGGGCAATTCAAGCAAGTTATGGGAACGACACAGCAACGGATAGGGCAGGCGAGGGGCTACATGTTGGGCTGCATCTCAAGTTCCCAGGTCCCACTATTAAGCCACAATAGCGGCAAGAGTGGACCCCCCCCCCCTCCCAACAACTTTTACTTCTGAAAAGCCCTCATTAGCAATGCATACCTTAGCTAAGCACCACACTACCTCCAGCAAAGCACAATCACTGCCTGCATGACACTCCGCTGCCACTTCTCCTGGGTTACATGCTGCCCAAGCGCCCCCCCCCCCAGCACGACGCAGTGTCCACAGCGCACACCAAAGTGTCCCTGCGCAGCCTTCAGCTGCACTCATGCCACACGCTGGCCTCATAGCCACACCACCCTCATGTCTATTTATAAGTGCGTCTGCCATGAGGAGGAACCGCAGGCACACACTGCAGAGGGTTGGCACGGCTAGGCAGCGACCCTCTTTAAAAGGGGTGGGGCGATAGCCCACAATGCTGTACAGAAGCAATGAGAAATATAATCCTGTGCCACTGCCATCAGGAGCTGCACACGTGGGCATAGCAATGGGGAACCTATGTGCCACAAACTATTCATTCTGTCAAGGTGTCTGCATGCCCCAGTCAGACCGCGGTTTTTTAAAAATAGTCACAGGCAGGTACAACTCCGCAATGGGAATTCTGTGTGCACCCACAGCATGGGTGGCTCCCTGGAACGCACCAGCTGTACATAAATGTATCCCATTGCAGTGCCCATCACAGCTGAGGTAACGTCCGATTAAATGCAGGTGGGCTTCGGCCCACACTGCATGCCCCAACCTGACCGGGGTTTTTAATTCATAGACACAGGCAGGTACAACTCCCTATTGTGAAGTCCCTGTGGACCGACAGCATGGGTGGGTGCCAGGAAGCCACCGGTGGTACATAAATATATCCCATTGCATTGCCCATCACAGCTGAGGTAATGTCATGTTTAATGCAGGTGGGCTTCGGCCCACACTGCATGCCCCAGTCAGACTGGGGTTCTTTAGAAGTGGACACATGCCGTTACAACTCCGTGTGGACCGACAGCATGGGTGGCTCCCTGGAACCCACCGACGGTACATAAATATATCCCATTGCATTGCCCATCACAACTGAGGTAATGTCATGTTTAATGCAGGTGGGCTTCGGCCCACACTGCATGCCCCAGTCAGACTGGGGTTCTTTAGAAGTGGACACATGCAGTTACAACTCCGTGTGGACCGACAGCATGGGTGGCTCCCTGGAACCCACCGGCTGTACATAAATGTATCCCATTGCAGTGCCCATCACAGCTGATGTAATGTCAGCTTTAATGCAGGTGGGCAAAAAATTAATTGGATTACACTGTAGGCGAGGGCCCCAAAAAATTGGTGTACCAACAGTACTAATGTACGTCAGAAAAATTGCCCATGCCCAACCAAGAGGGCAGGTGAAACCCATT
This sequence comes from Eleutherodactylus coqui, assembly GCF_035609145.1. NCBI lineage: Eukaryota > Metazoa > Chordata > Amphibia > Anura > Eleutherodactylidae > Eleutherodactylus > Eleutherodactylus coqui. Next base: position 171,265,651 of record NC_089843.1, on the reverse strand, counting down.
AATCGCTTTGGTTAATGTGGCTTAATTTGTAACTAGGCCTGGAGGCAGCCCAGTTAAAATAAAAATTGGTTCAGGTGCAAGTTTCAACGCTTTAATGAGCATTGAAACGTATAAAAATTGTTTACAAAAATTATATGACTGAGCCTTGTGGGCCTAAGAAAAATTGCCCGTTCGGCGTGATTATGTCAGGTTTCAGGAGGAGGAGCAGGAGGAGGAGGATGACTATTATACACAGATTGATGAAGCTAAAAGGTCCACGTTTTTGATGGTGATAGAGAACAATGCTTCCATCCGCGGGTGCAGCCTACGTATTGTTTAGGTATCGCTGCTGTCCGCTGGTGGAGAAGAGAAGTCTGGGGAAATCCAGGCTTTGTTCATCTTGATGAGTGTAAGCCTGTCGGCACTGTCGGTTGACAGGCGGGTACGCTTATCTGTGATGATTCCCCCAGCCGCACTAAACACCCTCTCTGACAAGACGCTAGCCGCAGGACAAGCAAGCACCTCCAAGGCATACAGCGCGAGTTCAGGCCACGCGTCCAGCTTCGACACCCAGTAGTTGTAGGGGGCAGAGGCGTCACGGAGGACGGTCGTGCGATCGGCTACGTACTCCCTCACCATCCTTTTGCAGTGCTCCCGCCGACTCAGCCTTGACTGGGGAGCGGTGACACAGTCTTGCTGGGGAGCCAGAAAGCTGTCAAAGGCCTTAGAGAGTGTTCCCCTGCCTGTGCTGTACATGCTGCCTGATCTCCGCGCCTCCACTGCTACCTGGCCCTCGGAACTGCGCCTTCGGCCACTAGCGCTGTCGGATGGGAATTTTACCATCAGTTTGTCCGCCAGGGTCTTGTAGTATAGCATCACTCTCGAACCCCTTTCCTCTTCAGGTATGAGAGTGGAAAGGTTCTCCTTATACCGTGGGTCGAGCAGTGTGTACACCCAATAATCCGTAGTGGCCAGAATGCGTGTAACGCGAGGGTCACGAGAAAGGCATCCTAACATGAAGTCAGCCATGTGTGCCAGAGTACCCGTATGCAACACATGGCTGTTCTCACTAGGAAGATCACTTTCAGGATCCTCCTCCTCCTCCTCAGGCCATACACGCTGAAAGGATGACAGGCAAGCAGCATGTGTACCCTCAGCAGTGGGCCAAGCTGTCTCTTCCCCCTCCTCCTCATCCTCCTCATGCTCCTCCTCCTCCTCCTCCTCAACACGCTGAGATATAGACAGGAGGGTGCTCTGACTATCCAGCGACATACTGTCTTCCCCCGCCTCTGTTTCCGAGCGCAAAGCGTCTGCCTTTATGCTTTGCAGGGAACTTCTCAAGAGGCATAGCAGAGGAATGGTGACGCTAATGATTGCAGCATCGCCGCTCACCATCTGGGTAGACTCCTCAAAGTTTCCAAGGACCTGGCAGATGTCTGCCAACCAGGCCCACTCTTCTGTAAAGAATTGAGGAGGCTGACTCCCACTGCGCTGCCCATGTTGGAGTTGGTATTCCACAATAGCTCTACGCTGCTCATAGAGCCTGGCCAACATGTGGAGCGTAGAGTTCCACCGTGTGGGCACGTCGCACAGCAGTCGGTGCACTGGCAGATGAAACCGATGTTGCAGGGTGCGCAGGGTGGCAGCGTCCGTCTTGGAGTTGCGGAAATGTGCGCAGAGCCGGCGCACCTTTCCGAGCAGGTCTGACAAGCGTGGGTAGCTTTTCAGAAAGCGCTGAACCACCAAATTAAAGACGTGGGCCAGGCATGGCACGTGCGTGAGGCTGCCGAGCTGCAGAGCCGCCACCAGGTTACGGCCGTTGTCACACACGACCATGCTCGGTTGGAGGCTCAGCGGTGCAAGCCAGCGGTCGGCTGCTCTGTCAGACCCTGCCGCAGTTCGCGGGCCATGTGCCTCTTCTCTCCTAAGCTGAGTAGTTTCAGCACGGCAGGACGCGCGACACCGACTGCTGGCGACGTGCTGCTGCTGACACATCTTGATTGCGAGACAGAGGGTGCGTAGGAGGAGGAGGAGGAGGAGGGTGGTTTAGTGGAGGAAGCATACACCGCCGCAGATACCACTACCGAGCTGGGGCCCGCAATTCTGGGGGTGGGTAGGACGTGAGCGGTCCTAGGCTCTGACTATGTCCCAGCCTCCACTAAATTCACCCAATGTGCCGTCAGGGAGATATAGTGGCCCTGCCCGCCTGTGCTTGTCCACGTGTCCGTTGTTAAGTGGACCTTGCCAGTAACCGCGTTGGTGAGGGCGCGTACAATGTTGCGGGAGACGTGGTCGTGCAGGGCTGGGACGGCACATCGGGAAAAGTAATGGCGACTGGGAACTGAGTAGCGCGGGGCCGCCGCCGCCATCATACCTTTGAAAGCCTCCGTTTCCACAACCCTATACGGCAGCATCTCCAGGCTGATCAATTTGGCTATGTGCACGTTTAACGCTTGAGCATGCGGGTGCGTGGCGGCGTACTTGCTCTTGCGCTCCAACACTTGCGCTAGCGACTGCTGGACGGTGCGCTGAGAGACATTGGTGGATGGGGCCGAGCACAGCGGAGGTGAGGGTGTGGGTGTAGGCCAGGAGACGGTATTGCCTGTGTCCTGAGAGCGGGGTTGGATCTCAGTGGCAGGTTGGGGCACAGGGGGAGAGCCAGCGGTGAAAACCGGAGGCGGTGAACGGCCTTCGTCCCACCTTGCGGGGTGCTTGGCCATCATATGTCTGCGCATGCTGGTGGTGGTGAGGCTGGTGGTGGTGGCTCCCCGGCTGATCTTGGCGCGACAAAGGTTGCACACCACTGTTCGTCGATCGTCTGCACTCTCAGTGAAAAACTGCCAGACCTTTGAGCACCTCGGCCTCTGCAGGGTGGCATGGCGCGAGGGGGCGCTTTGGGAAACAGTTGGTGGATTATTCGGTCTGGCCCTGCCTCTACCCCTGGCCACCGCACTGCCTCTTCCAACCTGCCCTGCTGCTGCTCTTGCCTCCCCCTCTGAAGACCTGTCCTCAGTAGGCGTAGCAAACCACGTGGGGTCAGTCACCTCATCGTCCTGCTGCTCTTCCTCCGAATCCTCTGTGCGCTCCTCCCTCGGACTTACTCCAATTACTACTACCTGAGTGATAGACAACTGTGTCTCATAGTCATCGTCCTCCTCACCCACTGAAAGCTCTTGAGACAGTTGCCGGAAGTCCCCAGCCTCATCCCCCGGACCCCGGGAACTTTCCAAAGGTTGGGCATCGGTCACGACAAACTCCTCCGGTGGGAGAGGAACCATTGCTGGCCATTCTGGGCAGGGGCCCGGGAACAGTTCCTGGGAGTCTGCCTGCTCCTCAGAATGTGTGATTGTAATGGAGTGAGGAGGCTGGGAGGAAGGAGGAGCAGCAGCCAGAGGATTCAGAGTTGCAGCAGTGGACGGCGCAGAATGCTGGGTGGTCGATAGACTGCTGGATGCACTTTCTGCCATCCACGACAGGACCTGCTCACACTGCTAATTTTCTAATAAAGGTCTACCGCGTGGACCCATTAATTGTGAGATGAATGTGGGGACGCCAGAAACGTGCCTCTCTCCTAATCCCGCAGCAGTCGGCTGCGATACACCTGGATCAGGAGCTCGGCCTGTGCCCACACCCTGACTTGGACCTCCGCGTCTTCGCCCGCGTCCACGTCCTCTAGGCCTACCCCTACCCCTCAGCATGCTGTATTACCAGTAGTGCAGAAACAGAACGCTGTAATTAAGTGTGCCGCTTATTGGCCTGTGGTTGGAGGCTGACTTCCCTTACGGAACGCACAGCAGATCCAGGAAACAATTTTGCGCAAGGCTGCTGTAACGCTTAGCTGCGTATTAATTAGGACTACTACCCCCAGCAGATAGATACTATAGGCAGCGTATAATATTATGAATACTGTTTCCCTCTGGCGGGATGACGGCGCTGATGTAACAGAGACAGCAGATCCAGGAAACAATTTTGCGCAAGCCTGCTGTAACGCTTAGCTGCGTATTAATTAGGACTACTACCCCCGGCAGATAGATACTGTAGGCAGCGTATAATATTATGTATACTGTTTCCCTCTGGCGGGATGACGGCGCTGATATAACAGAGACAGCAGATCCAGGAAACAATTTTGCGCAAGCCTGCTGTAACTCTTAGCTGCGTATTAATTAGGACTACTACCCCCAGCAGATAGATACTGTAGGCAGCGTATAATATTATGTATACTGTTTCCCTCTGGCGGGATGACGGCGCTGATGTAAGAGAGACAGCAGATCCAGGAAACAATTTTGCGCAAGCCTGCTGTAACGCTTAGCTAGCTGCGTATTAGTTAGGATTACTACCCCCAGCAGATAGATACTGTAGGCAGCGTATAATATTATGTATACTGTTTCCCTCTGGCGGGATGATGGCGCTGATGTAACAGAGACAGCAGATCCAGGAAACAATTTTGCGCAAGGCTGCTGCAATGCTTAGCTGCGTATTAATTAGGACTACTACCCCCAGCAGATAGATACTGTAGGCAGCGTATAATATTATGTATACTGTTTCCCTCTGGCGGGATGACGGCGCTGATGTAACAGAGACAGCAGATCCAGGAAACAATTTTGCGCAAGCCTGCTGTAACGCTTAGCTGCGTATTAATTAGGACTACTACCCCCAGCAGACACACATTATTGACATTTAAAAGAATGGAAATCAAATGGAATGGACCAAAACATTGTTTTTCTTTTGGTTGCTCGTCAGACAGAACAGGTTAATGGAACACAAAAGCACAAATGTGAGCAAGCCCTCATCAGCACAACACACTCTCCAGATAGATTAGTAAAATGCATCAGTGTAAGGATACATTCACATGGGGCGAAAATCTCATATGAGTTGTGTACGTTGCAAGACGAATATGAACTCCATTTTTTTGAATAGAGTTATTCACATGAGCGATTTTTTTCCCCTCACAGCGATACTCCTTATTAAATAGATAATTTTAATATCATCCTAGACAAAAACTCAGAATCTGCAGGCCACAATAACAAAACCTCTTCTACACTTGTTCCTTGGCTCTACAAAAAAGTGTTATATGATACGTTCTGATACTTAAATTCCTCTTCTAGATAATATACTTATCACTCTCCAGGGTATAGATCCTTTACTCGTATTGACCTATTTGTAGTCAACAGATGCACGCTCCCCTACATCAAGTCTTCCCAAATAGGCACCACCACGTAAATTCAAATATTAAAAACAGGCCATATCCATGAGTTCCTGATCCTTTTCAATCATACTGAGGACTGTTTGCTTTCCAGTCATTTTCTCAATCAGCTATACGCATGTCCTATAATATTTTTTTCAGGAGATATGGGGGACTCCAAAAAGGCACATCTTCTGAATTGGGAGAGAGACTTGGGAGATAAATTCTTTCATGACCAGTGGCTCTCGGCTTTTAAATGGGCTAATCAAGCTATACTTTGTGCCACCTTATTAGAAGTACACTATAAGCTGCTGACTCGATGGTATTCCACACCTCTTAAGCTTGTCAAATGTTTCCCTGGGTCTAGTGACTTGTGCTGGAGGAATTGCGGCCACATTGGCTCCATTTACCATATCCTTTGGAAGTGTGCTATTCTGTTTTCCTTTTGGAGAGTCATGTTCTCTCATTGGAAAAATCACAAGCGAAAATATTTCTATGAATCTTTGAAAAGCTTTATTATTTCTTGACATTAACTCAATTTCTCCTTCTTAAGGAAAATTGACTTGTCATATTCTCTTATCCTCCAAGCTGTTATTGACCAGGAATTGGAAATCTCATATGTCTCCTTTTATTAAGACTTTAATAAAGTCGGTCTCTGAATACAGTGTATAAGAAAGACTCTTGCCCCTTCATAATAAAAACCTTTTCTAAATACTAAGTAACGGGGAATCTTTGGCTTCAACATTTTCTTTTATAACTCTGCCTTCTTTAGTTTCTCTTGTTTTATTCTAGATCCTTTCAACTTTGTTACTCTACAATTTCTAGTTTTAATTTTCCTCACCATTGTGAATCACACATATTTTGTCTTCTATATTTCATTAGCCATTCTCTGTACCACAAGATTATCTTGCTGCCTTATGTAACTACATTTTCTTTGTATGCCTTAACATTTTTCAATGAAAAGTTACTGGGAAAAAAAGCTGAGGATGAAAAAAGAAAACAAAAGCCTGAAAAATATCCAGCAGTTAAAGGGTCTAAAGTATTATAAGACACATAATAGCCTTTGAAAAAGTACACTCTAATTCTTTATTAGAAAAATATATATATAGTGTATATCACATTGTATAAAATATAACAAGAAACGCATCTACATTATGATACAGTATAGAAGAGATGATGTGTTCATTTCTGTAGCAGTGCAAGAAATATACGTAACCCTACCAGGAAGTAAAACTGACAAACCTCATTATCATCATTCTCATGTGTACCTTCATAATCTGCACACCATGTCCTGCCAGAAGAATTGTTCTGACCTCTAACCTGCAAGCAGTTTTTATATTTAGATCCTTACAGGGCTACTGTCTAGTTTGAGCTATGATCCTGTATGTCTCTGACAGCTATAGACCACTAGCTGCATTGCTTTATTGAGCTGACTCTTTTTCCCTGTCAATCATAAGTAATTAGCTCTTTCCTACACTACTATAAATTAGGTCTATGCTATCATACTAGCATATTGGCTCTGTCTTACATAGAAACACAGTATACTACAATATAAGATCAATTTAAAGTTATAGTCTCTGTGTACTGGACAACAACACATTTTCATCATACGATATAGCTCATTTTATTAAAGCAGTTTTCCAGGACTTTAATACTGACGACTTATCCTCAGGATAATTAATCACCGTCAGTCCGCCCATCTGGATTCCCAACAATCACCTGTTTGCCAGGCTCGCTGTCATTCTTGATAAAGCCTGAAGCAGACAGCTCTATCCCCACTGCAGTGGTCCAGGTTGGTATTACAGGCGTAGCTCCCATTGAATTCAATGGGATCGGCTCCTGTAATACCAACCCATGCTGCTGCAATCTGGATAGAGCTGTTTGAATCTAGTTCTGTCCACAATGACAGTGGGCCCAGTAAATAGCCAGTCACTGGAATCTTTAGCTACAGACCCCCACCAATCAATTATTGATGACTAGAGATGAGCGAACGTACTCGTCCGAGCTTGATACTCGTTCGAGTATTAGCGTGTTCGAGATGCTCGTTACTCGAGGCGAGCACCACGCGATGTTCGAGTTACTTTCACTTTCATCTCTGAGATGTTAGCGCGCTTTTCTGGCCAATAGAAAGACAGGGAAGGCATTACAACTTCCCCCTGTGACGTTCACGCCCTATACCACACCCCTGCAGTGAGTGGCTGGCGAGATCAGGTGTCACCCGAGTATATAAATCGGCCCATCGCGGCTCGCCACAGATGCATTTTGACATAGATCAGGGAAAGTGCTGCTGATGCCGGAGCTGCTATAGGGAGAGTGTTAGGAGTTATTTTAGGCTTCAAGAACCCCAACGGTCCTTCTTAGGGCCACATCTGACCGTGTGCAGTACTGTTGAGGCTGCTTTTAGCAGTGTTGCACCTTTTTTTTTTTGTATATCGGCCATGCAGAGCATTGCGTCCTCACTCTACAGTCATTGTACATAGTATAGGGCCAGTACTGGTGAGGCAGGGACAGTGGGAAAGGTGAAAGAGATATACTGTCTGTATAGGCAGTGGGCTTTTTCAAACAAATTTGGGAAAAAAAAATATATTTGGGCTGCCTGTGACCGTCCTCAGTGTACTGCATGTCTGCTGGGGGTAGTAGTCCTAATTAATACGCAGCTAAGTGTTACAGCAGGCTTGCGCAAAAGTGTTTCCTGGCTCTGCGTTGCCCGTTACATCACCGCCGTCATCCCGTCCAGAGGGAAACAGTCTGCAGTAATTTTACATAGTATAGGGCCAGTAGTGGTGAGGCAGGGACAGTGGGAAAGGTGAAAGAAATATACTGTCTATATAGGCAGTGGGCTTTTTCAAACAAATTTTGGAAAAATACTATCTTTGGGCTGCCTGTGACCGTCTTGAGTGTACTGCGTCTCTGCTGGGGGTAGTAGTCCTAATTAATACGCAGCTAAGTGTTACAGCAGGCTTGCACAAAATTCTTTCCTGGCTCTGCATTGCCCGTTACATCACCGCCGTCATGCCGTCCAGAGGGAAACAGTCTGCAGTAATTTTACATAGTATAGGGCCAGTAGTGGTGAGGCAGGGACAGTGGGAAAGGTGAAAGAGATATACTGTCTATATAGGCAGTGGGCTTTTTCAAACAAATTTGGGAAAAATACTATCTGTGGGCTGCCTGTGACCGTCTTGAGTGTACTGCCTCTCTGCTGAGGGTAGTAGTCCTAATTAATACGCAGCTAAGTGTTACAGCAGGCTTGCACAAAATTCTTTCCTGGCTCTGCGTTGCCCGTTACATTACCGCCGTCATCCCGTCCAGAGAGAAACAGCATACACGTATACGCTGCCTACAGTATCTGTCTGCTGTCTCAGCTCAGCCTTTAAAAAAATAGAAGCAAAACACTTAAGGCCTACTAGTGGCCTTTGGACACTTGACTGCTTCTGCGCTGTGAATTCCACTAGCTCAGTCATACGCACATACGTCTCCCTACAGGCTTGCGCAAAATTCTTTCCTGGCTCTGCTGTGCATTCCGTAAGCGAAGTCAGCCTCCAACCACAGGCCAATAAGCGGCACATTTAATTACAGCGTTCTGTTTCTGCACTACTGGTAATACACCATGCTGAGGGGTAGGGGTAGGCCTAGAGGACGTGGACGCGGGCGAGGACGCGGAGGCCCAAGTCAGGGTGTGGGCACAGGCCGAGCTCCTGATCCAGGTGTATCGCAGCCGACTGCTGCGGGATTAGGAGAGAGGCACGTTTCTGGCGTCCCAAGATTAATCTCACAATTAATGGGTCCACGAGGTAGACTTTTATTAGAAAATGAGCAGTGTAAGCAGGTCCTGTCGTGGATAGCAGAAAGTGCATCCAGCAATCTATCGGCCACCCAGAGTTCTGCGCCGTCCACTGCTGCAACTCTGAATCCTCTGGCTGCTGCTCTTCCTTCCTCCCAGCCTCCTCACTCCATTACAATGACACATTCTGAGAAGCAGGCAGACTCCCAGGAACTGTTCTCGGGCCCCTGCCCAGAATGGGCAGCAATGGTTCCTATCCCACCGGAGGAGTTTGTCGTGACCGATGCCCAACCTTTGGAAAGTTCCCGGGGTCCGGGGGATGAGGCTGGGGACTTCCAGCAACTGTCTCAAGAGCTTTCAGTGGGTGAGGAGGACGATGACGATGAGACACAGTTGTCTATCACTCAGGTAGTAGTAATTGCAGTAAGTCCGAGGGAGGAGCGCACAGAGGATTCGGAGGAAGAGCAGCAGGACGATGAGGTGACTGACCCCACCTGGTTTGCTAAGCCTACTGAGGACAGGTCATCAGACTGAGAGGCAAGTGCAGCAGCAGGGCAGGTTGGAAGAGGCAGTGCGGTGGCAAGGGGTAGAGGCAGGGCCAGACCGAATAATTCCCCAACTGTTTGCCAAAGCGCCCCCTCGCGCCATGCCACCCTGCAGAGGCCAAGGTGCTCAAAGGTCTGGCAGTTTTTCACTGAGAATGCAGACGACCGACGAACAGTGGTGTGCAACCTTTGTCGCGCCAAGATCAGCCGGGGAGCCACCACCACCAGCCTCACCACCACCAGCATGCGCAGGCATATGATGGCCAAGCACCCCACAAGGTGGGACGAAGGCCGTTCACCGCCTCCGGTTTGCACCACTGCCTCTCCCCCTGTGCCCCAACCTGCCACTGAGATCCAACCCCCCTCAGGACACAGACACGACAGTCTCCCGGCCTGCACCCACACCCTCACCTCCGCTGTCCTCGGCCCCATCCACCAATGTCTCTCAGCGCACCGTCCAGCCGTTGCTAGCGCAAGTGTTTGAGTTCAAGCGCAAGTACGCTACCACGCACCCGCACACTCAAGCGTTAAACGTGCACATAGCCAAATTGATCAGCCTGGAGCTGCTGCCGTATAGGCTTGTGGAAACGGAGGCTTTCAAAAACATGATGGCGGCGGCGGCCCCGCGCTATTCGGTTCCCAGTCGCCACTACTTTTCCCGATGTGCCGTCCCAGCCCTGCACGACCACGTCTCCCGCAACATTGTACGCACCCACACCAACGCGGTTACTGCCAAGGTCCACTTAACAACAGACGCGTGGACAAGCACAAGCGGGCAGGGCCACTATATCTCCCTGATGGCACATTGGGTGAATTTAGTGGAGGCTGGGACCGAGTCAGAGCCTGGGACCGCTCACGTCCTACCCACCCCCAGAATTGCGGGCCCCAGCTCGGTGGTGGTATCTGCGGCGGTGTATGCTTCCTCCACTAAACCACCCTCCTACTCCTCCTACGCAACCTCTGTCTCGCAATCAAGATTTGTCAGCAGCAGCACGTCGCCACCAGTCGGTGTCACGCGGCGTGGCAGCACAGCGGTGGCCAAGCGTCAGCAGGCCGTGCTGAAACTACTCAGCTTAGGAGAGAAGAGGCACACGGCCCATGAACTGCTGCAGGGACTAACAGAGCAGACCGACCGCTGGCTTTCGCCGCTGAGCCTCCAACCGGGCATGGTCGTGTGTGACAACGGCCGTAACCTGGTGGCAGCTCTGCAACTCGGCAACCTCACGCACGTGCCATGCCTGGCCCACGTCTTTAATTTGGTGGTTCAGAGCTTTCTGAAAAGCTACCCACGCTTGTCAGACCTGCTCGGAAAGGTGCGCCGTCTCAGCGCACATTTCCGCAAGTCCAACACGGACGCTGCCACCCTGCGAATCCTGCAACATCGGTTTAATCTGCCAGTGCACCGACTGCTGTGCGACGTGCCCACACGGTGGAACTCTACGCTCCACATGTTGGCCAGGCTCTATGAGCAGCGTAGAGCTATAGTGGAATACCAACTCCAACATGGGCGGCGTAGTGGGAGTCAGCCTCCTCAATTCTTTACAGAAGAGTGGGCCTGGTTGGCAGACATCTGCCAGGTCCTTGGAAACTTTGAGGAGTGTACCCAGATAGTGAGCGGCGATGCTGCAATCATTAGCATCACCATTCCTCTGCTATGCCTCTTGAGAAGTTCCCTGCAAAGCATAAAGGCAGACGCTTTGCGCTCGGAAACGGAGGCTGGGGAAGACAGTATGTCGCTGGATAGTCAGAGCACCCTCCTGTCTATATCTCAGCGCGTTGAGGAGGAGGAGCATGAGGAGGAGGGGGAAGAGACAGCTTGGCCCACTGCTGAGGGTACCCATGCTGCTTGCCTGTCATCCTTTCAGCGTGTATGACCTGAGGAGGAGGAGGATCCTGAAAGTCATCTTCCTAGTGAGGACAGCCATGTGTTGCGTACAGGTACCCTGGCACACATGGCTGACTTCATGTTAGGATGCCTTTCTCGTGACCCTCGCGATACACGCATTCTGGCCACTACGGATTACTGGGTGTACACACTGCTCGACCCACACCACATTTAATCGAACGTTACCTCAGCTGTGATGGGCAATGCAATGGGATATATTTATGTACCGCCGGTGGCTTCCTGGGACCCACCCATGCTGTCGGTCCACACGGAGTTGTAACTGCATGTGTCCACTTCTAAAGAACCCCAGTCTGACTTGGGCATGCAGTGTGGGCCGAAGACCACCTGCATTAAACCTGACGTTACCTCAGCTGTGATGGGCACTGCAATGGGATTTATTTATGTACCGCCGGTGGGTTACAGGGAGCCACCCATGCTGTGGGTCCACAGGGACTTCACATTAGGGATTTGTACCTGCCAGTGTCTATGTATTAAAAACCCCGGTCAGACTGGGGCATGCACTGTGGGCCGAAGACCACCTGCAATAAACCTGACGTTACCTCAGCTGTGCTGGGCACTGCAATGGGATATATTTATGTACCGCCGGTGGCTTCCTGGGACCCACCCATGCAGTCGGTCCACACGGAGTTGTAACTGCATGTATCCACTTCTAAAGAACCCCAGTCTGACTGGGGCATGGAGTGTGGGCCGAAGCCCACCTGCATTAAACCTGACGTTACCTCAGCTGTGATGGGCAATGCAATGGGATTTATTTATGTACAGTTGGTGGGTTCCAGGGAGCCACCCATGCTGTGGGTGCACACGGAATTCCCATTGCGGAGTTGTACCTGCCTGTGACTATTTATAAAAAACCCCGGTCTGACTGGGGCATGCAGACACCTTGACAGAATGAATAGTGTGTGGCACATGGGTTCCCCATTGCTATGCCCACGTGTGCAGCTCCTGATGGAGGTGGCACAGGATTGGATTTCTCATTGCTTCTGTACAGCATTATGGGCTATCGCCTCGCCCCTTTTAAGGAGGGTCGCTGCCTGGCCAAGCCAACCCTCTTCAGTGTGTGCCTGCGGTTCCTCCTCATGGCAGACGCACTTTTAAATAGACATGAGGGTGGTGTGGCATGAGGGCAGCTGAAGGCTGCGCAGGGACACTTTGGCGTGCGTTGTGGACACTGGTTCGTGTGGGGTGGGGGTTGGGCAGCATGTAACCCAGGAGAAGTGGCAGCGGAGTGTCATGCAGACAGTGATTGTGCTTTGTTGGAGGTAGTGTGGTGCTTAGTTAAGGTATGCATTGCTAATGAGGGTTTTTCAGAAGTAAAAATTGTTGGGAGGGGGGGGGCACTCTTGCCGCTATTGTGGCTTAATAGTGGGACCTGGGAACTTGAGATGCAGCCCAACATGTAGCCCCTCGCCTGCCCTATCCGTTGCTGTGTCATTCCCATCACTTTCTTGAATTGCCCAGATTTTCACAAATGGAAACCTTAGCGAGCATCGGCGATATACAAAAATGCTCGAGTCGCCCATTGACTACAATGGGGTTCGTTCCTCGAAACGAACCCTCGAGCATCGCGAAAATTTCGTCTCGAGTAACGAGCACCCGAGCATTTTGGTGCTCGCTCATCTCTATTGATGACCTATTCTGAATGTAAGTCATCAATAATAAAGTTGTGGAAAACCCATTTAATACTGGTTCAAGAGCAACACCATTCTTTTTGTAGCCCCTGCTTCAAATTTCTGTAACTAAAAGCCTTTTTACGTGGAACGATTATCGTTTAAAAAAATCATCCAAACAAGCAAAAATGAATGATAATCGTTCAGTGTAAATGCAGCCAATGATCGAAGAATGAACGATCAATTCTCATTGACTTATACAGTGATTGTGAATGACTGAATGATTTTTCGTTTAAATGAGCAAACGATGCATCCGCCTGTATGAACAGACTGCCCAAGCGAACTCTGACATTGTTGACTCAGTTAAACGACAAATTAGCAGGTCTAAATAGACTTAAGAAGGTACATATACCATATATACTCGAGTATAAGCCTAGTTTTTCAGCACATTTTTCGTGCTAAAAAAGCCTCCCTCAGCTTATACTCGAGTGAGGTAAAAAAAAACAGCAAAAAACCCTGCAATACTCACCTCCAAGCCTGCGTCTGTGTCCCTGGCGCGATGGTCTCCCTGGTGGTGCAGCAAGCTGCTTGAGAATTCTCCCCTCTGTGATCTCCCTGCTCAGCTTTGAATTCCCCGCCGGCTGTGATTGGCTGGCACTCGATCCAATCACAGCGCTTACTTACACAGCGCTGACGGCGGGGGAATTGAAAACCGAGCGGGGAGATGACAGCGAGGAGAAGTCTGAAGCAGGTTGCCACACCGCCGGCAAGACCATCGCGCTGTGGATACTGGGAGATGAGTATTGAATTTTTTTTTACCTAGTATATACTCGAGTCTAGCTAGGCTTATACTTGAGTCAATACGTTTTACCAGTTCTTTTGTGGTAAAACTTATTGACTCGGCTTATACTTGGGTCGGCTAATACTCTAGTATATTTGGTAATTAAAATTGCCTGGGAAAACAAAATAGGATTACTCTTTTTCGAGAAACATCATTCTTTACTGTTGACTATGCGTAGTGTTGCGGTTTAGCCCCATTAACACGAATAGACATCATTTTAGTAGTTTATACTTTTCATGATTGCATTGTAATTTTTAACTTCCAATATATCACAGTAGCTTACACATATATCATTATGATTGTGTGGTTTGGACTATATGACCCTTTAAAAGGTGAATGAAAAAAGAAAATTGCTACCAAAAAGCTTTCATTACAGCACCCTCCACCTGCTCTTTCTGGACATTTTATATAATCCAGCTGATTAAACACTATTTTGATAACATTTTAGATTTTATTTTGTTCTCTCTTCCTCTCGACTATGCTACCTCTCTCACGATACTGGAGCACATAAGCAGAAAAAGCCAATTCCATCTCTAACTACTCGATCTGCTTGAGGAGAACAATGTGATTATCTTTTCCTCTAAAAGATTATAAGCATAGCACCATGGAGACTGAACAGTGAATAGTGCTCTTCTTCAATATAATCTTCATCAGCAGTGACAGGAGTCAGTGTGTCATCCATACCCCCTGTGAAGAGCCTGTGTGGTACAGTATGATGCAATTACATTATACAGGAAGTAAGTCTTTATGATGGATAGAGGTATATTTACATTGACTCAAGTAGACAAAGAAGCCTGATTAAGATGGTTGCTATGCAAAAGCCCTATTGCAATATTTAGAGATTGAAGCAATAATAAAGAATGAGGAAGAAACTAATACATAGACTCTCTTAATGGAACACATAGAAAATGTTAGACTTGAGCCGAGTTTCAATTTAAAGATTTCATCAAATACCTGAGCAGGGGTGAAACTAAAGGCTCAGGGGCCTGGGTGCAAAAGCTCAGCTGGGCCCATACCCCTCTACATCTGTACCCATACCCAGAGGCGTAACTTGAAGATTCAGGGCCCCAATGCAAAGTCTGTAACAGAGCCCCCCAACTATAATGCTTTATTCATAGTACTAGGCTCCCCATATGGAGAAGATAGGCTGTGGTAGATGGCTGAGAGGTTTGTTATTTTGTCTGTATTTTCTGTATTTTTATCAGCTGTGAAGATGTTATATTGTGTCTCTAATCTAATCCTGTGGGAGAAGGAAGCATCGCCCCCCCCCCCCCTTCCACAAGAATTAAAGGAGCAGTGCATTGTGTCCATAAACTGGTCAAACCGCTTCTAACCAGCAGAGAACTTATCTAAGAATGTCTTTGTGTAAAGGGACAGGAAATGGCTGACTGTAAGAGAGAGACAGGAAGTATTTCCTTCGGACAACAAGTCAAGAATGAATAGAGCATGCTCAAGGGAAGCTCCTCCCAGGTGAATGATCTCACAACTACCTCACAAATACCTAACTATGAGAATGGCCTATCAGCACACAAAATACAGTAACTGTATCCTAAATTACCTAACTTCCTGATTTGAAACCTTATATAAACTTTTACCCACCTAAATAAAGACAGAAGCTTTTTGAGACACATGATGCAAGACGTGTGGTCTTTGAAAGGGTCTCCAGGCCTGTACATTATTCCTATTTAATATGGCACCCACAACATATCGAATAGCCTTATGGGCTCCCTAAGGGTCCTGGGCCTGGGTGCAACTGCATCCCCTATAGTTACGTCCCCGATCTGAAGTAGCATACTGCACCAATATCTACTGAAAGATCTCCAGCCTTCCATGAGGTTACTAAATTTGGCTAGCATTAAAAATCTATATGAGAGGTTCTGCCAAATAATTGACAACTGCCATTAGTATATTATGTATCACAGCCTATATTGTATAATTGCAACAGTATGTATTGTATTGCGTGAAGTCAGTGCAACAGAATGCCTAAGAGGTATTGGAAAGATAAAAAGATGTGTTTTTCTTGTGGGGCCTCCTGAAGTGAAACTAAACATTGTGCAATAAATTGCTGCAGAGACAATGAACATGCTTACCAGAATGTAAAGCAATATGGAGTGATGGGTTCAGGTGTGCTTGACTGCATATGAGGGGACAATTTTAGCACGTGATTAGTAATTCTCATTACGTTAGTTATGTTTTGACTAAATTTCATTAAAATATGTTCATTAGTCTTGGAGTTACTTCTGATTTCTCTAGGACTTCCAGTGAGTAGGACATCCTATACTTCTAATGTGAATTTGGCTCCTCCTCTGATATTAGATACCAGGTGATAGACTAGATTGGATGAATACTGCGAATATGTCTTCATTAAAATACAGCATACACATATATAACAACAGAGTGAATGTATCTCTTTGTGAAACATTTGAAAGTTTTTATGAACTTCTCTACTAAGAAAGTAAAGTGTGTATGACTGTATATTAGAACTCAGATCGTTCTGCTTTAAAATAAATGAAAATAGCCAAGTATAGAAAACTGAAATCTAAAGTACATAAGAAATAAAAATTGATAGTTTCAGGCTACCAGTAAAATGAAATGTCTTCTCAGAATGCGTACATCATTAAAATAGAACAAATTCAAAAAAATATGCTGCCAAAATAGGGATTTCATAAAAAAGAAACACAAATTGCCTTTAAGGCACACACAGCAGTTTTCTTATAATCTGATAGACTATATAAAATGTATAAAATAAATCAACAAAATTATCTTTGAAATCATCCAGCCTTTTATTTATTTATTATGCAAACTTTCCTTTTAACGAACTCAAATATATCTACAACTAAAAAACGGCAAAAAAATCTACTGTATATAGTTAAAGGGATACCTGTATTCTAGTTATTGACGGTTATCACCTAAACAATGATATTAAAGTTTTAACATATGAAAGAAGAGTTGGTTAGGTAGTTTTTTCGAATAGTTATAACTAAGGGTGCTGTTAGGCGAGGTAACAAGGAGCCAGGTGATGTCATTTTTATACTCACCTGCTCCCTTGTTCAAGCAATGTGCGTTAAAAAACATTGGGCTCAAGACAGTCTCCAAATAATGGGGACAAAACATAAACAAAAAACAGACAATGGACGAGACACGTGCTCATAGACGTCACAGTGTTATAGGAGTATAAGATCAGAGGGCCGCCAGTAACTCAGGTTGAGTCCAATATGAATCTGGGGTATTTGTTTTATAGTTAGAGGTCAGTATGATATATTACACCAACTTGCTCAATTTCCCTTTAATTTAGTTGGCACTCTGGCTCGACACTTTCTAATCTTATACGAAAGTAGCCTAAATAGATGAGCCGATATATGAGGCCCTAGTGAATTGAGATGACCTCCACTAGTAGAGATTCAAGGTTCTAATTCATTCAGAGTACGTAGTTCGTTCAAGGTTCCATGTATTTCAGTCGGACCAACGACTTTTTTCAAGAACCAGGTGGTCAGATATAAAAGATCATGCATAGGTCTATCCGTATTCAACAGACGTATGACCTATAACATTAAGATAGTTAGTTGTTGTCTGAATTGGTGCCTATCATATCTTAGAGTTGGTAAACATTGAATTTAGAAACCTCGAGATCGTTTCCCCCCCCCCCCCCCCCCCCGAGGTATACTATAGGGTGATGCTCATTTGTTACACTTGGAGCTCCCCATATGACAGATAGCAGTGTCATAGGGAAACAATTAGTCCAAGGTAAGAATTATGTAGCCCACCTCTAGCTGGCCTGACGTTTGTCTGAGTGGCTTGATGATGCCACCACTTAGAATAGTGACACAGTTGTCAGGCTATCCCAGCTAGGATCTCAGTGCTTAAGAAAGGGAGCAATACCTCTAAAGCTCAATCTGCAGCTGCAGACAGTTCAAATCGCTTGCTACCAAAGCTAACTAAAGCCTGGGTCAAACAATCATTACCATGCAAATAGGCTATCCAGACTTAGCAGCAGCGCTGAGGAGAGAGCATTTCACTTTTTAAACTAATTGTAGAAAAAAGTGATATAGTTTGCTACTGTAGCTAGCTAAAGCCTGGGTCAAACAATCATTACCATGCAAATAGGCTATCCAGACTTAGCAGCAGCACTGAGGAGAGAGCATTTCACTTTTTAAACTGATTGTAGAAAAAAGTGATATAGATTGCTACTATAGCTAGCTAAAGCCTGGGTCAAACAATCATGACCATATAGCTAAGCTGTCTAAACTGAGCATCAGAACTGAGAGAGAGAACAATTCACTTGTTAGGCTAAGGAGTGATATAGCCTCCTGCCCTGATGGTGGGTAGGTGGCTGACCTTCTTGTTAGGCTAAGGAGTGATATAGCCTCCTGCCCTGATGGTGAGTAGGTGGTTGTCCTGCTTGTTAGGCTACGGAGTGATATAGCCTCCTGCCCTGATGGTGGGTAGGTGGCTGTCCTGCTTGTTAGGCTAAGGAGTGATATGGCCTCCTGCCCTGATGGTGGGTAGGTGGCTGTCCACTTGTTAGGCTAAGGAGTTATATAGCCTCCTGCCCTGCCCTAACGCATATTAATAAAGAATTATTGTTTTAGGGACCTTCTGTGATTAGGGCTTTTATAAATTAGTTCCTTCTGCCTCTGTGATTTCTGGTTCAAGCAATGTCTGCAGATGAAGTCTGCCCACTGCATGGCAATCTTGCTCTTTTCAGATTGTTGTGCGTATGCCCTCCCATAGACTTATATGGGAGAGCACAGGCATGGCAAGCAGAAGGGTAAGATTTACATGCGATGCACAATCTCCAGAAGGGGACACCACAGGGACCAGAGAGCAGGTGAGTATAAAAATTCCATCAGCTTGCTCCCTGCCACTTCTAACAGCCCCAAAACGTAGTTTATGGTGCTGTAGGGAGGTGACAGTTTCCCTTTAAAATCAGTGTGTTCTCTTTACAAACCACAATGGTTCTTCTAATGCTATTGTATATACAAAATACAGTTTTTTTCTAACAAAAAAATGAAATACATTTATTATAGAAATGTGGCTTGAAAAACAAATATCCTTTTTTTTGTCCAATGCACCACACAGTAACTTAATATATTCAGGAGCCATTTCAAAGTTTCATTGCAGAGAAATTAAGTAAATAAAATATACAAGTAATTTGTTAAAACTAAATGTAATTGTATCAAGTTCATTGTGGAATCTGTTAATAGTATCCAAAGCCTTAATTATTTTCTGCATTGATCAGACTTGCTGTATTTTAATTAAGATATTACCATTTACAGTCATTTATACTACTAGAAACATTCTAAATTATAGTAAGATATAGTTATGAAAAATGCGTTTTTTGCTATTTCACAATATTAATATCTCATGCTGGAAAAGCTCATATCTGTTTTGTAGGCAGTCGAAATGAAAGATTAGTTGCTTACTGTATAATAATCTAAAAGTGATCAAAACTGTCTAATATCTTCATATCTTTTCAGATCCTAGTTAGCTTTTCCCCATAATAATCTTTATTTGTATAGCGCCAACATATTCCGCAGCTCTTACAAAGACAGGGGGAACACAGAAGGACAAAAGTACAAACATTACAGAACCACGGTTACATGTAGTAATCAGTTGAAGGAAACAATAGGTGTGGGGGTCCTACTCTAACAAGCTTACATACTACAAATAATGGGGTGATACAGAAGGTAAAGGGGCTGGAGATGTGTACGTTATGGTGAAGTGGAGAGTGCGGGATGCTATACACATAAACAATGGTCAGACATTAAGCCGTGTGACTGCAGGGGGCAGTTGATGGTGGCTAGCAGGGATTGCAGTCAGTAGATCAGGGAGAATGTTATCATGCGGCATACAGAGGGGTCGGTTTAGGAGATATGGTATGCCTTCCTGAAGAGTTATGTTTTTAGAGCATGCCTGAAGTTTTGCGAGTCATGGATTGCCTGGATAGCCTTTGGTTGTGCATTCCAGAGGACTGGTGCTGCTCTGTAGAAGTCTTGGGGGCAGGAATGGTTTGATTTCGTCAACAGAGCGGAGAGTGCGGACTGGGTGATGGATTGAGATGAGGGAGGCGATATAGGGGGGCGCTGCGCTGTGGAGAGCTTTATGGATGAAGGTAGTGAGTTTAAATTGAATTCTGTTTGCAAATGATGCTCTTGGGTAGATTTGAACCTGTGACCACAGGCAACAGCGCTAAGCAATTAGCCATCCAATGATTTTGTATTGTGTTATTTGTATGCATAAAAAGGAACAAAACAACAGTGTTATTATGAGCCACTGTTACTTAAGCAGTAGCCTAAGACTATGTGGTTCTCAGCTGTTGGCAGCAGCAAATGTTAATATGCACTGTTGTCATTATAGTATAGTCACACATGACAGACGTGTTGTAGAAATTACATTAAAGGGGTTCTACCATTAAAAAAAATTATAATAATAATGCTTACCTATTCCTCCCCGTCAGTCTACTTACTAGATCTTCCCCTCACCGATCTCCTGGCTCCTCCGGTCCCATGGATCACATCACCTCCAGCCAGCTGGATCCTTTTCTTCCTGTGATGAAGCATACATTGCCAGAATTCTGCTTTCCGGAAGGCAATGTATGCTATGTTATTAGTGACGTAGCATTTATTGCTTTGCAGGGAACGCCGAATCCTCAGGAGCCTGCTGTAGCGCAACTGCGCATGTGTGATGTCTCGCCGCTAGCACTTTATATACTATATAAAACACTAGTGGCGAGATATCACACATGTGCACTAAATCAGGCTGTCGAGGATTCAGCATTCCATGCTAGGCAGTGAACGCTATGTCACTTGTAACATTTACTGCCCTGCAGGAAGTAAACTGCAGCTAATTAACACTCTAAAACAGGAAGAAGAGGATCAAAATGGCTTGGGGGTGACGTGGCCCAGGAGGAGCCAGGAGAAGATAGGTGAGTAGAAGACACGGTAAGAAGACTGTCTATTAGTATTAATAATTTTTTTAATGACAAAACCCCTTTAATATGATTGGGGTTGTTTGAGCAGCAAGCACATGGATTTAGAGGGGTTGTCTCGCGGCAGCAAGTGGGGTCATACACTTCTGTATGGCCATATTAATGCACTTTGTAATATACATCGTGCATTAATTATGAGCCATACAGAAGTTATTCACTTACCTGCTCCGTTGCTAGCGCCCCTGTCGCCATGGATCCGTCTAAATTCGCTGTATTCTGGCGTTTTTAGACACGCTTGCGCAGTCCGGTCTTCTGCCTGGTGAATGGGGCCGCTCGTGCCAGAGAGCTGGTCCCTCGTCGTCATCGTAGCTCCGCCCCGTCACGTGTGCTGATTCCAGCCAATCAGGAGGCTGGAATCGGCAATGGACCGCACAGAGCCCACGGTGCACCATGGGAGAAGACCCGCGGTGCATCGTGGGTGAAGATCCCGGCGGCCATCTTGGAGAAGGAAGTAAGAAGTCGTCGCAGAGCGGGGATTCGGGTAAGTAATATATATATATATATATATATATATATATATATATATATATATATATATATTTTTTTTTTAACCCATCCCTTGGGTTTGTCTCGCGCCGAACGGGGGGCCTATTGAAAAGAAAAAAAACGTTTCGGCGCGAGACAACCCCTTTAAGCTCTATTCAGATGACTAGGACAGCTGCAGGAATGTCTGCAACATAAAGTATCTGCTGCATGTGAATATACCCTTAATCCATTAAGGAACAAGCACTGTAAATTTTGTTTTTTAACAGCCTCCGCCTTATCTCTAGCAGACGCCATAGTGCTACGAGCACTATGTAGTGAAGAGAGAAAGCGGATATGTTACTTCCGCTATTTGATCCGGAGATCACATGACCACCGGATGCTTCCTGCCACATAAGAGCTGCAGGGTCCTTGTAGACCCATATAAGCACTGTTAGTGACTTCTGTCACTATAGGGAAATGTTTTCCCCTGTAACTGGGGCTACTATGGATGCCACAGTTACTGTGGAAAAGTATGAAATAATGAATTAAAAAAAGACAGCATGAATGCCTGCTACAGGTCTTATATGATGTCATGAGGGACAATACAATGCTCCATACAATGCAGGTACCGATTGTTTCTTATAGCTGACATCTGCCCGCAACAGCTCCAATAAGCAGTGCCTTTGACCAGAGCTGTTAACACTTTAAATGCCGCCATCAATTCTGACAATAGCATTTAAATGCCCGATCAATATTCGGGAATTCCAAAATGCGCCCTGCGATGAGATCACAGAGTGCTGTGTGGCTGCCATGGCCTTCTGAAAAGCTCCAGGACTGTCATTGCGGATTGCCTATCAAAACCTTTTGAAATAATTATAATAAAATAGTCTAAATAATAAATCCAAAAAACGTATTTAGTATCGCTGCATTCGTAAAAGTCTGCTCTATCAAAGTAATGCATTATTTATCCTGCACGGTAAACATCGTAAAAAAAAACCCCACAATGCCAGAATTGTGCTTTTTTGGTCACCCTGTCTCTAAGTAAAAATGTAATAAAAAGCGATCAAAAAGTTATGTGTATTCCAAAATGGTACAAATGGAAACTATAGGACATCATGCAAAAAATGAGCACTTGCATTACTATGAAAAAATAAAAAAGATATGGCTGTCAGAGGATGCTGGCAGAAAATTATTCAAAAAATTAAATATCTTTGTAAAAAATAATAGTACAGCAAAAAAAAATAAATAAATAAAATTTGGCGTCGTAGTAATCGTACTGACCCATAGAATAAAGTTATCCTGTCATTTTTGTTGCAATGTGTATGATGCAAAAACACACGTCCATAGCTTGAAACCGGGATTGCAGCTCAGCTACACTATGGGCTTAGTCACACATTTTACTGCAGGTAGAAGACGGCCGCACTTCAGGACAGACGACTCCAGCAGCGCCGGAAGAAAGAACATGTGATCGGCTTCATTGCCGGTCATGTGTTCTTTCTTCAGCACTGCGGGGAGTCGTCCGTCCTGAAGTACGGCCGTCTTCTTCCTGCAGTAAGAGCTCAGTCACACGGGCGCATCGGCGCTGGTGTACGGGTGCCGATGCACCAGTGTGACGAAGCCCTAAGATTGCCTGGGCTCTGCTACAATAACACATATTACCTATTGGCAGATGTATCACTGTTTTTGAAAAAAAGAGCAGCCATCTTTTTCTGTTCTTGGACAACTCCTTTAACAAGTATTCTTCCATTCAGTTAACTACATTTCATTTATTTCTGCCATATGGAACTGAAATAGGTCATATGAAAAACAGAAAGTCTTAAAATGAATAGACCATAATACAGTTTTCAATATCCCAGTTCAATCTTTCAATTTGGGAAGACATTTGTGAGCATTGTTCCATTCACCCTTCTAAACAGCTGTCAGCACAGATAACCTGTGATGATGGCACAAAGGTACAACAGTTTTTACCCTCGCCTCCTATATGATAAGCTTTGAGAAGATGCTGCTGTGTGGCAGACCAGCACCCCTTCACAGATGTCAATATGCTTCAACATGAGAACTTTTCTACTTATAGTATGTGTCAAAAATGAGCAAAACAACTCTGTGTAATATACAATGTGTTAATATACTATCTATAATTAAAAAAGCTTAAATGACAAAGTAGAGACTTTGTATTAGATACAATGCAGTTAGCACGACTGAGCTGTAATGTATTTGCTACATATTGTTGCTGATCATTGAGAACTAGGAATAAATACGTAAACACTGATCAAATTGAGATTCTACTTCCAGCGCTGGATGAAGACATAAATTTCATAGTATCTTCACATGCCACATTATTGGGCATAAACTATGGACAATGTTTTGAGACATGTCAGTATCTGAAACATGTTATCAAAGGGGCATCTTAGATATGGAGCCTCTAGCTGAGGATCTTACTGCATAGCATAAAACTTTGCTTCTTACAGCTAAGTGCCATTAAACAACTCAGCCAGAGGTCGGACAGCATCCTGGATCGTAACATTTTATTACTTTTTCTGGAAATCTTATCCTCTTTATTGCACTGTTACCACGATCCATCAAATTTCATATTCTGTTCATATGGCATTTCATTAAAATAAAACAGAAAGAAAAATCTTTAACATCCATTATGTTGACAACTACTGACATTTTGGTTAAATACATTTAATCTCCTTAGAGAGAAATTATATAAAACAAAGTCAATATTAAAAGCTTTGAGACTTCAAGCAGTCTGAGTATAGAGCAAAATAGTTCACTAAAAATATGCATTGAGAAACAAGTATACCTTTTTAAGAGCTGATGTATATTTGTATGAACTCTAAATTAATCTGCAATATGGCATCAATAGAAAATAATAGGGCCATAAAAATCCTCCATTTTCCTTCAAATTCCCCCAAAATTATAGAATGCTCTATCAGGTGTCATAATATAGTTCACAGAGTAATGGCAGCACATATAGTGCGTATCCACAGATTCATAGGAACTCTGTGTGCAAAAAAGGTAAAGTCCCCTGGTGCAAGCACCGAGTCGTGACCTACTAGGGGACTTGGCAGACTGCTTTCGCGAGGTGGTTTGCCATTGCCTTCCCTAATTATGAGTCAACCTTGAGCTGGCTACCTGAGCCACACGGCAATTGAACCTGCAACCTTCAGGTCATGAGTGAGAGCTTATGACTGTATACTGCTGCCTTAACACTCTGTGCCCTGTGTGCAATGTAGCTCAATGCATATAGCTCGGATGTTGCCATGATACCTAGTTATATTCTGCAATCTAAGTCGAATCTAGAGATGAGCGAACGTACTCGTCCGAGCTTGATACTCGTTCGAGTATTAGCGTGTTTGAGATGCTCGTTACTAGAGGCGAGCACCACGCGATGTTCGAGTTACTTTCACTTTCATCTCTGAGACGTTAGCGCGCTTGTCTGTCCAATAGAAAGACAGGGAAGGCATTACAACTTCCCCCTGCGACGTTCAAGCCCTATACCACCCCCCTGCAGTGAGTGGCTGGCGAGATCAGGTGTCACCCGAGTATATAAATCGGCCCCTCCCGCGGCTCGCCACAGATGCATTCTGATATAGTTCAGGGAAAGTGCTGTCTTGCTGGAGTTGCTATAGGGAGAGTGTTAGGAGTTATTTTAGGCTTCAAGAACCCCAACGGTCCTTCTTAGGGCCACATCTGACCGTGTGCAGTACTGTTGAGGCTGCTTTTTGCAGTGTTGCACTTTTTTTTTTGTATATCGGCCGTGCAGAGCATTGCGTCCTCAGTCTGCAGTAATTTTACATAGTATAGGGCCAGTAGTGCTGAGGCAGGGACAGTGAAAAAGGTGAAAGACATATACTGTCTATATAGGCAGTGGGCTTTTCCAAAAAAATTTGGGAAAAAACATTCTATTTGGGCTGCCTGTGACCGTCCTGAGTGTACTGCGTCTTTGCTGGGGGTAGTAGTCCTAATTAATACGCAGCCAGATAAGTGTTACAGCAGGCTTGTGCAAAATTCTTTCCTGGCTCTGCGTTGGCCGTTACATCACCGCTGTCATCCTGTCCAGAGGGAAACAGTTTGCAGTAATTTTACATAGTATAGGGCCAGTAGTGCTGAGGCAGGGACAGTGAAAAAGGTGAAAGACATATACTGTCTATATAGTGTGAGGGATTAGCGTTTAGGATCGGTAGCAACCTGGGCATAAGCAGTCAGAGACAGTGACACTTGGGATAAAGTCTTTAGTCCAGGCTTCGCCTGGGTTTATTTCAGTGCAAACAAAACAAAATACAAGCCTTAACGTCAGGCAAACATAAAGTAAATCCTGCTCGTCCGAGCACTTAATAAACATGTAGCGTCCCTGTCTACAACTGGTAACCAAATGGCTCCTGCACACAGCCAGCCAGGACTCTCAGACCTGCAAAGGTCTCAGCTCTCCCCTAGGCCCTGTAGGCCCAGGCTTTATAAGGCCTGGTACCAGCCTCACCTGGTACATGGGAGTGGTCATCCCACCCTTCGCTTTGACCACTCCAGGAAAAGCCGGCCCGGATTATGTGGCTTGGAGCCACTTACACACTACAGCGTGTTAGTAGCTTAATGCTACTAACACTATACTGCCGGCTTCCTCCACCGAGCCCAGGCTGCTCGGTGGCACGTATCTGCCCAAGCGCTCCCCAAGGCAGCATAGGAGAGCATCCTAGGTGACACATACCTGCCCTCCAGCACTTTGCCGGTCACCGTCTCACAATAGGCAGTGGGCTAAAAACATTCTATTTGGGCTGCCTGTGACCGTCCTGAGTGTACTGCGTCTCTGCTGGGGGTAGTAGTCCTAATTAATACGCAGCCAGCTAAGTGTTACAGCGGGCTTGCACAAAATTCTTTCCTGGCTCTGCGTTGGCCGTTACATCACCGCTGTCATCCTGTCCAGAGGGAAACAGTCTGCAGTAATTTTACATAGTCCAGGGCCAGTAGTGGTGAGGCAGGGACAGTGAAAGAGATATACTGTCTATATAGGCAGTGGGCTTTTCCAAAAACATTTGGGAAAAAACATTCTATTTGGGCTGCCTGTGACCGTCCAGAGTGTACTGCGTCTCTGCTGGGGTTAGTAGTCATAATTAATACGCAGCCAGCTAAGTGTTACAGCAGGCTTGTGCAAAATTCTTTCCTGGCTCTGCGTTGCCCGTTACATCACCGCTGTCATCCTGTCCAGAGGGAAACAGTCTGCAGTAATTTTACATAGTATAGGGCAAGTAGTGCTGAGGCAGGGACAGTGAAAAAGGTGAAAGACGCATACTGTCTATATAGGCAGTGGGCTTTTCCCAAAAAAATTGGGAAAAAAACATTCTATTTGGGCTGCCTGTGACCGTCCTGAGTGTACTGCGTCTCTGCTGGGGGTAGTAGTCCTAATTAATATGCAGCCAGCTAAGTGTTACAGCAGGCTTGCGCAAAATTCTTTCCTAGCTCTGCGTTGGCCATTACATCACCGCTGTCATCCTGTCCAGAGGGAAACAGTCTGCAGTAATTTTACATAATCCAGGGCCAGTAGTGGTGAGGCAGGGACAGTGAAAGAGATATACTGTCTATATAGGCAGTGGGCTTTTCCAAAAACATTTGGGAAAAAACATTCTATTTGGGCTGCCTGTGACCGTCCTCAGTGTACTGCGTCTGTGCTGGGGGTAGTAGTCCTAATTAATACGCAGCCAGCTAAGTGTTACAGCAGGCTTGCGCAAAATTCTTTCCTGGCTCTGCTGTTCGTTCCGTAAGCGAAGTCATCCTCCAACCACAGGCTAATAAGCGGCACATTTAATTACAGCGTTCTGTTTCTGCGCTACTGGTAATACACCATGCTGAGGGGTAGGGGTAGGCCTAGAGGACGTGGACGTGGACGCGGGCGAGGACGCAGAGGCCCAAGTCAGGGTGTGGGCACAGGCCGAGCTCCTGATCCAGGTGTATCGCAGCCGACTGCTGCAGGATTAGGAGAGAGGCACGTTTCTGGCGTCCCCACATTCATCTCACAATTAATGGGTCCACGCGGTAGACCTTTATTAGAAAATGAGCAGTGTGAGCAGGTCCTGTTGTGGATGACAGAAAGTGCATCCAGCAATCTATCGACCACCCAGAGTTCTGCGCCGTCCACTGCTGCAACTCTGAATCCTCTGGCTGCTGCTCCTCCTTCCTCCCAGCCTCCTCACTCCATTACAATCACACATTCTGAGGAGCAGGCAGACTCCCAGGAACTGTTCTCGGGCCCCTGCCCAGAATGGGCAGCAATGGTTTTGAATCCTCACCACTGGAGGAGTTTGTCGTGACCGAGCCCAACCTTTGGAAAGTTCCTGGGGTCCGGGGGATGAGGCTGGGGACTTCTAGCAACTGTCTCAAGAGCTTTCAGTGGGTGAGGAGGACGATGACGATGAGACACAGTTGTCTATCACTCAGGTAGTAGTAATTGGAGTAAGTCCGAGGGAGGAGCGCACAGAGGATTCGGAGGAAGAGCAGAAGGACGATGAGGTGACTGACCCCACCTGGTTTGCTACGCCTACTGAGGACAGGTCTTCAGAGGGGGAGGCAAGTGCAGCAGCAGGGCAGGTTGGAAGAGGCAGTGCAGTGGCCAGGGGTAGAGGCAGGGCCAGACCGAATAATCCACCAACTGTTTCCCCAAGCGCCCCCTCGCGCCATGCCACCCTACAGAGGCCGAGGTGCTCCAAGGTGTGGCAGTTTTTCACTGAGAGTGCAGACGACTGACAAACAGTGGTGTGCAACCTTTGTCGCGCCAAGATCAGCCGGGGAGCCACCACCACCAGCCTCACCACCACCAGCATGCGCAGACATATGATGGCCAAGCACCCCACAAGGTGGGACGAAGGCCGTTCACCGCCTCCGGTTTGCACCGCTGCCTCTCCCCCTGTGCCCCAACCTGCCACTGAGATCCGACTCCCCTCTCAGGACACAGGCACTACCGTCTCCTGGCCTGCGCCCACACCCTCACCTCCGCTGTCCTCGGCCCCATCCACCAATGTCTCTCAGCGCACCGTCCAGCCGTCGCTAGCGCAAGTGTTGGAGCGCAAGTGCAAGTACGCCACCACGTACCCGCACGCTCAAGCGTTAAACGTGCACATAGCCAAATTTATCAGCCTGGAGATGCTGCCGTATAGGGTTGTGGAAACGGAGGCTTTCAAAGGTATAATGGCGGTCGCGGCTCCGCACTACTCAGTTCCCAGTCGCCACTACTTTTCCCGATGTGCCGTCCCAGCCCTGCACGACCACGTCTCCCGCAACATTGTACGCGCCCTCACCAACGCGGTTACTGCCAAGGTCCACTTAACAACGGACACGTGGACAAGCACAGGCGTGCAGGGCCACTATATCTCCCTGACGGCACATTGGGTGAATTTAGTGGAGGCTGGGACAGAGTCAGAGCCTGGGACCGCTCACGTCCTACCCACCCCCAGAATTGCGGGCCCCAGCTCGGTGGTGGTATCTGCGGCGGTGTATGCTTCCTCCACTAAACCACCCTCCTCCTCCTCCTCCTCCTCCTCCTCCTCCTCCTCCTACGCAACCTCTGTCTCGCAATCAAGATGTGTCAGCAGCAGCACGTCGCCAGCAGTCGGTGTCGCGCGGCACGGCAGCACAGCGGTGGGCAAGCGTCAGCAGGCCGTGCTGAAACTACTCAGCTTAGGAGAGAAGAGGCACACGGCCCACGAACTGCTGCAGGGTCTGACAGAGCAGACCGACCGCTGGCTTCCGCCACTGAGCCTCCAACCGGGCATGGTCGTGTGTGACAACGGCCGTAACCTGGTGGCGGCTCTGCAGCTCGGCAGCCTCACGCACGTGCCATGCCTGGCCCACGTCTTTAATTTGGTGGTTCAGCGCTTTCTGAAAAGCTACCCACGCTTGTCAGACCTGCTCGGAAAGGTGCGCCGCCTCTGCGCACATTTCCGCAAGTCCCACACGGACGCTGCCACCCTGCGAATCCTGCAACATCGGTTTAATCTGCCAGTGCACCGACTGCTGTGCGACGTGCCCACACGGTGGAACTCTACGCTCCACATGTTGGCCAGGCTCTATGAGCAGCGTAGAGCTATAGTGGAATACCAACTCCAACATGGGCGGCGCAGTGGGAGTCAGCCTCCTCAATTCTTTACAGAAGAGTGGGCCTGGTCGGCAGACATCTGCCAGGTCCTTGGAAACTTTGAGGAGTCTACCCAGATGGTGAGTGGCGATGCTGCAATCATTAGCGCCACCATTCCTCTGCTATGCCTCTTGAGAAGTTCCCTGCAAAGCATAAAGGCAGACGCTTTGCGCTTGGAAACGGAGGCGGGGGAAGACAGTATGTCGCTGGATAGTCAGAGCACCCTCCTGTCTATATCTCAGCGCGTTGAGGAGGAGGAGGAGCATGAGGAGGATGAGAAGGAGGGGGAAGAGACAGCTTGGCCCACTGCTGAGGGTACCCATGCTGCTTGCCTGTCATCCTTTCAGAGTGTATGGCCTGAGGAGGAGGAGGATCCTGAAAGTGATCTTCCTAGTGAGGACAGCCATGTGTTGCGTACAGGTACCCTGGCACACATGGCTGACTTCATGTTAGGATGCCTTTCTCGTGACCCTCGGGTTACACGCATTCTGGTCACTACGGATTACTGGGTGTACACACTGCTCGACCCACGGTATAAGGAGAACCTTTCCACTCTCATACCCGAAGAGGAAAGGGGTTCGAGAGTGATGCTGTACCACAGGACCCTGGCGGACAAACTGATGGTAAAATTCCCATCCGACAGCGCTAGTGGCCGAAAGCGCAGTTCCGAGGGCCAGGCAGCATGTACAGCACAGGCAGGGGAACACTCTCTAAGGCCTTTGACAGCTTTCTGGCTCCCCAGCAAGACTGTGTCACCACTCCCCAGTCAAGGCTGAGTCGGTGGGAGCACTGTAAAAGGATGGTGAGGGAGTACGTAGCCGATCGCACGACCATCCTCCGTGACGCCTCTGCCCCCTACAACTACTGGGTGTCGAAGCTGGACACGTGGCCTGAACTCGCGCTGTATGCCCTGGAGGTGCTTGCTTGTCCTGCGGCTAGCGTCTTGTCAGAGCGGGTGTTTAGTGCGGCTGGGGGAATCATCACGGATAAGCGTACCCGCCTGTCAACCGACAGTGCCGACAGGCTTACACTCATCAAGATGAACAAAGCCTGGATTTCCCCAGACTTCTCTTCTCCACCAGCGGACAGCAGCGATACCTAAACTTTACGTAGGCTGCACCCGCGGATGGAAGCATCGTTCTCTATCACCATCAAAAACGGGGACCTTTTAGCTTCATCAATCTGTGTATTCTATTCATCCTGCTCCTCCTGCTCCTCCTCCTGAAACCTCACGTAATCACGCCGAACGGGCAATTTTTCTTAGGCCCACAAGGCTCAGTCATATAATTTTTGTAAACAATTTTTATACGTTTCAATGCTCATTAAAGCGTTGAAACTTGCACCTGAACCAATTTTATTTTAACTGGGCTGCCTCCAGGCCTAGTTACAAATTAAGCCACATTAACCAAAGCGATTAATGGGTTTCACCTGCCCTCTTGGTTGGGCATGGGCAATTTTTCTGAGGTACATTAGTACTGTTGGTACACCAATTTTTTTGGGCCCTCGCCTACAGAGTAATCCAATTAATTTTTTGCCCACCTGCATTAAAGCTGACGTTACATCAGCTGTGCTGGGCACTGCAATGGGATATATTTATGTACCGGCAGTGGCTTCCTGGGACCCACCCATGCTGTCGGTCCACATGGACTTTCCATTAGGGAGATGTACATGCCTGTGTATACTTATAAAAAAACTCGAGCCTGACTGGGGCATGCAGTTTGGGCCGAAGCCCACCTGTATTTAATCAGACATTAGCTCTGCTGTCCAGGGCACTGCAATGGGATATATTTTTGTACCGCCAGTGGGTTCCAGGGAGCCACCCATGCTGTCGGTCCACACGGACCTCACATTAGGGAGTTGTACCTGCCTGTGTCTATGTATTAAAAACCCCGGTCTGACTGGGGCATGCAGTGTGGGCCGAAGCCCACCTGTATTTTATCTGACGTTACCTCAGCTGTGCAGGGCAATGCAATGGGATATATTTATGTTCCGCCGGTGGCTTCCTGGCACCCACCCATGCTGTCGGTCCACACGGAGTTGTAACTGCATGTGTCCACTTCTAAAGAACCCCAGTCTGACTGGGGCATGCAGTGTGGACCGAAGCCCACCTGTATTTTATCTGATGTTACCTCAGCTGTGCAGGGCAATGCAATGGGATATATTTATGTACCGCCGGTGGCTTCCTGGCACCCACCCATGCTGTCGGTCCACAAGGAGTTGTAACTGCATGTGTCCACTTCTAAGGAACCCCAGTCTGACTGGGGCATGCAGTGTGGGCCGAAGCCCACCTGTATTTTATCTGACGTTATCTCAGCTGTGCAGGGCAATGCAATGGGATATATTTATGTACCGCCGGTGGCTTCCTGGCACCCACCCATGCTGTCGGTCCACATGGAGTTGTAACTGCATGTGTCCACTTCTAAAGAACCCCAGTCTGACTGGGGCATGCAGTGTGGGCCGAAGCCCACCTGCATTTAAAATGACATTACCTCAGCTGTGATGGGCAATGCAATGGGATATATTTATGTACCGCCGGTGGGTTCCAGGGAGCCACCCATGCTGTGGGTCCACAGGGTGTTGTAACTGCATGTGTCTACTTCTAAAGAACCCCAGTCTGACTGGGGCATGCAGTGTGGGCCGAAGCCCACCTGCATTTAACATGACATTACCTCAGCTGTGATGGGCAATGCAATGGGATATATTTATGTACCGCCGGTGGCTTCCTGGCACCCACCCATGCTGTCGGTCCACACGGAGTAGTAACTGCATGTGTCCACTTCTAAAGAACCCCAGTCTGACTGGGGCATGCAGTGTGGGCCGAAGCCCACCTGCATTTAACATGACATTACCTCAGCTGTGATGGGCAATGCAATGGGATATATTTATGTACCGCCGCTGGGTTCCAGGGAGCCACCCATGCTGTGGGTCCACAGGGAGTTGTAACTGCATGTGTCTACTTCTAAAGAACCCCAGTCTGACTGGGGCATGCAGTGTGGGCCGAAGCCCACCTGCATTTAACATGACATTACATCAGCTGTGCTGGGCACTGCAATGGGATATATTTATGTACCGCCGGTGGGTTCCAGGGAGCCACCCATGCTGTGGGTCCACAGGGAGTTGTAACTGCATGTGTCTACTTCTAAAGAACCCCAGTCTGACTGGGGAATGCAGTGTGGGCCGAAGCCCACCTGCATTTAACATGACATTACCTCAGCTGTGATGGGCAATGCAATGGGATATATTTATGTACCGCCGGTGGCTTCCTGGCACCCACCCATGCTGTCGGTCCACACGGAGTAGTAACTGCATGTGTCCACTTCTAAAGAACCCCAGTCTGACTGGGGCATGCAGTGTGGGCCGAAGCCCACCTGCATTTAACATGACATTACCTCAGCTGTGATGGGCAATGCAATGGGATATATTTATGTACCGCCGCTGGGTTCCAGGGAGCCACCCATGCTGTGGCTCCACAGGGAGTTGTAACTGCATGTGTCTACTTCTAAAGAACCCCAGTCTGATTGGGGCATGCAGTGTGGGCCGAAGCCCACCTGCATTTAACATGACATTACATCAGCTGTGCTGGGCACTGCAATGGGATATATTTATGTACCGCCGGTGGGTTCCAGGGAGCCACCCATGCTGTAGGTGCACACGGAATTCCCATTACGGAGTTGTACCTGCCTGTGACTATTTATAAAAAAACGCGGTCTGACTGGGGCATGCAGACACCTTGACAGAATGAATAGTGTGTGGCACATAGGTTCCCCATTGCTATGCCCACGTGTGCAGCTCCTGATGGAGGTGGCACAGGATTGGATTTCTCATTGCTTCTGTACAGCATTGTGGGCTATCGCCCCGCTCCTTTTATAGAGGGTCGCTGCCTAGCTGTGCCAACCCTCTGCAGTGTGTGCCTGCGGTTCCTCCTCATGGAAGACGCACTTATAAATAGACATGAGGGTGGTGTGGCATGAGGGCAGCTGAAGGCTGCGCAGGGACACTTTGGTGTGTGCTGTGGACACTGGGTCGTGCAGGGGGGGTGGGTTGGGCAGCATGTAACCCAGGAGAAGTGGCAGCGGAGTGTCGTGCAGGTAGTGATTGTGCTTTGATGGAGATAGTGTGGTGGTTAGCTAAGGTATGCAATGCTAATGAGGGCTTTTCAGAAGTAAAAATTGTTGGGAGGGGGGGGCCACTCTTGCCGCTATTGTGGTTTAATAGTGGGACCTGGGAACTTGAGATGCAGCCCAACATGTAGCCCCTCGCCTGCCCTATCCGTTGCTGTGTCGTTCCCATCACTTTCTTGAACTGCCCAGATTTTCACAAATGGAAACCTTAGCGAGCATCGGCGATATAGAAAAATGCTCGGGTCGCCCATTGACTTCAATGGGGTTCGTTATTCAAAACGAACCCTCGAGCATCGCGAAATTTTCGTCCCGAGTAACGAGCACCCGCAAGCATTTTGGTGCTCGCTCATCTCTAGTCGAATCTATAAAATAAAGCCGTCAGATGTTAATATATGCAAATTCTATATAGTGCTTTAATTTAAAAAAACCTGAACATTTACGGTCGCTAAACTTTATCACCTATAGCTATATTAACAAGATCCAATGTTAAAATTAGATTCCTTTGTAAAGAGTACAGAAATGTGTAAGGTTATTTCAAACAGTGTCATTCCGTAAAGTCACCTTTTTATCACATCTGTTTTTCTTAAGGAACTGTCAAAGTCCAAGCTAACACTCGGCTAATTATGCTGGAAGTAGTTCACATTTTGACAGTTAATATTTGTGCTGCTTTGAAACTTCTCTCAAGTGCCATGGAATTTG
Organism: Eleutherodactylus coqui; assembly: GCF_035609145.1. NCBI lineage: Eukaryota > Metazoa > Chordata > Amphibia > Anura > Eleutherodactylidae > Eleutherodactylus > Eleutherodactylus coqui. The sequence goes on along the minus strand of NC_089843.1, from coordinate 171,231,412 downwards.
ATAACTTGTTCCTTGGTTTGTTCAACCACCAGTAAAGATTCACGTCTACTGTGTTCCTTGTCAAAGCAAAAGCCTAGTACAAGGACGTCACATTTCTCTGGTAGTATTACACTGAACATGCAATTCAAGAGGATAATTATTTGCAAAGTTGACATTCTGCCACCTGGCCTCATCTACATTGCTGAAAACCATTCTCCTTGCAAAACACAAAGGCCTGAGGTAGACTGAGGATGTAGCGAAACTCTAACTCTTGTCACTTTTACACATTTTTTACATCACTCTTATATCAGATAGATGAATTTTTACTAATTATTCCAAGTTATTAAAAGTTAAGCTTTTACTAAGATAAACCACTGAGAATCAAATTTAACTCTACTTTTACATGGATCCTCGCCTTGCTCATATGGTCTTCCTACCAACACGTTTTTTCAGTAGAAGAATCACATAGTACTTAAGGTTTCACTCACATCAGCGCATATACACCGTGTTTTTACGGCCGACCGATATACGTGACCATCTGAGGAATTGATTTCCAATGCATTCGTTCACACGGGATGAATATATGGAGCATAAAAACTTTGCACCGTAAAAAATGGAACATACACGACCGAAATATGGCGGCAGTGAATATACGGTGGGTAAAAATCTTTTGACCAATTTTCAGCGGTGGCTGCCATAGACTCCTATGGGAGCTGGGAAAAAAGGGAGGGGGAGGCATATTAGCAGCAAGCAACACTGCAAAAGGCTTACAGGTGCCTCTATTTAGGCATTTGAAGGCTTTCCGAGGATTTATGCCGAGCGAGGGTTTTCCGTGGTACGATGTTTTTTTTTTTGCTAAAAACCGCACTCATGGTCGTGTAAATGGATGAGAAAATAATAATTATGTCTGGCCGTTGATCGCGGAAAATTGTCCATTCATGCGAATTTAAGGCACAAACGAGAGAATGTAGAAACGGATACGGTCGTGTGAAGGAAGCCTAAGGTTGTGATTTCCAAACTTTTCACACTGAGTGAATTTCTTCTCCTATTCCCAGTCCTAATGTAAAGAAAGCTGGTGTTGGTGGTGAGTACAGCTGTATTCTAGCCAAGATTTGTTGACTTCTTTGCCTGCCTCTACGCCAACTATCTTTTTGCAGACTGAAAAAATTTACCATTCCTACTAAGAGTTCTGCTGCTAGGGAGCCTGTGAATAAGCTCGATGATAGCTATGGGTTCCAAAAGAGCCTTGGTAGAAAATCACTGTATAAGGGGTCAGTCACACGGGGGCCGATCCGCCCGTGTTTCTGCACAATAGGATGGCCACACCGCGTGCAGACGACTCTCTGCATTACCGGCTCCATTGCCGGCCATGTGTTCATTCTTCCAGCCGGTGTGGAGAGTCTGCCGCACCTGCAGTGCAGAGGTCTCATCCTGCAGAAACACGGGCAGATCGGAGCCCTTGTGACTGAAACCCTCAGGGATATCGTTCTCTGTTGGTCAATGATATATGTTGTTTGGTGGAAAGATGTCTAGCATTTCTTTTACACAAAACACAAGAAGATCTGAAGTGTAAATATTTTAGAAAGTTGCATTAAAATCTTTTTAATATACAATGTACCTGTCAATTTGATCATATCAGGACATATTGGTATTCTATACTGGTAAGCAATGTTTCCATCCACTGACAGAAAGCAGACATCTTTGGCTACTTGCACAGAGCAGAGACCCTTCGTACCTGTCATTTTCTTTCTTCAACTGTTAACTGTACTGTGGATGGTTGCATCAAGCCGTCGTCAGACATGTACAGTACAGATTTTTTTCAAATGTTTATTTTTCCTGAGCTATCGCTAGGTGATGATGCAACATCTGCAATTTGTTCACAATGTTAATTGTGGATGGGCCACTGGGCGGACGACTTCCATTGACTTCAATAGTAGCCGTCTATGAGGAATCTGCACTAAAATGGAGCATGTTGCTATTTTTTTAAATTGATTCCCACTCGTGTGCAGGAAGAATCAATTTTCCATAGCATGCTATGAATCGTATTTGGTGCGGATCCACGTTGCGAACACCCGCTGCCAATTCCGCAGCAAAAATCCATCCGTGTGCAGGCAGCCTTAAAATGCTGAAGAACTGAAAAAGTTGCAAAAACTTTTCACTGTACTCAGAAGAGGTTTAATTTAAAACAGGAACCCCCATTAAGTTGATGGTATTCCTACAGTATTACAGCATGTAGGACATACTGCTTACTTGCTGGTAGATATGTCATCATGAGATGAATATGCCCATAGTTTTTATTTCAGGTCACAAATCGCCTACACATGCTGGTTGCAATCTTGTGATTATAATCTATATGATGATGAGTCCATTTCAAGTTATTCCTATCATTGACAGCTGTCTCTGGATTCTTATCTGATAGACAACTACTCTAATGCTTAGTTAACAGAAGGTAATGGGTAATATTTAATCCAGTTATCTCTTTCATCAGAAAATATGAGAAGGCAATCACATAAAAGGCAGCACTCAGTCTTTGACTCAATAATTGTGCTAAATGAATAGGATTTACGGCCATTGTCAGGATGCGCATGAATATATGATGTTGTGCTGCGTTCATCTCTTGCAAAATTGCATTATTGTATGTAAACTGATTATTTTCCCTATTTTAATATATATTTAACACTGAGGTGGTCTCTGTGTACAATAAGTGGTAAATGCAACTGAAAAAATCAATAGTATATTATGTGGTAAAATCTGCAGGTATTACACATGGACTTTGGCGTGGATTTACTGCTGATTGACTGCAAATTTCCCCTCGCTCATTGAAAAGGGTAACATCAGTGGCGCAAATCCACAAAATAAATTGACATGATTCATATTTAAAATATGCATTGAATGCAGGGGTGTAACTAAAGGCTCAGGGGCCCTGATGCAAAAGGTGAGCTGCCCCCCCCCCCCCTATATCTGTACCCGTACCCATACCTAAACCATGCTACACAGAGGCATAACTTGAAGCTTCTGGGCCCCAATGCAAAACCTGTAACAGGGCCCCCAACTATAATGCTTTATTCATAGTACTGGGCTCCCTATATGGAGAAGAGAGGCCTTATGGGCCCCCTAAGGCTCCTGGGCTCTGGTTCAACCACATCCCCTGCACCCTCTATAGTTACGCCCTTGACTGAATGTAAATTACCGCATGTATTCTGAGCTAATGTTTTTCAATAGAGTGTGGATGAGATTAGTGAAAATCTTGCCCAATTTGGTGCTACGGTAAACGTGGATTTTTTTTACCCAGAATATCTATTTCTGCCACTTTCCACTTCCAGTGGGTAAAAGACTTCCCTGGCCATGTGATGCGCATGCAGGTGTATAGCTTGTCACAAGGTGCAGATACACATGCTGTAACTCTAATGACCAGGGCATCACATGTCCCGGACAGGCCCCCGGAAGTACACAATGAAGGCTACAATTGAGTGATTGCAAGCAGTTATCCTGAAAACTTGGAGAACTGATTCAGACAGTACATTGGAAAACTCCATAACTTTTCATTACAAAATGAATGAATAACTTTTATTTGCTGTAACCAATTTAACCCCTTAACATTCCAGTACGTACTTTTACGTTATGGAAATTTGGGGTTGGTATGGAGGGGGATCAGGAGTCGATCCTGTTCCTTACAATGTGGGTGATGACTGTTTCTTAAAACTAACACCCATCCGCAACAGCTCCGATTAGCAACACCACCGTCAATTCTGTCAGCTGTATTTAAATGCCCCAATCAAAGTTTGGGGATCCCGGATGACAGCCGTGGCAGCTGGGGGCCTTCCATGGGAGCTCATGCAGCGGCCGACGTATTCCAGCCTAAAAGTTCAAGAACTAACTTTTAGGCCTGACATAAAAACGCCATGCGCTATGTTCGCTGGCTGGGCTGCGGGAATACGGCCATTGGAATCCAATGCATCAGATCACAGCGTATATAAGCTGACTGAAAACGGTGGGCCGATATATGCTCGTATGAACAAGGCCTTAGGGGTTAATAACTGTAATAAACCTTTAAATATTGAAGAGATGTCACTTGTCTTATATATAACAGAATTAACATTAGAAATGAAAATCTACGGATACAACAAAAAGACGTATTTAGACATTGACTTTCCTTAATGTCTATCTTAATTGAAAACTAGTGTAAAGTACTTCCTGTATCATAAAGTAGCAGGCATATCATTTGCAATGTTTAATTGGTCTAGCACATATCGAAAACAATTACTTTATTGCATTAGGGTAATTTACATGAAATGCACTAGAGAAAATTAGCTCATTTAATTTTCTCAATCATTTAGTGGTATGAAGTAAGATAAAGTTAAATAGCAACAATGTTGAAGTTTAAAGGGGAAAAAGCTACTTTATAGAAGGCAATAACCTAAGCACATTGTTTGCTCAGAGTGATAGCAGAATGATTGTTAGCTTCTTATCTGATTGCAGCTTCTCTGGTGTCTGCATAAAACTGAAGTGAGCAGATTAATATAACTCTTGCTTATTAAAAATGCAAATCTTTATATCTGTGATTCAGATATTGAGTCCTTCAGGACCACATGATTAATTTCTCCAGTTTATTAATGATTTCTAGCAGTGTGACATGATAGCTGCCTTGTATTGATGTACTTTTTATGCATTTACTTATTTATAATAAAAAATCATTTTAATTATCACAACATTTTACTTTGTAGAACTAAAATGCCATAAATATAGTTAAAGGGGTTCTGTCAAAAAAAAAGTCTATACTTACCTTTTCCTCTCCATCAGTCTTCTTACCACATCTTCACCTCACCAATGTTCTCCTGGCTTCTCCAGTCCCCCGTGTCACCTCACCTCTTCTTCATGTGATAAAGCAGGCCACCACTCATGGTGTAGAGTATACTGACCTGCAGGAAGCAGTAAGTCAGCAATGTACACTGCATAACAGGAAGAAGAGGATCCGGCCGGCTGGAGGGGAGGTGACCCGGGGGACTGGAGGAGCCAGGAGGAGATCAGTGAGGAGAAGATGCAGTAAGAAGACTGCCTGGGGAGGAATAGGTAAGTATAGATTTTCTTTTTTTATGACAAAACTCCTTTAAAGTGTTTATAGAAAATAAGTACAGCCATTATACATTTATGTAAATTGTATTCATACTTAAAGCTATGCTCACACTACTGTTTTTGTTTCTGTCCAGCTGTTCTGTTGCGGGAACACCTAAACGGAAATGAAAAACTTATGCAAAAGGATAACTTTATATTTGCTTCTGTTTTCCAGTTAATACTACGTGTGAGAAATATAGGGCAAGCCCTATCTTTTCTCACCCATAGGAATACCACTAATTAAAACAAGACCCTTGAAATCATTGGTTTCCTTTCATCTCATTATATGGCCATGATTATCATGGTCAAATAATGGGACTAAAACACGCCCATGTGAAGAAGCCCTGAAACTATCTTCAGTTTCCATGCATGTCAATGTGCAGAAAAACTGAAGTGTTTTCTTTCCGTTTAGCTGCTTCTATGATAGAATAGCTAGATGAAAACAAAAAATGCTAGTGCAAAACTGCCTAATTTGGGAATTACATGGTTTACCTGTTTTTTTTCGGTTAAAATGTAACCATTTCAGGATGGCCTATTGAGATATAAATGGCAGTCCTTATCTATTTCTGAAGGGAGGTTTTAAAAGGTCCCTGCAGAAAATCCCTTTAGAGCCACCCCCACTCACCCACAGTGCAAGAGCTCCCTGATCTGAGAGTGTAATGACAGCCCAGATCACAGAGTTGCCTGGAAACCAATCAGCATGGTCTTCAGCCAGGTGATGGCTATGACAGCCAGTCAAAGCCGTCACAGTGAGAAAGCACTGCTGTGCTCTTCCCCCTCCATCTGAAAATCACATGAATGAAAGTCAGCTGTGACCAAGTTGCGGCTGCATCTCCCGTTAAAGCGCATTCAGACGGCTGGTGTATATACCATCAACCAGGGGGAGAAAGTTCAGCTCTGCTAAATCCCCCCTCCCCCTTCCCATCCTCACCAACCCTTGTTGGCTGCCGGCAAAGGGAGGGGGCAGGAGCTTAGCAGAGCTAGTGTGCTAAACTCCCTCCCCCACTTCCCCCCTTGCTATTGCCGGTAAGGGGAGGGGACGGAAGCTCAGCAGAGCTAGTCATACTAAACTCCCTCCCGTTCCCTCCCTAGCTTATGTAAGCTGCCGGCAAGGGAAGGGGGGGGGGGGACTTTAGTAATGCAAGCCACTGCTAAACTTACTCCTTTTTCCCTTTTCTGATAGCTCTCATAGGCTCCCATAGGAGTCTATGGGAATGGCCGGTGTATTCCCGCAAAATATAGGTCAAGTCCTATCTTATCCGACATTGCTTAAAAGCAGCCAACCAGAATGTGCACCATATGTGCTATATTTTCCAGCCGGCCAATTTTATGCACCGGAAAATCGTCCATCTGAACAAATGCATTGGAATCCAATACTTCAGATAGTCACAATTTTAAGCAAAATAGCCGCGATAAAATGCTTGTGTAAAAGAGGCCTTAGACAGTTCATCTGCATGCAGATATGTGAGCTGACTATTCCAAGACAGCTGTGGTCACACAGTTTTGCCCAAAGATCTACAGAGACTCATCAATGTGCCCCCTGGACACGTGATTGCAGTGACAAGTCACAGCAATAACAGTAGAGTTTTATTGTAAATAAAATACTTTTAGAATAGTGTTCACTATCTCCCTCTCCTCACAGACCGTCAGGGATGTACAATCATTACATAGACACAATTTGTTCACACTGCGGAATCCGACACCTAAAACTGCGGCAGAAACCTGCGGCTATGCTGCATATTTTGCCATGGGATCGCAGACAGATTTACCCTTGTCAATGGGCAAAATCTTTGTACAGAATTTCAAACATAATTTTGTGCAGATCCAGAATAGTGTCAGAAATTCTGCACACGGATTTTGCCCATTGTGAGGGATAAATGCGTGTGTGACTTTGCAGTATAAATATATGTCTTAGCCATGGATTTCTGCTACTGCTATATAGGCAGAAACCACACCCACCTCCATTCACAGGAAACAGGCAGTTGTTCATAGATGAATGACTGCCTGCCTACACTGACCAATTGTCATTTAATTTTTATGTCTGCGTGATCTGAATAATGAATTACCGTATTTTTCACTTTATAAGACGCACTTTTCTTCTTTCCAAAGCAGGGGCAAAAAGTCGCTGCATCCTACATTGCAAATGTGTCGAAAATCCACAAATCGGCATTTGTTCGTATGACCGTGAGGTTAAATGCACGATTGTGCTAACTAATCCGCGGTCCTGCAAAGAAACTCGCGATTGCGCTAACAACTGTGTGATCACTTACCAGTTTTCTCTCCTCCCAAATGCTGCCCACACGTGCTGCTGATTGGTGGTTAGCGCCGGCGGGAACTGCTGCTGCTTCCCCGCCTCCACCAATTGGCTTTTTCCCGTGCTCCTGCCGACGAAGCGCCACATGCAGCTCTGCTGTTTTTGATCTCTGCTGCTTCTTCTGCTCCGTTGCCCGGCACTATCGCTTGCGATGTCTCTGGGTGTGTTCAAAATATTTTTTCCTATTTTCCCGCACTAAAACAAGGGTGCATCTTATTATCCGGTGCGTCCTATGAAGTGATTAAAACGGTAATTATCATTTGTCATTCAGATTGTACAGCGTTTTTTTTTATGCCGAGATTTCTTTTCGTCAAAAGAAAGGACATGTCTTATCTTTAGACGGCATAGCACCACAGACTCCTAAGGGAGCCAACTGGCAAAGTGAGGGGCCGGGGGTAGGGAGGGGGAGCGGCATACTTGCTAATAGCAGCTGCGACGTGCTCGCGACTGCTATTCATTCACCCGATTTGACGCTCAGCTAGCCACGCTAAAACAGCCATCAGCCAGGCAGGGACATCTAGGGACCAGGGTCAGGAAAGGCTGCCTGGACCTCTCCACCATCAGGCGTACCTTCAGGACAGGGACACCTCCTGCGTCTGAGATCAGGGTAAGACCCATTTCTCGTTCTTGTGCCGAGTTCTCGCATCTGTACTGTCTTCACCTAGGTGTCAGCTGTCTCCCCTGCCGGGTGGTTCCATTTGACAGAGAGACACAGTGGATCTACAAAACCTTTAACACACTGTTGAGGGAGTATGGAGGATTGGAGATACTGAATTTTAGTTCTCAATCCTTTTGTTCCCCAGGAAATAAGCTAGCGCCAGAGCTGTCTGATTGTGGGTTAACTTCCTAAACACATTAACTTTTGGGCAAGCTTAACATTTGTTTTTCTAACAGTTGTTGAAGGTATATGGGGCCTTTAGATGCCAGACAATTACTTGGCTTGTTTATCTCTCCAGAAATAAAACATGTGCATGCTTTGAATGCAATGTAAATTAACAGGTTTATCTTGATGATTGCTATATTAAACTATGTTTACCAGAACCGTAACAACTTGTTTTATTGTTTCTTTTGTCACCTTCAATTGCTGTCGGCAGAACTATTCCTCCTATAACTTAATATATGGAGATTACACACTTGCTTTATCTGAAGTTCTTTGGAATACAAATAACACATTGTGAAACTAAAGTGAATTTGTGAAATGACACACTCAGCTCCGATACTGAATATGAACTAGTATAAGGAATTCAGGTAGTCAAATGGATATTGCTGCCTGGAAACAAACATGCCAAGGAAAAGCAGAACTAGGATGACCACGTCAAGTTCAAATATAATTGTCTTATTGCAAAAGCAAGTGAGAGAGTTGTAGGAACAGATAAGGAGAGCAATAATAAATAATGATACAAAGAACAATTATGTGGGTGTTCAAGTGAGATCTGACTGCATATTTAAAAAGATGTGAATGTGTTAGCTAGTGAAAATGTCATAGAAGTGTAATTTTTTAATAAGCAACAATCTATTCTAGAAAAATGCCAAGCCAAACATTGCGGATTCATAAACTCTAATTACCTCTAGATTTGTCATAATTAAAGGCAATGTAGCCAGTGTAATTAGTAGATTTGTATTGAATTTAAATTTTTTAAGCTCCTTGATTATGCCAAGAATAGTCTGTGTTTTCTTACAGGGAACATACAGCCAGAAAATGACCTACTAAATTAAGTTTATAAGTTAAACATATTTTAAAGACCAGTTCGCATGTCAGAATTCAAAGCAACATTTCCCACTGGATTCTACCACTAAAAACCGCAGCAGTAATCCGCAACTAAGCCATCAACTTCTGGTGTGTATTCTGACATGGATTCACATGTGGATTTAGATATATCGATGAGAAAAATCCATGTGTGAAATGTACCCATTCTCAGGGCTAAATTCACATGTGAATCTGTAGCAGAATGTATGGCAGAAATCTGGATTTCTCCTGTAGTTTTTAGAGGCAGACTCCACATGGACAATCTACATCAAATTCTGATGTGGAAACATACCCTGAGAATTCTTGTTGATGTTTTTTGTTTGTTTGCTTTTTACTGTGTCATCTTATATACTAAAAGGAATCCTGAATTACTGCAGTTTTCACACTGCCCACTGAGTTTTGCAATAGTAAGAAACTTTTGTGGCAGCAACCATTTTCGGTAAAACCATAACAAGCATCACAGCAATATTGGTTTTTGTTTTTCTGATTTAGTTAACTTGTAAATTACCACCTAGTTTTTTTAAACATGTTGATAAAACAATAATTAGTAATCAGGTTTCAGAAAGCCAACTCACAAGTGACAAGTAGCTTCCTGTTGTCAATGGTTCTTTCGAAATACAGGATTCATTGCAGGAGTCAGGGCCCTTTTATCCTTTTACACAGGCACTAGGATCGTTCCAACCTGACCACCTCCATTCACAATAACGACTACCTGTTTACTTGGGCTGATCCATCATTCAGTGTTCTGCATGCATAAACTGAATGAGAAGGGAATGAATTCTCGTTCATTGTTCAGTCAGGGCATGCCTTTACACTGATAAACGTTCAGATTCCCGCTAGATGCAGGAATCTAAACAATTTATCGGCCCTCGTAAAAGGGCCCTTAGTGCTGCTGATAACTACTTAAAGCAAACAACAGAGTGACTGTTGGAGTATGGCGACATGTATTTGGTTTCAAGTGCAGTTGTTGTTTTAAGTGTTTGTTTTACTTAAAATCTTGTGGAATCTCTGCTTAAATTAATTTGTATTTATTTATTTATTTGTGTTTTATATCATGTCACAATTGTCTTATAGTTTATAGCTGAGGGGTATATTGCGGTAGTACATTGATATATTTAAAATCACATGCATTATTATATTTATAAACAAATATAGCTTGGTAGTGTGTTTAATCTCCAGTGCACTGGTGATTTATTAGGCCTCCTTCCCACGAGCGTGACGGGGTCCGCCGCGTAATATTACGCAGTGAAGCCCGTCACGGCGCCCCCCAGAGCCCCTATACTTACCTGCGGGAGATAGCGTGAAATCGCTTCCCCGCCCACCACCGCCGCGTCACCGCCCGTCACCGCCCACCACCGCCGCGTCACCGAGCGTGTCACGTGACGCGGCCGGCCGTGTCACGTGACGCGGCCGGCCGCGTCATTTGGCGTCAGATGACGCGCGGCGGTGGGCGGGAAAGCGTTTTTTCACGCTATCTCCCGCTGGTTACAGCGGGAGATAGCGTGAACGGACGGCTTCCATTGACTGCAATGGAAGCCGTCAGTGCGTACAGCCCGTCCTCACCCGCAGAAAATAGAGCATGCTGCGGGTGAGGACGGGAGAAATCGCGGTGCGTAATTCCGCGCTGGAATTACGCATCGTGAGCATTGTGCTATTAGGTTCAATAGAACCTAATAGCTGCGGGCAACGCAGCGGATTTTCGCCGCGAATTACGCGGCGGAAATCCGTTCGTGGGAAGGAGGCCTTAGGGAAAAGGTAGGGGGGGGGGGGTTACATAGTTATGGTCTAATAAATTGCACCTTCTGAACTCGCTAGGTTCTTTCTAAACAAAAGATTCATTACAGGAGTTACTGCTGCTAATAGATACTAAAAACAAACAACAGTGCAACTGCTGCAGCATGGTGGCATGTGCTTGACTTCAACTGTGGCTATTTTAAGTGTGTGTGACTTTAAATCGGGTGACTTTAAAGTTGGGGGACTTTTCCTTGTATAAATTACTTGTTTTTTGGCCTTATTCACATAAGCGTTTTTTTTAAAGCACGACCATCTGAAGCACGGGATTCCAATTCAGATGAGTGATTTTCGGCTATCGGCGACCAAAAATGGTGACCAATTTTATACGTGGCTATAAAAGGTAGGTCTTGCCCTATTATTTGGCCAAGATATGCTGGAGACCCCCATAGGCTTTTATGTGAGCTGAAAAAAGAAGGAGGGGAAGGGAGTTTGCCAGTGTCCAGCGCTTGGAGAGAATTACAGCTGGCTCTATTTAGCCATTAGAAGACATTCCAAGGATTTGTGCTGCAGCCGCCTGTGTGAATTGAGGAGACAACACACTGACTTGATTGCGGCTTTTTCCCTTTTACACGTGAAAATGCAAGATGCCACTTTATGCTTACTAATATTTAAAGAAAACTATGACATAGTAGGAATAATGGAGACCTGGAGATACATGGAATGAAAAACAGTAATAAAATCCTTAAAGGGGTTTTCTAAAGGCCAACAAATGCAACAGAAGCCACCAAAAATCTATTATTAAGGCAAATAAATGAAGTGTCAAATTACAATGAGGTAATTGTTATGGGGATTTTAACTATTCAGATATAAACTATACATGGTTTCCAATAGGTTCTACCATGCTACAAAACATCACTTATGTAAAAGAACCCACTGGAAACCGTAGGCTTCACATAAATGCATTTTATAGCAAGATTTTGTAGACTGTGTGAAGAGGCCTAATGACCAGATAAAGCAACACAGTGGTCCCCAGCTGAAGCTTTTGTGGGAGCAGAAGCCTATTACATTGTATATCCATGTGTCCTTTTGGTAGCATAACTATAGAATTCATCTCAAATGAAATTACTGTATTTTAACTTAATAAGGCTTTTTATGTCAAGAAATAAAAAAATAATACAGCTTCTTTAACAGAACAATTCATGACTTTGATCTGAGGGTCACAAAGTCACAATCAGTTCTTATATCCCCTGTGTCGTGATTTGACATCATTTTTAATTTGCCGTTTTTAATGAAGGTCATAATCCTTCAACAGAATAAAGAGTCTCAAATGGAACAAATGTTCATAACCAAATATATTCTTCAAGGAAATGTTTTAATTATATAAGACTATGCTCAGTTTTACAATCTGGTAATTAGCTTTCATTTTATTTTATTTTACTTTTCACTCCATTGTTTTTTATCTCTCCCGTTTCTTATTCCTATTTTGATTACAACATTCACTCATATATACTTTAAAGGCTTTGAGTGAACAACTTAAAATTACAACTCATTTAAATAAATCTGCGCCTCGTAAAATGATTCGATGCTGCACAGTAAGTCTTAAATGGAAACCAATTGTAACAACATTAAAACTGTTTTTCTAGACCTGATCTTATATTATTACAAAACTAAATAAGGAAGTTATGTATATTAAACTACAGTACATATAACTGCCCCATTTCCTCAAAACAAATTTTCTTCTCTTGGTACCCTATAAAATGATTCTTTATTTCAAAGTATTCTAATATGATGCGCTATAAGACTGTATACATTTCTTGCATGACTTAAAGCATATTCAGTGATGTAAAAAGGAGCCCAGGAAACCAATAGCGAAAAGCCTCGGCACCACTGAGATTCTGCTTATCGAAAATGGTTTGACACAATGATTTATGTGTTTGTACATAGAGGTGAATAGCCCTAGCCCAAGTCCTTGGACACAGTGGGTGTTATTCAGCACTGTACCTGCTGCCATTTGCTTTGTTTGTGCATAAATAGATATTCTCCTTTCTTAACTATGTCCCTTTTCTAACTCCTTATATTAAGAATCTGGACTATACATGTTTTTTTTGAATTAACTATGCATTATAATAGATATTAAAGCTAACATAGAACTAATTAGTAACAGTAATGTAAAGCAGTTCAGCCTCTGGCAAGGTATTGCAATTAAGTAGTAAATAAGCACAAACCTCATTGAAAATATAAAATACAGGCATCTTAGAGCGATAAGCGAGGAAACTAATATCTTTTTCCTGCATGCACAGTATTTTCAATAAGCAGCCATAACAAATATCCCACTGGTGCAAAATCAAAATTACATAGCAGTTTTTCACATACTGTACATTATTTTACATCTGTAACAAAGCTGATCCCTACAGTAACAGAGATGACTCCAGTGAGCAAAGCTTATCTAGTTTAAAAGAGATATGTGCTTTCATCATAGCTAAAATACTACTTTGCCATATAATTATCCACTAAGTTTACCAACGTCTCATACCTTTACCAATATCAGTAGACAGTACATTCAATAGAAATAGAAACACTAAATATGAAATATAGTGTTTTTGACTAGCACAGTAACTCGATCTTCTATGCTTGACTTGACACAAATGGAAGCCATGATGCCAGTGTGAACGGAACATCAGCAGCATAAATTGACAAGGCAACGAAATGTAGCAGCACTCAAGTAGTTTAACTAAATTATACAGAATTCTCCTACAATATATGATACATAAAGGTAATGCTTTAGTTGAACAGAAGATACTTACTCAGGCTTCTTATTGTATCTATGGAGTTTAGCAATTCTTGTGTGCTTGTCTACGGCTTTGTATATATCATTTAGAACATCTGAGTTTTTTTCCAATAGTACAAAATCTACAGTTTTATCTCATATAACCTGCATTCTGTTACTCAACTTTTTATCTCCTTATCTTCAATCAGCACCTATTTTCTCCGGTTGTGATGTCATTATCCTGCAACTCACTAATTTCTTTTCTACATGATAAGTAAACTTACTTTGCTGCTTAAAGTATACCTGAGTTTTCAATAACTTTTCTAAAATAAAATAGGTTATCCTTACCAACTCATTTGCCATGGTTTGCACCCTGTTTCATTTTCATGTTTTGATTTTCAGGTTGTCTTCCACACTTTTTTCTGTCCTGCTGTTTGCCATCTACTTTCAGACACTGGGTGTGTTGCAAGTCTAACGTTCTGCCAGTAGTTCACTGTCATGTACTTCTTTTACCTCACTTTCTATTGTGCATTGCTTTGTCTCTGGTCCAATCAGCAGAGAGGAAGTATCTGAATGCTTACCCCTCTGTTTTTCCAGAATTATTGTAGGAGATGGGCATTCAGAGATATTCTAGTAATTCTAGTATAATGTGCACACACATGTGCTGTACCAGCAGGAAAGTCAGAGAATGTGGAAATTACAGATAGTATGTCTGCAGATCTGTCAGCTTATAAGCAAACGTCCTTGCATCTCTATTACCATGGAAGCTTAGCACTGAAGAACAGTTGATTACAGAGAAGCTTGAAGGTACACGTTAGTGGTAGCCACTGTATACTTGATTTACAGTGGTGAAACGTCAACATTTTTAATGACAGCACATTAAACCCAAGCAATCGCGGAACTGAAAGAAGCAGTGAAAGACAGGAATGCGTGGAGAACATTGATCCATAGAGCGACCGAAGGTCAGATGTGACTCAACGGATAATCATCATCATTACATAAGCATAAAGTTATCTGAAATGTTTGTGCCCCTTTAATAAAAAACATAAACTATCTCTATTATGTTTATTAAGGAATGAACAAACAAGAGAAGGGAGCAAGGTATTTTACTTGTAGATTGGTCTTGCAAGGAGATCAGTATCAAATGAAAATGATAAGATAGTGGTAACAGAGTTACTGACGAGACTATGGTATCATAAATCTGCTCAGAAAAAGGAACTAGTGATGTAATCAATGACATCATAACACGTATAGTGAAAGATAGTACATCAAGTTTTATCTCAAATGAAAAGATCATGTTACCTGAGATTACAAAGGTTGAAATTTGGCCTTCATTGTCACACGTTTCACACAATGAATAATAGTAACGATAGTGTGACAGTACAGTAGCAAGAGTGGCCTATAGAGGGCCTCTGAGCACAGTCACTGTGTTTGATTTAGTTAACCTGCAGCTGCAAGGGTGCGGCTACACAGTTTAAAATTCACCTCCCTCACAAACTCAGGGTCCTTGAAGCCTGTGGGGCTTAGGTCCATTGAGACCTATGGGGCCTGAGGTCTATATAGACCTGGTGCTGGTCTGTGAGAGAACCCGGAAGCACGGAGCGGACAAGGGATAGTCGGCCCCTCGCTCATCGCCTGTTGAGGTGAATTCACCTTCCTGGAAGGCCCGCTGAAGGGAGCAGTACGTGTTGCTGTGTGCACTGTGACAGACAACAGTGTGAAGTTGTATATGATATGCTGGACTGTATGTATGCTGAAAACCCTGCTATGCTTAAATAAACGCTGAAGGAACCAGCATTTGACTTTACCTTGTGTTTCTGGACATCACTGCGGTGCTGCCACCCCTGGGCAGGGAAAAGTAACCCCAACTTGCCACAATAGAAATAGACAGGTGCTATCATTTCTGCACTGAATTGTGTGATCTATGTAAACTTCAGAAGACTGGTAAGAGAACTGTGATAGAAATATATAATGGCATGCAGCTAAAGGGGTTGTCTGATGAAGACAATCACTTTTCTATTTGAAGCTAGCATGGTGATCAGCTGATTGCTGCAGTTTCAGAAAACCCCAACAATTGGCTTCTATAGCAGAGGGAAGCTACAGCCAGTTATCTGCAATGGAAATGTACTATTACGTGCTAATCATTTAAATGAATACCCAACCACATAACACTTGAACAGGCTGGGTCCAACAGGGTAAAGGCCAATCTGTGTGAATGGCTCTCTTCTATGGCTCATAGAGGTGGGTCCGAAGTGAAGTACCCCTCTATTATGATGTGTACAGAAATAAGTTATCAGCATGAGGCAAACCATTCATATTTAGTAGGTACAACAAGAAGAATGTGACAAGTGCTTTTCAATAATGTCCAATCCTCTTTCTTCTTTTGGAAAATGCAGTAAAATGAAAAAAAAAAGACTAATATCATAATTGTATTACGACTGCAATGCTTCAGGTCCATGTTTAGAGCTGCAGCACTGTTTTCCTCCATTCAAATACAATATTGGAGACCTTGAAGTGATTATTGCAATCACCATTCTGACTTTATTACTTTTCATTAAATATTGTGTATAAATTTATGGTTGACACTTGCCTACTCAGTAGTACTTAGGTTAATAGATACATAATTTAGCAAGATTAAACCATGCAGCAACTTAAAAGAAATTTAGATTCTCTGTGGCATTTATGAAGTCTTAACATTTATTAATTTGGTTTATTTATCGTCTGTCATTGCCACTTTATATATATAAACTTTAAAAAAGATGCTGTACTTTTTTTCTTTATAAAGGTATAGTATACATAGGACGATCATCAGTGTGCATGAATATATTAGATCCCAATATAGTACACACAATATATGTAACTATATAAAGGGAACATACAAATATAGTGTGCTCATACGGTATTATATTTGTTATAGTCAGATTGCGAAAAACCATCACGTTAAAGAAAATGTATTATAATTGGCTCAGACAAGAGGTATGGCTCTTCTTCATTAACAACACCATGCATAATAGGTCATAACAAAAGCAAAACATTTCATGGATCAGTTATGCTAACTAACTGCCCTGTGTTAGTCAATCTAAAGACAGTTATATGTCATGTAGGGGTGATTGTTGTGGTAAAAGATGTTTAATTCATGTTATAATACACAAATAAACCATTATGTCTGAAGGTCAAGGGTCATTATCTACACTCAAGTGGTTCTTAGACTAGCAAGTAGGAATACTGAGCCTAGGACAGACACAATATGTTAACAGGAGCTTTGGATGGGTACTGGTAGTCATTAAGGAGACCCAGGTCTGTATGACGTTTTACTGGCAATGTTCCATGGGAAAAAAGTATGCAAATTAGTGCTGTCTCATTAGGGCCACCTACTGGAAGTACTTTTCTTGTAAATCAATGTCTGACCCTTTAATGAGCCTTAACCAGTCACGACAAGGACTAATGAATCGCTCTTGGGTTCTGGATCGTTGCATTAAAATAGATCTCCTGTTTTACATTGGGATCAACTCACTTATTGACATAGAAATGTCCATTTTACAGTTCAGGAGGGCATGGAACAGCATTATTTTCTCATATTCTTCTAGCAGCTACGGTAGAAGCATATGGTGGGAAAATTCCTAAATTGTTTTAGGGCGTAAGCACATGTCCTTTAGAACGACACTGCTATTATTAGTTGCCACTCCAGAAAAGAAGTACTGCATGGACAAATAATTATACCTTTTCTGCCAAGAGAGGCAGATTGGAAAGTGTATTGTGCAGCCAACCTGATGGCATTCCTGCTGACCATCTGTGCAGCCTTTAACAAGTAGAGTTTTTTGACCAACGTACTTACATTTTAGGAACTGCATCACAGATTTAATGTAAATAAAGTTTGTTCGGTGTACAGAATGTTAAATATTCTGAAATAAAAGAATCTGTTTACTTAAAAGTTAAAGGGATTGTGTGGTCCCTTTTTAAATATACCATCAATAGACAAATCAGAATCCTCATCTATCAGCCAGAACAGACTGTATGTACAAAGAGTATCCCTGTCCGAAGGACCTAGAAGGTCCATACATTACATGAATAGTCCATTGACTTCAGTAAGAGTTGTACAAAGCATTATTTTACATGTGGTGCTGCAAGAGAATGGAAAACCTTGGATGAGCTCCCCACAGATTACAGCTGATTAATAGATATAAGTAGTGGGGCATCGTGTCAACAGCTGATTGTCAGGGGGCCCTTCTAACAAGTCAAAAATGTCCAAAGTAGACAACCCCCAAATATCACTAATGGTTTCCATTCACTAATCCATATCAACTGCGGTATGCAATTAGAGCATAAAATGACTCGTGTAAACATCTGCATCACAAAGTAAGCTGCAATATAGTTTTAAGATTACTATATCTGTTAAATTAATGTTGACAGATCCTGAATATTTTGCAGGATCCTCTGGCAATTCAGTTTTCCTTCCTGTCCCCTCATGGTAAATGTCAGAGGAAATGAGGTTCACCCATACCGGATTTCAACGTGCCCAATCCCACTAAAAGAGAGTTCTCACCCTCCCCTACAGAATAAACATGCATGCTCAATAATGCCGACAGTTATCTTATGTGTTTGGCAATCTTTGCTTTAAATAAGGTAACAGTGGATGCCAATATTTATGTACTGCACTGTTCTGCTTTTTTCTGCCGTTTCCTTTATTCATAATATCAGATTTCCTATTATTAGCATAAATAAGGCAGATAAATCATATTGAATACTTAGCTGCAGTCATCTACTTGTGATTGCAGGAGTAAGAAAATGGCAAAGCTGAAATGAACAACTATGTGACTTTGTAGACATAAATAGCGAAACAATTTTTCACTCAAGTGTCATGTGAACAATGCATAGAGTAGATCAATAAATCAGGCGCTCAAATAGAAGAGAAGTTTGTAAACTATAAAATGGCTTCTGTCTTGTTCATGGTCATATAAAACAAGGAGATGCATTTCATGATCACATAAAAATAAGCTCAGCAAAAAAGTAAAACTACTCATTCCGTTCATTCTGTTTTGACTGTATCTTCAAGTTCATAAAAGAATAATTTCAGTTCTTCTATAGGAAGAAGAAAACAAGGTTTAACTTAAAATAGTATCTTGTATGTGCGGCCATAAATCTGGTAAATGTTATGGAACTATATATACAGTAGGTAGTATACAGTATAAGGACAATCATTGATACGAATACATCAAAAAATGCTATTTAAAAAACATAAATACTGAGAAATTGTTTAATTTGGGTGTAGGTTTGGATCTGTCTTCATGCAATAATGGAAGGCAGAGCTTGGTAGTGTACATAATACTATTGGCGAGTAGATGATGCTGCTAAGTACAATGGCTAGAGAGCTACAATTCCAACAACACAAGTAATGTGGTCAAAGACTACAAGTACACTCTTTGTAAAAAAAAAAAAAAAATCAAGCCCCTACAAGTAGTTGTCGTTTTGATGCAAACTCGGCATGCAGCTAAATCCCAGGCAGATATGCAAATGATTAGAGTTGTGGCATGATTACATGAACAATCTTGTCACCTGAAGCCCTAAAAGTGGTTGTAGCCATGGCCCTTGGGGAAGGCAATGGCAAATCACGCCACAGAAAAACAGTCTGTGAAGAAAAGATCACAATGTGACATCACCCTAGGAGACAGTCATGGCTCGGTGCTTGCACCAGGGAACTTTACCTTTTACCTACCTATGGCCTATATAAAAGCTCTAGAAGACAAAAATGGGCTGTTATGGAGTGGAGCCGGGTTGTATTCAGTGATAAATCCAGGTTTAGTTTGTGCACTGACGTTGGCCATTTTCATGTCTGGTGCACTTCAATCCTGCCATTATTGTAGAGCAACACACTGCCCCAACTGGTGTGATGATCTGTGGTGCCATCGCATATAACAGTTGGTCACTCCTGGTAGTGGTAGAAGGGACAAGGCCAGCTCAGCGATATGCTTGAGACACCCTCCAGCCACATGTGTTCCTCTCATGGTGGCTTCCAAGAGGCATTTTCCAACAGGATAATGCTATGCTGCACATACATGGGTGTCACAGAAAAGCCTCCACAACATTGTCACACTTCCATGGCCTGCCCAGTCACCACATTTATCACCAATAGAAGATATATGGCATAATTTAAGATTGCAACTTTGACAGCCTACGTGTTTGTACGATCTAGAGGCTCAGTTACAGAAAATGTGGACTGATATGCTGCAGAATACCATACAGAACCTGTATGCCTCCATGCCCGCCCGTATCACATCTTGCATCCAAGCTAGAGCCGGTACAATAGGATATTAGAGCCTCCATGCCCCTGTATCATATCTTGTATCCAAACTAGAGGCGATACAACAGAGTACTAGAGCCTCTATGCCTATCCGTGTCACATGTTGTATCCAAGCTAGAGGCGGTACAACAGGGTACTAGAGCCTCCTGTCAAGGGGTCAGTTTTCCACAAAAAATTATTCTTTTGCTCTAACATTGAAATCGCTTACTTATATCAACTCTACAATCACATATATAAAGTTTCATTGGATTCCAACAACTCCTTCTAGGTGCTTGATTCTTTTTACAAGTGTACTTTGGGAGATTTGAGGCTAAGAGAACAAAAAAAAAGCACAAAGAAATTTTAAATGATGGAGGGGGTTTATTATCGTAATGTCTTGTGTAATATTATAATACATGATGATGCTAGAAGTAGCTACTTCTGAAATTTGGTCATTGGCGCTACACTACCTGAAGTCAGTATTTCAAAAGCTGCCAGGCTGTGGGGCTTTCATGCGCAACGGTGTTCAGAGTATACCAAGAATGATGTGATCAAGGAAAACATCCCGCAAAAGAGGGTCCTGTGGATGTAAACAACTCGTAAATAAAAGGGTCAGAGATGGATGACTAGCAAATTGCAGCTGGATAACACGCTGGTACTCCAACTGCTGTATCAGAATGTACAGCTTGTCATTTCTTAGGACAGATGATCTATAACAGCAGACAACCAGATTAAAAGCCATTGTTATGGGAGAAACACAGAATGGCAGGCCTTCGGAGGGCAACAATTGACTCACTGTGCAGTGAAAAAATACTATCTGATCAGATAAGCATACATCAATGAACCCCTCTTGTTGGCTTCAGAGTATGTCAGTACCTCTATCTAATTTGTGGGAACTACAGTAAGCTTTCCTATTCACATTGGCCAATCGCAGAACGATTTCAGCACTCACTGGAATCTATGTCATAATGAATTGCTACATTTCTAAAGGCCAAAAGAGGTTCCAGATTCTACTAGATGGATGTCTGTAACAAAGTTGCCAATCATTGTATATTGCCATAATCAGTAAAGCCAATATTTGGATGTTGTTCTTATTTTTGTTAAAGAATAACTAAATTTTTTACTTTTGACATGTGATAGTGATATGTCAAAAGTCAGAAGTTTTAATCGGTAGGAGTCTGAGACCCAAGCTTGCTGATTGTAAAAATGGAGGGGCAGAAGTGCTCAGCCAAGGCTGTGCCCCTACGACTATGATTATCCAGCTCTGTATGGGCTCATTGACTTTCAACAAAGCTGGTACACTGCTCTCACCAGAAACAAAAAGTGCTGAGGAGCACAGAGCTCAGATAAGGATTTCCACACTTTCATTTTGGCGATTGGTGTGGGTCTCAGCACTTGGACCACCACCAGTTAAAGGGTCTGACATTTAAAATTATTATATCATGTCAAAAGTTTTTTAAAAAGTTAGACACAATCTGATCAAAACAACATTTGGTAGCCCCTGTCGATCCTTAAGAATACTTTTGGTTGTACTAAAATTACTAAACTTTATGAAGCTTGTGAGCCTAAAGAGAACAAAGAGAAGAGTGCACAGGCTAAAATTGAATGTTCATGTTTAAATACCATTTTGAGGTCTTTAATCTACTGTAAGTACGTCCAAAATTCTGTGCTGATTCATTTCTTAGTATATTATTATTAGAAACGGAGTTCTGGTTTTATAGTATAAAGCTTGAAATATTTCCATAGACTTAAATGCTAAAGTTTAACAGGTTTGAAAGTCAACTGGGAATTTGGGTATCTGTATCAGAAAAACAAATCTCGACCTCTATAGTAATAGTCTGCAAAATTAATGAACACAACATTTCAGACCTAATAATTATATATTGTGTTGAGATTATATCCACTGTAACATGCTGTTTTGACCCTTTCACTACAGGAAAGTAGTTGTGCTGTTTTCCACACAGTCCTTTACCCCACAGCAGCCAGCACTGGTACAACTAGCCTCTTTTTACAGATGAAAGCCAAATCAATCAATATAATCACATATTTATATATGAAGGCTTAATTCTATCCACACACTCGACTACTCTTATAATTCACTTACCCGCACAAACTATTGAATGCCTGTTCTATTCTGTGCTAAATCCATGTGGAGCGATAAACAGAATAAACCTCATATCAGCTTTTACTGAGAGCCGCACATACAAATCTAGAACACCCTGTTTACCGCTTAGGAAGATGTAACACAAGGCATTGTATGTACCCATTCATTTATACTGCTTAGTAAATATCAAAAGGCATAGTCATCTATTTAAAAGATGAAAGGCAGTTTTATAACTTTCAAAAGGCTGAAAAATAAAAGCGTTTTGTTTTCCCCTCTGCCTTTGGCAATGTTTGACTGTAAACTGCACTTGCCAGGCCTTGATTGATGTGCAGAGATGCCCCTAACAGCTTCAACCCAAAGTGATTTATTAGCAGCATAGTCTGTACAAAACAAGGTTTGTGGCATCTGTACTTTAACTGCTTTTCTATTATAGGTATTTTCTATAATGTCATGTTAGTATAGCTGAATTCCCCAAGCAATTCTAGACCTGATAATTTGATGCATCAACACATGGCATCTTCTATTAATTAACTACTAAAACTGTACAAATCTTTCAAATTAATTTTGTTAATCTGGAATCAGAAATTTCCCATTACTCATAGGACAAAATTAATTTCTGAATGCCTTCGTTTTTTTCCATCCACAAATCACTTCACTATAGCCGAAATCATTCACTCTAATGAAACCTGCTTGCTATTGCAAGGGCTGGTTTATGAAGTGCTTTAAATATGTTTAACTGTTTTAATTAAGCGGTCTAGGCAAATTATGCGCCATAATTTTGTGTACAGCACAATAAATGCAAATTGTTGTAGAAACCACGAGATATAAATTGAACTAAACACCACTATCTACTGGGAAAAACTGCTCCATTCAGCAGAAAAGTGGTGCTCATCTCTGCAGTATATCGTCTGTAGTATCTCAGCAATGTCCCCGGCGTCTGTTGGAGCACAGGCTAATTTTTCATTCAATGTAACAAAATTAATTTTGTCCTTCACCTTGGCAAGAGAAAGCAAGCAAGCCTTCCAATTGGTCTATCGTCTATATTTCAGTTTTCCAAGGTTGCCTAGGAATAAACCTGAACACAGGTTGCCGAGACGCCTTTTTCACCCTCCAAACACATTCCAATATGGAGTTACAGAATATAAATGGGAAGGGTGTATTAATAGACATGTAATATATATATATATATATATATATATATATATATATAGTATATAAATATACAGTGTATATATCTATATACAGAGATATATAAATATACAGTATATATCACACATAGTAACAGTGTGTAAGGCTAAAAAGAGACATATTGTCCATCCAGTTCAGCCCATTATCCTGTAATGCTGACCCAGAGAAAGGCAAAAAACCCCAATGAGATAGAAGCCAATTTTCCTTATTTCAGGGAAAAATTCCAAATCTGACAGTCAAAATAAATCCCTGGATCAATGATATTTCTGAATTAAACTAGTAACTATAACATACAATATAGTTACACTTAAAGGGGTTGTCCCGCGAAAGCAAGTGGGGGTATACACTTCTGTATGGCCATATTAATGCACTTTGTAATATACATCGTGCATTAAATATGAGCCAAACAGAAGTTATTCACTTACCTGCTCCGTTGCTAGCGTCCTCGTCTCCATGGTGCCGTCTAATTTCAGCGTCTAATCTCCCGATTAGACGCGCTTGCGCAGTTCGGTCTTCTCCCTTCTGAATGGGGCCGCTCGTGCCGGAGAGCTGCTCCTCGTAGCTCCGCCCCGTCACGTGTGCCGATTCCAGCCAATCAGGAGGGTGCACCATGGGAGAAGACCTGCGGTCCACCGTGGGTGAAGATCCCGGCGGCCATCTTAGCAAGGTAAGTAAGAAGTCGCTGCAGCGCGGGGATTCGGGTAAGTACTATCCGTTTTTTTTTTTACCCCTGCATCGGGTTTGTCTCGCGCCGAACGGGGGGGCCTATTGAAAAAAAAAAAAACTGTTTCGGCGCGGGACAACCCCTTTAAGAAAGGCATCCAGACCCCTCTTTAACTTTTTTAGTGAGTTTCCCATCACCACATCCTCAGGCAGAGAGTTCCACAGTCTCACTGCACTTACAGTAAGGAACCCCCTTCTATGTTGAGGTTGAAACCTTACATAATTCATTTTTTCCTTATAACTTTTTAATGTTTCTTCACTGCCTTCTTTTAGCAGCTTAAATGCTCCTTTTTGCTGTAGTTTTTTGCCCTTTTACATCTTTATTTTGCCACTTTGGTTTTCTCCTATTCCTAACCCTTTTATTCTGGTAGAATAAAGAACATGTGTGCATTCTGGCTGAAGCGAAGTGCTAGATTTCCGCGCTCGTTTCAGCAGTCGCTTCCGCAAGTGCTTTCACCACTCTGTACACACTATATATACCCTTCACTACAGGTATGTCACTAACCTGAAAAAGGTGTTTTTATACACTGAAATGCATTGCATTACTTTGTCTATTTAGGGCGAAGTCAGGCGAGCTTTTTTGCACGCATATATGTGTGCATAAGAAAGCACGTCTGATAGAACCATTGGTTCCCTATGGGGTGTTCACATGTCCATCTTTTACAGGCACAAACTACTCGCACCTGCCAAAGATAGGAGTTCCGTGCACCGGGAACTTCCGTGCTGTGTGTAAAGCTTCCCCCGGGGAGTCCCCTCATCACTGAGCACCGTAACAGCACTGTCGCAGTGTTCAGTGACAAGGGGACTCGCCGCCGGACGACAGCTGTGGCAAAGGACTGTGATGCCTTCCCATTGCTTTCAATGGGGTCGGCGCTACTTTTATGAGGGATCTGTGACAGGAAACAGTTACTTGGATGTACCTCACTCAACACACTGTTTATCCCATTATCCAGAATTGGAATATTTTCAACATATGTTGGCAGCAGGACGGGTCCTTAGCTCATTATGCACTCGGTGTTCGTGACTGGTTAGAAGAGGTGTTTCCAGTGCATTGGATAGGCAGACATGGGCATGTGGACAAGCCGGTTTGCCCCCCGGATCTTACCCCACCTGACTTTTTCCTTTGGACTACCAAAAGGATAAAGTGTATGCACGTCCCATTTCAAACGCCAATGAATTAAAGCCTGCTATCACTGAATAATTCAATAACATTCTAGTTCATATGTGTAGGGATGCATGCAAACATGTGTCTAATCATCCTCGGGCTTGCATCGATCTTGAGGGTGCAACGGTTGATCATTATGTTGAAAGCAGGTATTAGATGCACTTTCTGAATGTTTCATTTTCATTTCTATTTGTTTCAACGTATGTCATAGAACTGGTTTTGTACTTGCATTGCATTAAAAATGCTAGTACTACTTCTGCACCACATTGTATATTTCTCCATATTGTTTATTTGTTTGCATTCACTGTTAATTAAAAAAAAGAGATGAATAAAACCCTACAGACAAACATTCACACCAGTATAAAGCATATTTTCTCCTCACTCTACTTTACAAATATATTCTAGCAAACCATCTCATTATTTTTGCATTTTTGTTCCTTTTGGCGCAGTTTACACAAAAGCTAATGCAAACAATTTAATAAATGTGAGCCACTGCTGTCTCCCTGCTGGTGACTTTCTTTACTGGAACATGTGAAATGATTGATATAGCAACACTACATAACAAAATGTCGTACTAATGAAAAAGTGAACAGTACTGCTAAATTACATATTTATGGTAATACTTAAAATGAATACTATACTACACATTACTGTTCAGTGTGCTTTAATGACATTTACATAACCACACACTGTGCATTATATAAATGTTACACTAAGTTCTGTTCTCTCACTGTAAAAGGCTAATTATGGATGCATTTTTAGCAATAATACACTTAAAATCTAATATTTAGACAATTTACAATAATGCGATACAATAATGTTAGATATTACTACTATACCAAACAGTGATGTACATTAACCAGTAACCTTCTCATGTGTTGTCTTGGCATTATCTTCTAAATGTGCCTTTTCAAAACCCTTTGTTTGTCATAGTTTTATCCTTTCCATTTCTGTCACATCTTCTTAATCTAATCTCGAGATACAGCAGGATCACTAGGCTGCCAGCTTCTTTACACACCACTGATTTGATTGATTGTTGCTACTTCTATAGAGTTTTGAGCTTGTTTTAGCAAAGAAAGCTGTGCCAGTGAACAGAAATGTAGCAATGGTGCCATCCTTAGTTTATTTTTTTAAGAAATGTTTCTGAGATCAGCCTTGATTGATGACCCCTCTATCTTGATATTCGATGCAATCCCAGCCTTGAAATAAAGGTTTTCATGTGGTAACTGAAAGCTATCAATAAGATAGACAGTGATAATTTTGTGCATTGTGCAGTACAAAGGGACTTAAATCCAACTCCAAACATTGCCTGGCTGTGGACCATGGAGCAATGGAAGAAGATTTGCCATTGTTGCAAACCAAGTACACCCCTTCATGTCCCCTAGTGAGAGTGGCTGATTATCTTCCTACGAAATGAGAATATGAATATGCCTTATGCAGAGAATGCATTTAAGTGGTTTCACATCTCCACTTGGGGTTCCACTTTCCTGCTCCATTCAGGGAGCAGGAAAGGGGAACCCCTGTGGATGAACAGCGCCGGGTGGACCCTATTAACTATAATGGGGTCCTCCCACTTTCCAGCCAGCTGCCCGTTGTTTGGGCAGAAAAAAAGCACTGCATGTGTAGAGGCCCAGTGGATGCTACAGAACACTCACAGCAACACACGCGCAGAAGCAAATCTACACTTTATCCTGTCAGGTCAACCAGGTTGCAAACTTGTTCCCTGTTTATTCCACTGGAGAAGGAGTGGAGCTTTCCGGGATCACCCTGCTACAAACAGTAAGTCATAGCAATCCAGTGAAATCAAAGCCAGTATTAGTCGTACAGTCACTTACTACGTTACTTCAACTAAACTTCTCAAAACCCAAATCAGCTCTTGAGTCAGCACAGCTACAGTAGTAATTGTTTCTAGAATTCCAGTTCAAAGTAAAGTAAGGAGAGAGCGTTGAAGTCAGTGCCTAAACCAAAACCAGTATTACAGTCTTGTATATTGTGTTCAATTGTCTGCCTAGTGCTGCATCAAAGTGCACTATTGACAAGAGCCTTGTAGATGAACTGTCAATTCTGTTACTTACTCAACTGAAAAATAAGTAAATCTGCACACTCCCAGATTTCTTAAATATTGCTGGACTCAGCTCAATTATTTAATTGCCGCCCCGTGTATTAGAGTCCAAATTGGAGTGCTGGCGTCACATGACAAGGAATAGGCCTTCCTGCCGCCTAGAATACAGTACGTTCCGCAGATCGTTGCACATGCAGCATTTTCTCCCCTGGTATTTTCAGCCGTATCTGTAATGGAACCTCCAGCCGGAGGATCCAACACAGATGTGAAACCACCCTTACTAGTATAGAAATTCTGTACAGATAGGTAATTACATTTATTATTATTTATACAAAAATATATGCTCTGTACTAAAAATGTAAGTTGAAAACCAATATGAAATTCACCTGGAATACATACCTCCGAATAAACGTATTGATTTAATAATTTTTTACAAATGTGCATTTGACCTTCTTTTCACATTCCCTACAAAAGATTTTTTGTGAACCAACAGGGAAAAGCTGTACACAGTCCTTTAAAAAAGTACAATTCCGTTTCCATAAATCTGAAGCCCACTTGTCTGCAGATGGAGTATTAGATGCTTTGACTTCTATTAATCCTGAGCAATGCAATAGTGCTTATCACTGAAAGTCAATCAGGACCAAGATTAAACAAAAACACTTCTTGAGCACAAAGAAATAGGTACAAAGAAATGAACCATATTAAATAAAGCTATGTTTTACAATCAATATGGCTGTATAACTAGTATGTCAAAAATTAAAAGCTTTTTTTCAAGTGCAAAGTAAAACATCAGCTATCGCCATGCATGTAGCAGCCATGAAATTCTGGAATTCAAGCAGCACTACAGAACGGAAAACTGAAATTGCTCGGTGCTTGGTGTCATAAGCAGCAATCACAACGCATATTTTTGAAGAACTGTCAATTTCTTTCAGAATTATATGGTTTCTTCCATGTTAATAATTCTAGACTAGAAAAAATATATATTATCTTGTGTTTGAAAGTTAATGGATATTAAATCTGGGCGTAAAGGGGCCTACACAATTAAGAATGCTATGGCAAATTGCTAGGATATGCCATTCTTATCAGTGAAGATATGACCATCGCTCTATGCCTATAATCCTTAAAACAAAGTAACAGATATTCCTTTGTCCGTTTTTCCCCTCACTAGCCAGCTGTGCAAAGGGATGCAACACAACTCCATTCGAGTGTTGTAGGTCCATGCATATCAGGTAGATATAAGCTTATAAGGGTAGCCTAGACAACAATAATATTTGAAAAACACCTTAAAATGGCAAAAATGAAGTTCACAGCAGGGTCACCAACCAGCCAGAAATTCCTGGATGTGAAAACAGGGCCCTTTTTTCCAGCGTCCGTGAAAAAAATAGATCCATCTGTGATTTTTTTTGAGCCTGGTGGTACTTGAGCAGGTCATTATGACTCATAGTAAATGCTGGCAACGAGATGATATCAATATCACATATCACTTAGAACTCAGTCAGACGGGTGCCAATGCGCCCGTGTTACTGCACGAGGGAGACTAACGCACTGCAGCCGGTCATGTGCTCTTTCTTCCTGTGGTGCGGAGAGTCGTCCGCACCTGCAGTGCGGCCGTCTTATTGTGCAGTTAAACGGGCGCATCGGTGCCCGTGTGACTGAGCTATTATAATGTTTATGATTCAAATTTTTTCTCTTTGTGATTTTTGAATTAATTGTGCAGGAAAAAGAAAAATTCAGGTTAGCAACCCTGGTACAGACACCAGCAATGAACGGGGAAGCAGCACAGGATCGGTGTGATATGTCTTTGCCTGCAGCTTTCTCAAGGGGCGGCAGTGTCAGAGCAGACAAAGTCTCACAGGCAAAGTGAGGCAGCACAAGGGATTGGCAGGAATGAAAAACACAACTTCAAATCTCAACCTTGACGCTTTCAACACAGGCCTAAACATTTCAAATGGCTTCATGGTAGATTGGAAAAATCTGGAGCAAAGCTAACACGCTAGTCTTGTGACCCCCCTAACACCAATTTAGAGACCATAAAACCTTAACATCCTTATCAGTGGACTAATTAAGTATTTACTTCTCTGCTCATCCTGCTCTATTAACCTTTTAAGTGCAAATTAATCACACCATGTCAGTTCCTTTTATATGTATGTGTGTGTGTGTATATATATATATATATATATATATATATATATATATAACACACATGCAATATATATATATATATATATATTGCATGAACGCTGGCATCACCGCTAAGGCTGTCAGCATTCGTGCAGAGCGTTTAGACTGAAAGACTCCTTGCTGGATCGCTGGTTCTCATTGGCTTCCCGCTCAGCGCTTAACCTTCTATGTGAAACGGGGATCATTTACACGTAACAAGAAGCCAGCAATAGCTTCTTCACTGACTGAAAGCCAGCGTCAAAAAAACCATGAACAAATATTGAGTGATTTTCTCGAATTTACACTGAACAATTATTGCTCAGATTTGTTTGAACTAATTTTGAGCGATAATTATTATGTATAAATGGCCCATTACTGAGAACAATCACAGTTAGTCATTCATCTGCAGTAGTTCCCTTAAGGAGCGAGAGTGCAGCCATAATCCTTTGACTGTACTGAATATATGTGGAAGCTGGGACAGAGAGGAGCGGTCCTCAGTAGAAGCAACACCAGGCAGAGAACAGGTCAGGAAAGTTCAGCCTGACTCTCAGTGCTGTCATTTCTGCCTGCAATGATAACAAATTATAAGTGTGAGTCTAGAGAACACAATATGATTTTTCCTCTGTCCAGCAATGAGTGTATATACGCCCTCCGCCTCCTCTTTGTTCTGACTACTATACTCCACTCTCTCCACTGCTGTCTGTAAAGGGACTGCTACTACTTGACCAGGTTTACTGCTGTCTACAGTCAGTCCATCTACCTATGTACTTTATATTTCCAGTAAAATGGGGATACCTGACAAGCTCATTGTGAGTAAATGTGATCCATCCTAATCTATTTCACAGAATACTCACCCTGCCCTAATAAAATGTGGGGCCCCAAATAAACATGCTATTTCTTGGCCATTTCTGAGGCCTGTGATTGAGTCACGTTGCACACTAGGACCACATATGGGATGTTTCTAAAAACTGCAGAATCTGCGTAATAAACATTATAACTTGTTTCTTTGCTGAGTCCTGATGTGTTGCAAAAAAACATAAGTTTAAAATTGAAAATTTGTTAAAAAATAGGTCTAAACTTTTAAATTTCATGCTCACTTTGCATTAACTCCTGGAAAATACCTAAAGTGTTCAAAAAAACTTCCTAAATGCTGTCTTACATACTTTGAGGGGTGTAGTTTTTAAAATGAGGTGATTTATGAGAGTTTACTAATACCCTGTTTCCCCAAAAATAAGACAGTGTCTTATATTAATATGGTCCTCTCTAAGCCACTTTAAAACTGAAATGGTCCCTAAAAATAGATTTTGGCAATGTTCTTCAAAACTTTAAACATTTGCTACTATTTTTATAAGCCTTTCTAACATCTTGAAAAAATAAAAGGACATTTAAAAATGATGCCAACATAAAGTAGAGATATAAAAAACGTAATTTGTTAGCCATTTTTTGTGGTATGACTAGGCATGACAGTCTTACAGGCAGACATTTTCAGGACTTGAAAAATGAAGAGTTTTCTATATTTTCTCTTATGGTTTGTGCAGAACAGGCAAAAGATTCAAATCCAAGGGGTGAAGTCAGAACTTCTGGGTGTGGAGCTTTCCATAATGCTCCCAGTCCCATACCGCCATAAGCATCAAGTCTTAGAGCCCCGACATCTTGCTATTTATCTTGAGATCTCAAGGTTCAAAATAAAAATGTTGATGTTTACTGTTGTATTACTACTCTAAACACCATTGCTTCATCAGAGCTGCAAGACTTCATGGTAACTAGTGAGATCTCGCCGCTCAACACTACATGTCACCAGAGGGTATGGTAAGGGTCCAGGAGCATTATGGGATGCTCCATACCCCAAAATTTAGACCCAACTTTTGTAGGGAATTGAGTCATCCGCAAATGCTGCAAGAGCCATAAAAACAGGGTTTTTTTTTTACATTTTTTAAAATAGAAAAAAATCATAATAGATCTCATTAACAAGCAGGACAAATGGAGGCCCATACCTTTGTCCTCTGTGATCAGCATTGAAACTGGTGCTTCAATGTCATTAAACTGATGGGATCATTTCTCCAAACATGGCCATTAGTGTGGGAGTGTGAGTATCAAACACAGTCATACATCTGTTCCTCATCACACAGGCACACAGCATCTGATCATTGATGATCTATAGTACATGTATAGCATCGGATGGGAAGTACAACCTGTCAATGATGTATACGTCCATCATTTTGCAATTTGGGGTTATAGACTTCTTCCTGATGTTATTTCCAGAGTCTACTTACTTATAGTCATCAGAATGCAATTCAAAGGAGCCGTGCTGGAATGTGGTGCAAAACAAGATTGGCAGCATGAATGTGCAATTTGTCAGCCGCACTACGACAAGGTGCTATGATTTCTACATTGACTAGAAACTAACTCTGAGCAATGTTATCAGACTTCTGCATCATACCATGAAAAAAATGAAGGTTATCTAATAAAATAAGGGTCATATCCACAATGAAAAATATACACTTAATAAAGTGGCTACTGGGTATATCTGCTCTCATAGTCCAATTTTGAACCTAATGATAAGATCCCCATGCCAAAATGCTATGTATATGATATTATTATATGTATTTATCGTTTGTGTTGCCAGGCGTTCATACTACCTGGTCTATGTTATTTTACCGAGGGCCTTGGTCTGTGAACTAAGCAGCATTTTCATAAACTAAAACTCTTCGTATTCCCTGTGTATTGCGTTTTTCACATACGCAATTTAGGAACTCCTACTGACTTTAGCGGCTATTTTGCTCTGTAATATGGACCAAAATAGGGCATGCTGTGAAAAATGCAAGTCTGAATACCCCAATGTAAATCAATTGGGTTTCAGCACTGCATATTACATATGTAAAAAAATATGCATGTAATATACAGTGCAAATAGGCCTGTGTGAATGAGGCCTTAGGGCTCCCACACACTTGCGTTTTTTTAAACATGCATTTTTATGCGCGAATGTCAAAAGGACTTTCTAATGTTAAAAACGCATTGCGCAAAACTCGCAAAGCACATTACCAAGTCCCATTGACATCTGCGTTTAAAAAAACGCAAGTGTGTGGGAGCCCTTAGGCTGGTTTGCGCCGGAAATCCCGCGGTTTGGGCACAGCAAAAACCACGAGATTTCCGCTGGGAGAACCGCCGCGTAAAAACCCGCGGCGGCTTTAAAGGGGCCCGGCCGCTCGCTTTTCCGTTGCGGCCGACGCTCCCATAGAGGAGAGCGCAGCCGCGGCGGAAAGAAAAGATAAACAGACATGCTGCATATTCAGGTTCCAGCCTGACTTACCGCAGCGGACCGTCCCGTGTGGACGAGATTTCTGAGAAATTTCGTCCACATGGCTGGCTAATCCCGAGATTAGCGGCCGCAGGCGGATGTGCCGCGGCGAAATTCCGCACGGCAAAGCCGCGGCAAATCCGCCCTGTGTGAACCCAGCCTTAAGGTTAGATGTTTTAATACATAAGATGAGTGCTGGACTATTTGCCACTTTCTAAATTCTCTGCAGTGCCCAAAAAGTCTATAAGTCAAAGTTTACCCTCGCACTTTTTTGCCCAGTATGTTTGTCTCCACTAAAAAGAAAGTGGTCATGGCTGGTCAGTCAAAGATCCCTTAAACACCTATTTGACTGAAACCAATGCCAAAGCATATCAGCCTTCATCTGTTTTAGAGCTCTTTAACACGGGCGTGTCACTGCGGAGCACAGCCAAAAATCGCATAAAAGGGAGGCAGCCGTGGCCAAGTCACGGCTGTATCTCCCATTTATGCACCTGTTTTGATGGCCCAGGTGCTGCAAGTGTACGTTGAGTCCGGGATACTGTCGGGCAGGCGGAGAGAGTTTAGCTCTGTGGTTCTGCTAAACTCCCTCCTGCAGCATCGCCGCTCACCATCTGGGTAGACTCCTCAAAGTTTCCAAGGACCTGGCAGATGTCTGCAACCAGGCCCACTCTTCTGTAAAGAATTGAGGAGGCTGACTCCCACTACGCCGCCCATGTTGGAGTTGGTATTCCACTATAGCTCTACACTGCTCATAGAGCCTTGCCAACATGTGGAGCGTAAAGTTCCACCATGAGGGCACGTCGCACAGCAGTCAGTGCACTGGCAGATTAAACCGATGTTGCAGGGTCCGCAGGGTGGCAGCGTCCGTGTTGGACTTGCGGAAATGTGCACTGAGCCGGCGCACCTTTCCGAGCAGGTCTGACAAGCGTGGGTAGCTTTTCAGAAACCGCTGAACCACCAAATTAAAGACATGGGCCAGGCATAGCACGTGCGTGAGGCTGCCGAGCTGCAGAGCCGCCACCAGGTTACGGCCAGTCACCCACGACCATGCCCGGTTGGAGGATCAGCGGCGCAAGCCAGCGGTCGGTCTGCTCTGTCAGACCCTGCAGCAGTTCGTGGGCCGTGTGCCTCTTCTCTCCTAAGCTGAGTAGTTTCAGCACGGCCTGCTGGCGCTTGCCCACCGCTGTGCTGCCACCCCGCGCGACACCGACTGGTGGCGACGTGCTGCTGCTGACACATCTTGATTGCGAGACAGAGGTTGCGTAAGAGCAGGAGGAGGAGGGTGGTTTAGTGGAGGAAGCATACACCGCCGCAGATACGACCACCGAGCTGTGGCCCGCAATTCTGGGGGTGGGTAGGACGTGAGCGGTCCCAGGCTCTGACTCTGTCCCAGCCTCCACTAAATTCACCCAATGTGCCGTCAGGGAGATATAGTGGCCCTGCACGCCTGTGCTTGTCCACGTGTCCGTTGTTAAGTGGACCTTGGCAGTAACCGCGTTGGTGAGGGCGCGTACAAGGTTGCGGGAGACGTGGTCGTGCAGGGCTGGGACGGCACATCAGGAAAAGTAGTGGCGACTGGGAACTGAGTAGTGCGGGGCTGCTGCCGCCATCATGTTTTTGAAAGCCTTCGTTTCCACAAGCCTATACGGCAGCATCTCCAGGCTGATCAATTTGGCTATGTGCATGTTTAACGCTTGAGTGTGCGGGGTGGCGTACTTGCACTTGTGCTCAAACAGTTGCGCTAGCGACGGCTGGACGCTGCGCTGAGAGACATTGCTGGATGGGGCCGAGGACAGCAGAGGTGTGCGTGTGGGTGCAGACCGGGAGACGGTCGTGCCTGTGTCCTGAGAGGGGGGTTGGATCTCAGTGGCAGGTTGGGGCACAGGGGGAGAGGCAGTGGTGCAAACCGGAGGCGGTGAACGGCCTTCGTCCCACCTTGTGGGGTGCTTGGCCATCATATGCCTGCGCATGCTGGTGGTGGTGAGGCTGGTGGTGGTGGCTCCCCGGCTGATCTTGGCGCGACAAACCTTGCACACCACAGTTCGTTGGTCGTTTGCACTCTCAGTGAAAAACTGCCACACCTTTGAGCACCTTGGCCTCTGCAGGGTGGCATGGTGCGAGGGGTCGCTTTGGGAAACAGTTGGTGGATTATTCGGTCTGGCCCTGCCTCTACCCCTGGCCACCGCACTGCCTCTTCCAACCTGCCCTGCTGCTGCACTTGCCTCCCCCTCTGAAGACCTGTCCTCAGTAGGCTTAGCAAACCAGGTGGGGTCAGTCACCTTATCGTCCAGCTGCTCTTCCTCCGAACCCTCTGTGCGCTCCTCCCTCGGACTTACTGCTCTTACTACTACCTCACTGATAGACAACTGTGTCTCATCGTCATCGTCCTCCTCACCCACTGAAAGGTCTTGAGACAGTTGCCGGAAGTCCCCAGCCTCATCCCCCGGACCCCGGGAACTTTCCAAAGTTTGGGCATCCGTCACGATAAACTCCTCTGGTGGGAGAGGAACCATTGCTGCCCAATCTGGGCAAGGGCCTGAGAACAGTTCCTGGGAGTCTGCCTGCTCCTCAGAATGTGTCATTTTCATGGAGTGAGGAGGCTGGGAGGAAGGAGGAGCAGTAGCCAGAGGATTCAGAGTTGCAGCTGTGGACGGCGTAGAAGACTGGGTGGTCGATAGATTGCTGGATGCACTTTCTGCCATCCACGACAGGACCTGCTCACACTGCTCATTTTCTAATAAAGGTCTACCGCGTGGACCCATTAATTGTGAGATGAATCTGGGGACCCCTGAAACTTGCCTCTCTCCTAATCCCGCAGCAGTCGGCTGCGATACACCTGGACCAGGAGCTCGGCCTGTGCCCACACCCTGACTTGGGCCTCCGCGTCCTCGCCCACGTCCACGTCCTCTAGACCTACCCCTACCCCTCAGCACGGTGTATTACGAGATTAGCAGAAACAGAACGCTGTAATTAAATGTGCCGCTTATTGGCCTGTGGTTGGAGGCTGACTTCGCGTACGTAACGCACTGCAGAGGCAGGCAACAATTACGCGCAAGCCTGGGTATTAATTCAACAACTACTACCCCCAGCAGAGACGCAGTAAACTGAAGGCAGTGACAGGCAGGCCAAATCTTGTATATTTTTTAACTTGGTGGGAACAACCACACTGCCTGTGATATGCACTGTATTTCGATTGCCCTGTTGGAGGCTGACTTCGCGTACATAACGTACTGCAGAGGCAGGAAACAATTATGCGCAAGGCTGGGTATTAATTCACCAACTACTACCCCCAGCAGAGACGCTGTAAACTGAAGGCACCGACAGGCAGGCCAAATCTTGTATATTTTTAAACTTTGTGGGAACAACCACACTGCCTGTGATATGCACTGTATTTCGATTGCCCTGTTGGAGGCTGACTTCGCGTACGTAACGCACTGCAGAGGCAGGAAACAATTATGCGCAAGGTTGGGTATTAATTCAACAACTACTACCCCCAGCAGAGACGCTGTAAACGGAAGGCACTGACAGGCAGGCCAAATCTTGTATATTTTTAAACTTTGTGGGAACAACCACACTGCCTGTGATATGCACTGTATTTCGACTGCCCTGTTGGAGGCTGACTTCGCGTACGTAACGCACTGCAGAGGCAGGAAACAATTATGTGCAAGGCTGGGTATTAATTCAACAACTACTACCCCCAGCAGAGACGCAGTAAACTAAAGGCAGTGACAGGCAGACCTAATATTGTATTTTTTTGAACCTTTTGGGAAAAAGCCCACTGCCTGTGATATACACTGTATTTTGACTGCCCTGTTGGTGGCTGATTTCTCGTACGTAACGCACTTCAGAGGCAGGCAACAATTATGTGCAAGGCTGGGTATTAATTCACCAACTACTACCCCCAGCAGAGATGCTGTAAACGGAAGGCACTGACAGGCAGGCCAAATCTTGTATATTTTTTAACTTGGTGGGAATAACCACACTGCCTGTGATATGCACTGTATTTCGATTGCCCTGTTGGTGGCTGATTTCTCGTACGTTACGCACTGCAGAGGAAGGCAACAATTATGCGCAAGGCTGGGTATTAATTCAACAACTACTACACCCAGCAGAGACGCAGTAAACTGAAGGCAGTGACAGGCAGGCCTAATATTGTATTTTTTGGAAGTTTTGGGGAAAAAGTCCACTGCCTATATAGCCAGTATACCTCTTTTCCTGCCTCACCAGTACTGCCCCTATACTGAGTAAAATGACTGCAGACTGAGGACGCTATGGTCTGCACGCCCAATATACAAACAAAAAAAAATTGTGCAACACTGCTAAAAGCAACCTCAACAGTACTGCACACAGTCAGATGTGGCCCTAAGAAGGACCGTTGGGGTTCTTGAAGACTAAAATAACACCTAACACTCTCCCTATAGCAGCAGCAGCAGCACTGTCCCTGATCTATGTCAGCATGCATCTGTGGCGAGCCGTGGGCGGGGCAGATTTAAATACTCGGGTGTCATCTGATCTCCCCAGCCACTCACTGCAGGGGGGTGGTATAGGGCTGGAACGTCACAGGAGGAAGTTGTAATGCCTTCCATGTCTTTCTATTGGCCAGAAAAGCGGGCAAATTTCTCAGCGATGAAAGTGAAAGTAACTCGAACATCGCGTGGTGCTCGTCTCGAGTAACGAGCATCTCGAACATCCTAATACTCGAACGAGTATCAAGCTCGGACGGGTATGCTCGCTCATCCCTAGTAATTACCCATCCTCTGCTGCAAGGATCCAGTGGAGTGGTGCAGCCTCACTGCCTCCCCATTGTTTATTGTGGAAGATGTCACCTGACCTCTGCAGCCAATCAGAGGTTGCAGCTTCACTGCCCATTCTCCTGGCAACAGCGCTTACATCCTGGGGGACATGATTGCAGGAATTTGAAGCGGTGACAATGCAGGCTCTGATTGGCTGCCACAGTCAGGTGACATCTGGTGACATCATCTTCCACAACTAACACTGGGAGGACGGTGGGGCTGCAGCGCTGGATGCTCCTGACAGATGACAGGAAAGTACTGTTTCTTTTATTACTTTAGCACAATTGGCGCTATAGGAAGAATGCTGTCCGGTAACCGGACAACCCCTTTTAACACGGTACATAAGCCTCTCTATGAATAAGCTGCTTCATATCACAGACAGCACATGGAAAGTTTGGAAATAGAGATATTTTAAAGCATTTTAAAACATGGCCGTATTTTTTAATTATTTCAATTTTCAGGTAATATGGAAGTAAATCAAATATCCGAATTTGATGGACATAACTACTTGTGAGCAGACTGCAGACTATTTCAGCGGCACTAATATTGTAGAATATATATAATACAGAACATAATTCCTGATTTTGCTCCCTGAACAGTCTGTAAAGTAAGTCATTAAATTGACAATGCATTCATCAAACTGCTATATCATTTTACCCAGTGGAACAATTATTGGATAAACAATTCAAACTTTACATTTCATGTATCTGCCTCTATAAAGACTGAATAATTATCATAACTTAGCTGTAAGCAAACTGTGGCATTATAGTGACATTAATCTGTATTAGAGATGAGCGAACACGTTCGGCCCCGCCCCTTTTTCGCCCGAACACCGAACTTTGCGAACACCTCGGTGTTCGGGCGAAAAAGTTCGGGGGCCGCCGTGGCAGCGCGGGGGGGTGCGGCGGGGAGCGGGGGGGAGAGGGAGAGAGAGAGGGCTCCCCCCTGTTCCCCGCTACTGCCGCCCGCGCCGCCGCGCATCTCCCCGCCCCCCGGCGGCACCCGGACACTTACGCGCGAACACTCCAGTGTTCGCTAAAGCCGGTGTCCGGGTGCGGATGTGTCCGTTACGGACACGTTCGCTCATCTCTAATCTGTATGCTTGCTAGTTTTATAAAATAATCAAAATTGGGTTTTTTCATGCATTACAGTGCTAACTAATTATAATGGAAAAGTAAAGCAAAAAAATCTAAAGAATTGACAGGTAGTTTTCTTAGCATGTGCCATGCGAGAAATATACTGTATAGAAATTAGTTAGTGAGTGAATATATTCTGTATACAGCATTGAATGGCATATAGATAAATGAATGAGCAAAGATACATTTCTGCCACCTAAAATCTCTTTTAGCAGGTAATGAACACCATTTCAATGCCCTAATTAACAGGCCGCAATGTACATACCTTGCTGCACCTACATTTGCTACAATGGAGTCTGCAGTGGAGATTCTGCTTGATGGGTGTACCCAATCGATTTGTGTAATCAGCCAAACATTTAATCCGAGCTCTAGGAAGGTGAGACAATCAGGAGATTTAACACCACTTCCTTTGCAGCTCTATTGTATGACTGGCTACACTTTCTACATAGGCCCAGACCTGAGAACAGGCATGATGGAGGAGTAGGTATCTTTCATTCTCCACAATGCACTTTCTGGGTCATTCCCCCCAGTACCTTCCCCCACATTCCCCTCTTTTAAGATCTACACCCCTAGACTTTGTCATCCACTCTCCTTGCAAGTAGCAGTCGTCTACCACCTCTCTGGGCTCTTCTCACCAGTGTCTGGATCACTTTGCCTCCTGGCTTCCCTATTTTGTATCTTATGAAATTCCAACTCTGATTCTGGTGACTTTCATATATCCATTGTCAACCCAATCTCCCGGCCGGCTCTCAGTTTCTATCACTAACCTCCTCCCTAGGCCTTTCACAACTTACAGCTTCTCCAATAAACAAAGACAGCAGTACACTTGATGTGGTCTTCTGCATCTATCCTTTATCAGACTTTTGAAATTCTTTTTCCGAGCTCTCTGACCACAATTTCCTTTCATTTACCATAAAGTATTCTTGAAAGAAGCAGTGCAAAACCGAAAAACATGGAGGGAGCTCGCCTTTAAGGTCGCCGAGGGTTGTGAACAACTAAACTGCTAACAACAACAATTCTTGTCCCTCCCAGGAGATTCCTACCTATTGCACACACAGAAATCTAGAGGCTGTTACTCTACAATTTATATACTCTCTCTGTGGTCATCACTGTCCCCAACCTTCTCTTGTCCCAATCTGCCTGCCAAACATTACAACAAAACTCTCAAAAGTGCTCTAGACAAAGCATTACCTACCACACCCTGATGCAGACTGTGGCAAACTTGGTACATGCCTCATACATGTTTTCTTCAGCAGTGTTATATGCGTGCTGAATGCTTTTTGCAAAAATCATAGACATTGACAGATTTTCTCCTTTACAAGTTCATCTTCAGAACTTAAAACTTTGCACTTCACCGAGCCTATTTTACCACTCTCATATTCTCACTATCGAATAATCCAAAATGACTCTTTGACACTTTTCACTCTCGCCTTAACCCTAAAGTGCAGCTGCCTATGACAGGTTTCAGTGCTAAAGACCTGACCACTTATTTCAAAAAGAAAATTAAGAACATCCAGGAGGAAATTATCTCCCAGTCCCCAAGTAGCTTTGATCCTCTTCTCTCCCTTAAAATCTGATTTTCATACTCTACAGTCTACAGAAACAACCTCCTGGTAACTAAATGAAACAACTAATCTCTACTAGAGATGAGCGAGCACCAAAATGCTCGGGTGCTCGTTACTCGGAACGAACTTTTCGCGATGCTCGAGGGTTCGTTTCGAATAACGAACCCCATTGAAGTCAATGGGCGACCCGAGCATTTTTTTTTCATGTGTGAAAATCTGTGCAATTCAAGAAAGTGATGGGAACGACACAGCAACGGATAGGGCAGGCGAGGGGCTACGTGTTGGGCTGCATCTCAAGTTCACAGGTCCCACTATTAAGCCACAATAGCGGCAAGAGTGGGCCCCCCCCCCCCTCCCAACAACTTTTACTTCTGAAAAGCCCTCATTAGCAATGCATACCTTAGCTAAGCACCACACTACCTCCAACAAAGCACAATCACTGCCTGCATGACACTCCACTGCCACTTCTCCTGGGTTACATGCTGACCAACCGCCTCCCCTCCCCCCCACAGCGCACACCAAAGTGTCCCTGCGCAGTCTTCAGCTGCCCTCATGCCACACCACCCTCATGTCTATTTAGAAGTGCGTCTGCCATGAGGAGGAACCGCAGGCACACACTGCAGAGGGGTTGGCACGGCTAGGCAGCGACCGTCTTTAAAAGTGGTGGGGCGATAGCCCACAATGCTGTACAGAAGCAATGAGAAATAGAATCCTGTGCCACCGCCATCAGGAGCTGCACACGTAGGCATAGCAATGGGGAACCTATGTGCCACACACTATTCATTCTGTCAAGGTGTCTGCATGCCCCAGTCAGACTGGTAATATGCACCTTTACAGTAACTGCGTTGGTGGTAATGTGGTGGTGACTGCGGACCTAGTAGCACGGTTGTATTTTGTTGGTTTTCGGAATGCGGCCAGGATTAAGTGGGCCGTGGTGGGGCGATAGCCCACAATGCTGTACAGAAGCAATGAGAAATAGAATCCTGTGCCACCGCCATCAGGAGCTGCACACGTGGGCATAGCAATGGGGAACCTATGTGCCACACACTATTCATTCTGTCAAGGTGTCTCTCCATGCCCCAGTCAGACTGGTAATATGTACCTTAACAGTAACCGCGTTGGTGGTAATGTGGTGGTGACTGCGGACCTAGTAGCGCGGTTTTATTTTGTTGGTTTTCGGAATGTGGCCAGGATTAAGTGGGCCGTGGCGGGGGGATGGTGGGGGGGCTCTCTTGTAGTGTCGGTAAAGGTGAAATTCTTGGACTGCCACCAGACGAACCAATGCAAAGGCATTTGCCAAGAATGTTTTCCCTGTTGGAGGAGGAGGGGGATGTTTTTGAGGCACTACGTGTCCTCTCCACGTGTCCGTGGTTATATGCACCTTAACAGTAACCGCGTTGGTGGGAAATGGCCTCGCCGCCATCATGTCTTTGGGAAGCCTCTGTTTCCACACCCCAGAGACATACCATTAGCAGCGGTATAGGCAGAGCCCAGAATTCGTAACATTTCAGCCGTAGCATTAGGACAGGCCCCACTAACATATCACTAGCAGCATTATAGCAGGAGCGCAGTCTTCGTTCCATGTCAGCAATAGTAGCACTCAAGACAGGCCCCAGTAACAATTCCGAAGCAGCAGTATAGTGGGAGCGCAGTCTTAGTTCCATTTCAGTAGCTGCAGTATAGCCAAGGCCCAAGTTACATTTATGTAGCTAAAGCGTAGGCCAACCCCACACACACTTCTGTACCATGAGTGCAGGCTAGAGATGAGCGAACACCAAAATGTTCGGGTGTTCGTTATTCGGAACGAACTTCCTGCGATGTTCGAGGGTTCGTTTAGAACAACGAACCCCATTGAAGTCAATGGGCGACCAGAGCATTTTTGTATTTCGCCGATGCTCGCTAAGGTTTTCATGTGTGAAAATCTGGGCAATTCAAGAAAGTGATGGGAATGACACAGAAACAGATAGGGCAGGCGAGGGGCTACATGTTGGGCTGCATCTCAACTTCACAGGTCCCACTATTAAGCCACAATACCGGCAAGAGTGGGCCCCCCCCCTCCCAACAACTTTTAATTCTGAAAAGCCCTCATTAGCATGGCATACCTTTGCTAAGCACCACACTACCTACAACAAAGCACAATCACTGCCTGGATGACACTCCGCTGCCACTTCTCCTGGGTTACATGCTGACCAACCGCCCCCCCTCCCCCCCACAGCGCACACCAAAGTGTCCCTGCGCAGCCTTCAGCTGCCCTCATGCCACGCCACACTCATGTCTATTTAGAAGTGCGTCTGCCATGAGGAGGAACCGCAGGCACACACTGCAGAGGGTTGGCATGGCTAGGCAGCGACCCTCTTTAAAAGTGGCGGGGCGATAGCCCACAATGCTGTACAGAAGCAATGAGAAATAGAATCCTGTGCCACCGCCATCAGGAGCTGCACACGTAGGCATAGCAATGGGGAACCTATGTGCCACACACTATTCATTCTGTCAAGGTGTCTGCATGCCCCAGTCAGACTGGTAATATGCACCTTTACAGTAACCGCGTTGGTGGTAATGTGGTGGTGACTGCGGACCTAGTAGCACGGTTGTATTTTGTTGGTTTTCGGAATGCGGCCAGGATTAAGTGGGCCGTGGCGGGGGGGATGGTGTGGGGGCTCTCATGTTGTGTCGGTAAAGGTGAAATTCTTGGACTGCCACCAGACGAACCAATGCAAAGACATTTGCCAAGAATGTTTTCCCTGTTGGAGGAGGAGGGGGATGTTTTTGAGGCACTACGTGTCCTCTCCACGTGTCCGTGGTTATATGCACCTTTACAGTAACCGCGTTGGTGGGAAATGGCCTCGCTGCCATCATGTCTTTGGGAAGCCTCTGTTTCCACACCCCAGAGACATACCATTAGCAGCGGTATAGGCCGAGCCCAGAATTCGTAACATTTCAGCCGTAGCATTAGGACAGGCCCCACTAACATATCACTAGCAGCATTATAGGAGGAGCGCAGTCTTCGTTCCATGTCAGCAATAGTAGCACTCAAGACAGGCCCCAGTAACAATTCCGAAGCAGCAGTATAGCGGGAGCGCAGTCTTCGTTCCATGTCAGTAGCCTTAGTATAGCCAAGGCCCAAGTTACATTTATGTAGCTAAAGTGTAGGCCAACCCCACACACCTTTCTGTACCATGAGTGCAGGCGAAGAACATACAAATTGCTATGATTACACTGTAGGTGAGGGCCCCAAAAATTTGGTGTACCAACAGTACTAATGTACCTCAGTAAAAATTGGCCATGCCCAACCAAGATGGCAGGTGAATCGCTTTGGTTAATGTGGCTTAAGTGGTAACTAGGCCTGGAGGCAGCCCAGTGTAACGAAAAATTGGTTCAAGTTGAAGTTCCAACGCTTTTAAGAGCATTGAAACATATAAAAATTGTTCAGAAAAATTATTTGAGTGAGCCTTGTGGCCCTAAGAAAAATTGCCCGTTCAGCGTGATTACGTGAGGTTTCAGGAGGAGGAGCAGGAGGAGGAGGAGGAATATTAGACACAGATTGATGAAGCAGAAATGTCCCCGTTTTGGATGGTGAGAGAGAACGTAGCTTCCATCCGCGGGTGCAGCCTACGTATTGCTTACGTATCGCTGCTGTCCGCTGGTGGAGAACAGAAGTCAGGGGAAATCCAGCCTTTCTTCATCTTGATGAGTGTTAGCCTGTCGGCACTGTCGGTTGACAGGCGGGTACGCTTATCTGTGATGATTCCCCCAGCCGCACTAAACACCCTCTCCGACAAGACGCTAGCCGCAGGACAAGCAAGCACCTCCAGGGCATACAGCGCTAGTTCAGGCCACGTGTCCAGCTTCGACACCCAGTAGTTGTAGGGGGCAGAGGCGTCACCGAGGATGGTCGTGCGATCGGCTACGTACTCCCTCACCATCCTTTTACAGTGCTCCCGCCGACTCAGCCTTGACTGGGGAGCGGTGACACAGTCTTGCTGGGGAGCCATAAAGCTGGCCAGGCCCTTAAAGACTGTTGCACTGTCTGGGCTGTACATGCTGCTTGATCTACGCACCTCCCCTGCTACCTGGCCCTCGGAACTGCGCCTTCTGCCACTAGCGCTGTCGGATGGGAATTTTACCATCAGCTTGTCCGCCAGGGTCC
Organism: Eleutherodactylus coqui; assembly: GCF_035609145.1. Taxonomy (NCBI): domain Eukaryota; kingdom Metazoa; phylum Chordata; class Amphibia; order Anura; family Eleutherodactylidae; genus Eleutherodactylus; species Eleutherodactylus coqui. Next base: position 171,187,141 of record NC_089843.1, on the reverse strand, counting down.
TGTGGTATAGCAACACTCTCGAACCCCTTTCCTCTTCGGGAATGAGACTGGGAAGGTTCTCCTTATAGCGTGGGTCGAGCAGTGTGTACACCCAGTAATCCGTAGTGGCCAGAATGTGTTGAATGCGAGGGTCACGAGAAAGGCATCCTAACATGAAGTCAACCATGTGTGCCAGGGTACCTGTACGCAACACATGGCTGTCCGCACTAGGAAGATCACTTTCAGGATCCTCCTCCTCCTCCTCCTCCTCCTCCTCAGGCCATACACGCTGAAATGATGACAGGCAAGCAGCATGGGTACCGTCAGCAGTGGGCCAAGCTGTCTCTTCCCCCTCCTCCTCATCCTCCTCCTCCTCCTCCTGAACGCGCTGAGATATAGACAGGAGGGTGCTCTGACTATCCAGCGACATACTGTCTTCCCCCGGCTCTGTTTCCGAGCGCAAAGCGGCTGCCTTTATGGTTTGCAGGGAACTTCTCAAGATGCATAGCAGAGGAATGGTGACGCTAATGATTGCAGCATCGCCGCTCACCACCTGGGTAGACTGATCAAAGTTTCGAAGGACCTGGCAGATGTCTGCCAACCAGGCCCACTCTTCTGAAAAGAATTGAGGAGGCTGACTCCCACTGCGCCGCCCATGTTGGAGTTGGTATTCCACTATAGCTCTACGCTGCTCATAGAGCCTAGCCAACATGTGGAGCGTAGAGTTCCACCGTGTGGGCACGTCGCACAGCAGTCGGTGCACTGGCAGATTAAAGCGATGTTGCAGGGTGGCAGCGTCCGTGTGGGACTTCCGGAAATGTGCGCAGAGCCGGCGCACCTTTCCGAGCAGGTCTGACAAGCGTGGGTAGCTTTTCAGAAAGCGCTGAACCACCAAATTAAAGACGTGGGCCAGGCATGGCACGTGCGCGAGGCTGCCGAGCTGCAGAGCCGCCACCAGGTTACGGCCGTTGTCACACACGACCATGCCCGGTTGGAGGCTCAGCGGCGCAAGCCAATGGTCGGTCTGCTCTGTCAGACCCTGCAGCAGTTCGTGGGCCGTGTGCCTCCTATCTCCTAAGCTGAGTAGTTTCAGCACGGCCTGCTGACGCTTGCCCACCGCTGTGCTGCCACGCCGCGCAACACCGACTGGTGGCGACATCCTGCTGCTGCTGACACATCTAGATTGCGAGACAGAGGTTGAGGAGGAGGAGGAGGAGGGTGCTTTAGTGGAGGAAGCATACATCGCAAAACATACCACCACCGAGCTGGGGCCCGCAATTCTGGGGGTGGGTAGGACGTGAGCGGTCCCAGGCTCTGACTCTGTCCCAGCCTCCACTAAATTCACCCAATGTGCCGTCAGGGAGATGTAGTGGCCCTGCCCGCCTGTGCTTGTCCACGTGTCCGTAGTTAAGTGGACCTTGCCACTAACCGCATTGGTGAGGGCGCGTACAATGTTGCGGGAGACGTGGTCGTGCAGGGCTGGGACGGCACATCGGGAAAAGTAGTGGCGACTGGGAACTGAGTAGCGCGGGGCCGCCGCCGCCATCATAGCTTTGAAGGACTCCGTTTCCACAACCCTATACGGCAGCATCTCAAGGCTGATAAATTTGGCTATGTGGACGGTTAACGATTGAGCGTGCGGGTGCGTGGCGGCGTACTTGCGCTTGCGCTCCAACACTTGCGCTAGCGACGGCTGGACTGTGCGGTGCGAGACATTGCTGGATGGGGCCGAGGACAGCGGAGGTGAGGGTGTGGGTGCAGGCCATGAGACGGTTGTGCCTGTGTCCTGAGAGGGAGGTTGGATCTCAGTGGCAGGTTGGGGCACAGGGGGAGAGGCAGCGGTGCAAACCGGAGGCGGTGAACGGCCTTCGTCCCACCTTGTGGGGTGCTTGGCCATCATATGTCTGCGCATGCTGGTGGTGGTGAGGCTGTTGGTGGTGGCTCCCCGGCTGATCTTGGCGCGACAAAGGTTGCACACCACTGTTCGTCGGTCGTCAGGCGTCTCTGTGAAAAACTGCCAGAACTTAGAGCACCTCGGCCTCTGCAGGGTGGCATGGCGCGAGGGTGTGCTTTGGGAAACACTTGGTGGATTATTCGGTCTGGCCCTGCCTCTACCCCTGGCCACTGCACTGCCTCTTGCAACCTGCCCTGCTGATGCCCTTGCCTCCCCCTCTGAAGACCTGTCCTGAGTAGGCGTTGCACACCAGGTGGGGTCAGTCACCTCATCGTCCTGCTGCTCTTCCTCCGAATCCTCTGTGCGCTGCTCCCTTGGACTTACTGCCCTTACTACTACCTCACTGCAAGACAACTGTGTCTCATCGTCATCGTCCTCCTCACCCACAGAAACTTCTTGAAACAGTTGGCGGAAGTCCCCAGCCTCTTCCCCCGGACCCCGGGAACTTTCGAATGGTTGGGCATCAGTGACGATAAACTACTCTGGTGGGAGAGGAACCACTGCTGCCCAATCTGAGCAGGGGCCCGAGAACAGTTCCTGGGAGTGTTTCCGCTCCTGAGCATGTGTCATTGTAGTGGAGTGAGGAGGCTGGGAGGAAGGAGGAGCAGCAGACAGAGGATTCGGATTTGCAGCAGTGGACGGCGCAGAACTGTGGCTGGACGATAGGTTGCTCGAAGCACTTTCTGCCATCCAGGACAGGACCTGCTCACACTGCTCATTTTCTAATAAACGTCTCCCGCGTGGACCCATTAATTGGGCGATGAATGTGGGGACGCCAGAAACGTGCCTCTCTCCTAATCGCGCAGCAGTCGGCTGCGACACACCTGGATCAGGAGCTTGGCCTGTGCCCACACCCTCACTTGGGCCTACGCGTCCTCGGCCACATCCACGTCCTCTAGGCTTACCCCTCAGCATGCTGTATTACCAGTGATTTGATTTCCCAGGCAGGAAATAAATTGGCGCAAGCCTGCAGGCCAAATATAATGTTTTTGCTTTTTGCAAAGGGAAGGACCCACTGCGTATATTCAATGAACAATAACTTTTAGAACTGTAGTGTGGCCCTGAAAAAGTGACACACAACTTTAGTGTAGCAGAGTTATTAACTCTAGCAGAGCAGGTATTTGCCAGTCAGGAAAGACAATGGCGCAAGCCTGCAGTAAACCGTAGCTGGTTGCGTCTGATTTTTGTACGTTGTCCACGCAGCACACACGTACACGGAGACCTTAGGACTGACACAGGATGGCCAAATATAATTTCTTTTCCTTTTTTGCAAAGGGAAGGACCTACTGCGTATATTCAATGAACAATAACTTTTAGAACTGTAGTGTGGCCCTGAAAAAGTGACACACAACTGTAGTGTAGCAGAGTTATTAACTCTAGCAGAGCAGGTATTTGCCAGTCAGGAAAGACAATGGCGCAAGCCTGCAGTAAACCGTAGCTGGTTGCGTCTGATTTTTGTACGTTGTCCACGCAGCACACACGTACACGGAGACCTTAGGACTGACACAGGCTGGCCAAATATAATTTCTTTTCCTTTTTTGCAAAGGGAAGGACCCACTGCGTATATTCAATGAACAATAACTTTTAGAACTGTAGTGTGGCCCTGAAAAAGTGACACACAACTTTAGTGTAGCAGAGTTATTAACTCTAGCAGAGCAGGTATTTGCCAGTCAGGAAAGACAATGGCGCAAGCCTGCAGTAAACCGTAGCTGGTTGCGTCTGATTTTTGTACGTTGTCCACGCAGCACACACGTACACGGAGACCTTAGGACTGACACAGGCAGGCCAAATATAATTTCTTTTCCTTTTTTGCAAAGGGAAGGACCCACTGCGTATATTCAATGAACAATAACTGTGTTGTGGCCCTGCCTACACAATTCTGTCCCTGTAGTATCAATGGAGGGTGCAATGCTCTGCACAGACGATTTTTAGAAAAAAAAAATATGCAACACTGCTAACAGCAGCCAGCACAGTACTGCACATGCTTAAATTTGGCCCTAGAAAGGACCGTTGAGGTTCTTGAAGGCTACACTCACTCCTAACACTCTCCCTGCCTATGCACCACTTCTGTCCCTAATGCCGGGTGCAATGCTCTGCACTGCCGATTTTGAGAAAAAAAAACAAAAAAACACTGCTAGCAGCAGCCTGCACACAGGTAGATGTGGCCCTAAGAAGGACCTTTGGGGTTCTTGAAGCCTACATTGACTCCTAACGCTCTCCCTACAGCAGCACCAGCACGATAGTACTTTCCCTCAGCTAACTCACAAGGCATGTGTGGCGAGCCGCGGGAGGGGCCGACTTTTATACTCGGGTGACATCTGATCTTCCCAGCCACTCACTGCAGGGGGGTGGTATAGGGCTTGAACGTCACAGGGGGAAGTTGTAATGCCTTCCCTGTCTTTCAATTGGCCAGAAAAGCACGCTAACATCTCAGAGAGGAAACTGAAAGTAACCAGAACACCGCGTGGTGCTCGTTACGAGTAACGAGCATCCCGAACACCCTAATATTCGCACGAATATCAAGCTCGGACGAGTACGTTCGCTCATCTCTAATCTCTACTGATTCTACTGTCTCTCTGTGCAATGTTTGATACTGTAGACCATCAACTCCACATCCGTATGGTCATCTTTATTGGCCTTCAGGATACTACTCTCTCTTGGCTCTGCTACTTCTCTTTCCCTTGCTGTTGGGGTTCCTTAAGGTTCGATCATTTGTCCTCTCCCCTTTTCTATCTACATAGCCCCTATTGAACAAACTATCGGCAGATTTGGCTTTCAGTACCATCTCTACACTAACAACACCCATCTATATACTTCCTCCTGTGATATCACTGCTTCACTGCAACAAAACTCCAGTGATTGTCTGTCCATTATGTCATGTTTTGCACCAATCATATGGCTGTTTGCTGCTCACCTTTTTGGCGCCATTCATCTGCTTTTTTGTGGAGGTTGCACTATGTCACTAGACCCTCCATACATGCTGCTGGGTTCTTGGCCAGGACAAGCATGTTCTGACAGTATTTTCAGTGTGGCAATGCAGTGAATAACTCTTCTCAGTATTTGGTCTCTGTTACCACAGTGGTTCCTAATTAAATCATTAGCTAATTTATTTATATCTTAGGACTTCAGTCATGCCTTGCCTGAGTATCAATGCAGTTTTCCTAGGTATGGTTATGTAAACTGCTAACCCAGGTCATGTTCTGTTACCCAGCCTTGTCTGACCTGTTACCTGTACAGCTCTACATCAGTCTGCTGCTGGCACAGCTCCACTACATTGTCCTGCTACCAGTCTAGCTCTGCTACACCATCTGTTACCTGCCTGGCTCAGTTACATCGCCGGCTACTGGCCTGGGTCTACTACATTGTCTACTACCTGCCCGTCTCTGCTACATCATCTGCTACTTGCATGGCTTCGGTACATCAACATCAAGTATTGTCTGACAGTCTGTGTTGTTGGCCACTCCTTAATTGCCTATCTGATTATGATTCCAAAGATCAACGAAATAGCATCTGGGGTAGGTGTTGTTACAGCATTACATGTTGTCTTTAACATCAAATCCTCTCTTGATCTGAAACTGAATCCACTTCAGCATTTCACTTCAGTAGGGAGGTGAAAAGGCACTATTGCAGAATTTGGGGACCGGTGAATCTGCATGCCATGATTCAGTATAAGCGTGACTCACTTTAATGTTATGTCTTTTGTACCTTGTACAGGCCATTCGTCTTTGCAGAGTACACGGTAATTGGATTTTCCTATCTGGACATGCTGAAAAATTGGTTGAAGAAGACTGGCTTTCCAAGCAGTCTTCTATTCTGAACCCGATGTAGCCTGGTATGACAGCTGATGCTACCTGGAAAACCCCTTTAATGCTGCAACTGAATGATGACTGAGGATTAAGTTTACGAGCAGGATGGTGCACCACCCCACTTTCATATTCAAGTTCATGCCTACCTCAACACTGGTGAGGGAAAGTGAGAAAAAATGACCAGGCACTCATGCAGTAGTGCCAGTGATCGTCCCACTTAAAGGGGTTCTGACATGAATAATGTTTTTATGCTTTAGCAGCCATTGTTCCCTGGTCTGCCTAATGGACCCAGGGAACCCATGGGTTAATGGCTGCTAAAGCATAAAAATCTTATGCTTACCTGTTCTCCTGTTGTTGTTGACATCGGGGGGTCATCTCCCGGCAGCATATTAGCACTTTCTGCTTAGGTTAAGCAGCCTGACTAGAGCCACCTGATTGGTGCACGCTGTGCAGTCACGTGGTGCCGAAGAGCCAATCAGGTGGCTCTAATCAGCAGCGCTGCTTAACCTAAGCAGAAAGTGCTAGTATGCCTCCCGGCAGGCAGTCTTCTTCCTCCAGCAGCTGCGCCGCTCCGGGATCGCGCGCATGCGCAGTGGAGAGGTGCCCTCTGACAGGAGTCAGGACGGGCTGCGTCTCCACTGCGCATGCGCAGCACTCCGGAGTTCAGCCGGACGGACGGGCACGTGCTTGCTGTGGCGGTCCGTCCGTTGACCTCGGAAGTGCCTGACGGACGGACCAGAGCAGGAAGCGGTCTTTTTGACCGCTCCTGCTCTGCTTTAAAGGCACAGAAGAAGATGCCGGCTGGAGGGGACATGCCTGGCGATCGGGCCAGGCCAGGCAAGGTGAGTACAATTTTTTTTTTTTCATGTCAGAACCCCTTTAACTATACATAGTGATTTTTACTTCTGGGGCTACATCAAGGATAAAACCTACGTGCTGCCTCTGCCACGTAACCTTATATAAAATTATACACTGGGCTCACATTGAATTTATGTAATGTGGATAGTCTGGGATCCTTTTGCATCATATAAATCAGAAAAGAGCCACTTTTGTATGTTGGTTGCTGAGTAATAAATGTATTAACATGGGACTTACTTTAGAGACACCCAGTATAACTGCCATGTTACATAGGGCTCCTGGGACCTATAGTACTATGGGTTTCAAGGAGCAATGGTTGCAGGTGTGGTTCATTAGGCTGGCTGATGGTGGGGATTTCTCCAACCAGCCAAAATCATCATGTGTGTGTATATATATATATATACACTACCGTTCAAAAGTTTGGGGTCACATTGAAATGTCCTTATTTTTGAAGGAAAAGCACTGTACTTTTCAATAAAGATAACTTTAAACTAGTCCTAACTTTAAACAAATGCACTCTATACATTGCTAATGTGGTAAATGACTATTCTAGCTGCAAATGCCTGTTTTTTTGTGCAAAATCTACAAAGGTGAATAGAGGCCCATTTCCAGCAACTATCACTCCAGTGTTCTAATGGTACAATGTGTTTGCTCATTGGCTCAGAAGGCTAATTGATGATTAGAAAACCCTTGTGCAATCATGTTCACACATCTGAAAACAGTCTAGCTCGTTACAGAAGCTACAAAACTGACCTTCCTGTGAGCAGATTGAGTTTCTGGAGCATCACATTTGTGGGGTCAATTAAACGCTCAAAATGGCCAGAAAAAGAGAACTTTCATCTGAAACTCGACAGTCTATTCTTGTTCTTAGAAATGAAGGCTATTCCATGCGAGAAATTGCTAAGAAATTGAAGATTTCCTACAACGGTGTGTACTACTCCCTTCAGAGGACAGCACAAACAGTCTCTAACCAGAGTAGAAAAAGAAGTGGGAGGCCGCGTTGCACAACTAAGCAAGAAGATAAGCACATTAGAGTCTCTAGTTTGAGAAACAGACGCCTCACAGGTACCCAACTGGCATCTTCATTAAATAGTACCCGCAAAACACCAGTGTCAACATCTACAGTGAAGAGGCGGCTGCGGGATTTTGGGCTTCAGGGCAGAGTGGCAAAGAAAAAGCCATATCTGAGACTGGCCAATAAAAGAAAAAGATTAAGATGGGCAAAAGAACACAGACATTGGACAGAGGAAGACTGGAAAAAAGTGTTGTGGACGGATGAATCCAAGTTTGAGGTGTTTGGATCACAAAGAAGAACGTTTGTGAGACGCAGAACAAATGAAAAGATGCTGGAAGAATGCCTGACGCCATCTGTTAAGCATGGTGGAGGTAATGTGATGGTCTGGGGTTGCTTTGGTGCTGGTAAGGTGGGAGATTTGTACAGGGTAAAAGGGATTCTGAATAAGGAAGGCTATCACTCCATTTTGCAACGCCATGCCATACCCAGTGGACAGCGCTTGATTGGAACCAATTTCATCCTACAACAGGACAATGACCCTAAACACACCTCCAAATTGTGCAAGAACTATTTACAGCAGAAGCAGGCAGCTGGTATTCTATCGGTAATGGAGTGGCCAGCGCAGTCACCAGATCTGAACCCCATTGAGCTGTTGTGGGAGCAGCTTGACCGTATGGTACGCCAGAAGTGCCCATCCAACCAATCCAACTTGTGGGAGATGCTTCTAGAAGCGTGGGGTGCAATTTCACAAGCTTACCTCAACAAATTAACAGCTAGAATGTCAAAGGTGTGCAATGCTGTAATTGCTGCAAAAGGAGGATTCTTTGACGAAAGCAAAGTTTGATGTAAAAACAATGTTATTTCAAATACAAATCATTATTTCTAACCTTGTCAATGTCTTGACTCTATTTTCTATTCATTTCACAACGCATGGTGGTGAATAAGTGTGACTTTTCATGGAAAACACAAAATTGTTTGGGTGACCCCAAACTTTTGAACGGTAGTGTATATATATATATATATATATATATATATATATATATATATATATATATATATATCAGTCCCTTTTGCTAGAAGGTGCTGGTTATTATCAATTCCTCACCTTGTACTCTCAGAACTCTGGTGTTTGGGGTCATGCATGCCCTTTATGTATGTGGGTGTGGATGTTAAACTATGTATGCATGAGGTTCTGGGTGGGATTCCCCTGTGTGTGTTAGTTCATGTGCAGACACCTGGTGTGAACAATGTCTTGTTTATTGTCAATTAGTTGATGTGCAGACACCTGATGTGAAATATGTCTTGTTCAGTGTGTTAGTTAGTGTGAAGATACTTGGTGTGAACAAGGTCTTGTTCAGTGTTTGTCTGTAGGTGTGCAGGGGGTCTAGTGTGTTATGTTGTATGTTGGAATTCTCTGTGTTTGTAAATGTGTAGACACCTGGTATGTATAATCCTATGTTGATGTTCCCCAGAATCTGTAGGTTCGCAGACGCCTGTTGCGTGTTATGTCCATGTCTGGTGTTCCTGCCGATTCCTAACTAAATTAAGACAGGTGTCCCTAGGTTCTAGCATGGGGCTCTCTTTATCGGGATGTAGGCAGGATTCCCTTTGCTGGGTTTAGTTGTGTTGTTAGTGTTGGGGCTCACAAAAGGTCCCTTGAGGTAGGCTTGTGAGCTTATGCACTTTGGCCAAAATACTAACACCTCGTACTTATTTATATTCCCATCTGTCTTGCTGTTTTAGTATATTTGGTAAGTATTTGACCACCTGGTATAGGTGTAGGGTCTATGTCCCTGTTTTCCCATGCTCAGTTTATGTTTGGTGTGATTGATGTCTGATCGTATGAATGTATATTCATCCTTTCATCTTACCCACCAGACTTTAAATAATATTTCTTCTGAGTGGGCAAGGCAAATAAGTCCTGCATATGAACGAAACATGCCTATTGTGTTTGATAATATTAGATGATAAAGCATTCCTACTTTCAAAGTATTTATTTTAGTGGACAAATATTCAATTCATGGGACAGTAATTCCTGCAGGTATTTGCTTTTCATGTTCTGTTGTGTGCCTTGCTTCTATGCAGCACATGTCATTATGTATTGCAATCATGTCTCCATTTTTCTATATCCTGACAAGTGATTTATTGGACACCATGGTGTGCTAGCTCGTGCGTAAAGCTTCCCGATGTTTTAGTCTATCACATATTAAAATTGCACATATTTAAATTATTATCTGAAAGACATAAAGCTATCTGCAACATTTTCAGACCTTGTGCTAGAAGATAAGCTTCTTTGCTTCTTAAATATTGGTCCAGTATTTCAGAGTTTTTTCTAAATTACCCAGGGAGGTATCAATTTAGGTTTATTTAGCCTATGACCGTTCAAATTGTGTTACAAATTAGTTCAAGCTCTGAAATAAGACCAAGTGCCACAAACCAGGCCTTTCTAACACTAATAAATAATTAATGCTATACAAAAATGGCATGAATTAAAAATGCTAGCAAAGCAAAGTCAATCTACCACATTTATGAGTCACTGACCCATTTAACATTAAATGTTACATTTGATTATTATGGTCTAGAGCTGCAGGGACATTAAAGAGAAACAGCAAATTAATTTTCCAATTATGGAAAGTGTCTTCATGCACCTGGAACATAAGAATCAGGATATCAGTCTTGGAAGGGAACATTTGTAATTGCAGTGCTTTCCTTCCCGTATATTGAATAAAGGCATGAATGTGCACAAATTTGTGACTGTATGTTATCAGGGTATATTATATGCTGTGTAAGGAGATGAGGTAATGGGACAGTCATCTCCTGCGGTAGACAAATGTTCTGCAGCAGGCACGCAAAAATAGAAGTCAACGCAGTCGGATAGTAGTACAACTGATCTCAGCCTTTCATATTTGTAGGTTTCAGTCGCCAGAAATACAACAAATCAAGAAAGAAAAGCCTATGCCTCTTCAGCTCTAACTATACATAAGGTAAGACCTATCTAACTTGCAATGTTGAAATGCTCTAACAGATGCGCAGCACTTCCTTCTTTCCCCAGGCTGAGGGAGACTCGCTGAGTTTTAGCCTTTTTCGAAGAGCTTTCGCACCCAAACCTTCATCAATATCCCAAAACCAGGACTGTTTGGGCAGAGTGGTGTCCATCTTTCTTTGCTGGACTAAATCCTTGGTTGCTTTAGATAGATGAAGCTGTAAATCTTGGAGAAATATACACTCCATTTACCACTTTTCCACCTGGTCCGTCACAACTGTAGGTCCTTTATATTTTATGCAAATGACTTTTTGTCATATCTGCTCTATGAACAAGTGGACAAAAGATGAGATTGATCATTGTTTTTAGAAGTTGTTTTCCCTTAAGTCACTTTGAAAATAATGCTATACATCTATTTCATCTATAATGCAAACACTTTAAAGGGATTGTCTGCTTTAGACAATCTGTTTGTTATTGATTCCTTTAATTGTAATCTGAACACTGGTTTTCTTGTTAATGGGACTCCAAGGAATCAACTGTAATGTAGCAATTAGAGATAAGCGAGCATGCTCGGTTAAGGAAATTACTCAAGCGAATATCGACATTTTCGAGTAACTGCCTGCTCTTCCGAAAAGATTTAGGGGGCGACGGGGTGAGCAGGGGCTTGTAGGGGGGAAGAGAGAGAGATCTCCCCCCCGTTCCACCCTGCTCTCCTCCACTGCCCCCCGAATCTTTTCGGAAAAGCAGACAGTTACTCGAAAATGCTGATGCTTGCACGAGTAATTTTCTTAACCGAGCGTGCTCGCTCATCTCTAGTAGTAATCAATGAGAGCACCTAGCAATTTCAATTTCTGTACAATGCCACTACTGGAAGATTAAAGAATTACCCATTGAAATCACTGGACTGTCTATGGAATGCATGGATGTGTCGTGTCATCCAGAATTACAGTTGCTTTTTGCAGATACTCTTCGCTCTTTCTAAGGCTGCCTGTCCACTGGCGTTTTTGCATTGCATTCCTCGCAGTGTTGCTATGGAAAGCGCAGACCCCCTGTCTACATGCAGGGAATTATAGCGATTCTCCGCTCGCGGCCGGCAAATTGCAGTATGCTGCGAATTGCCGCGATTCTCCGCGGTGAGCCTATCTGTCAGATAAGCTCATCGCGGAGATCGTCAGCTGGCTCCTGCTCCCCAGCGGCGCTTCTTACAGCGGAGATCCGCCACGGGATACCACAACGCCCGTGGACAGCCATGAGGATCCTAAAAAGTGGACCCTCACCTATTTACTCAAAACTCCCTAGTAGGGTATTTTAAAATGCTTTTTTTTAAACCTAACAACTGCTTTGACCCTCCACACACCACACACCAAGCTCTATTCTTTCTGCAGGAAAAGGACATTACAGATTTGGACAAATAGGGCTCATTGTAATTTAAATGGCAGTGATTCCAATGCTATCGGAGCTACTCACATCCATTGGATCTCATTATAAAGTTAAGATTTTGGGCTTTAAAATGAATGTAAGTATATCAGTAGCTCTAAAAGAACCAGATCTACAGCCATTAAAAGTGGGCTAGAAATACTGAATTTACAGCTGTTACTTTTCAATCAGTGTGAGCAGAGCAGAGAAGGAGGGGAGAGGGGACAAGCAGGCAACAGAGAAGAATCTGTGGTTTTTCTGTATATCTCCCTGTCCCAGGGCAGGTGTGACATGGACTTTTCTTCATCACCACCCTATCAATTAGTGGACTTGCTCATCTAATTATTTATTTTCACCATTTAACCCCACAGCTGTTGCAATTATTGCTGACTATGGCATCTAAACATTTTCACAGAGAAAAAAGGTAAAAACTTTTTTCCCTTTACACAAAAAAATTAACAGAACAAAAAAGCTACACATAATTGGTATCGCCACATTCATAACAACCCGTCCTATAAAATATTACATTATCTATCCAGCATGGTAAATTTTGTAGAAGAGAAAATGTGGAAATAGCTGTTTTCTGGTCATCTCACTTACTCAAAAATAAAAACATAATTAAAAAAAACAAAAGTGTTTCTTATTGTGCAAAAGTAGTAAAACTGAATAAAACCTCTATAAATTTGGGGTTGTCTTAATCGTACTGACCAGTAGAATAAAGGTAATATATGTACCACATGGGGAACACCAAAAAATAAATACAAAAATCAATCATGAATTAGATTTTTTTTTTTTGATTGCCCTATCAGCAAAAAAAAAAAAAAGTTATTCAATACATTATATATATCAGAAATTCATTCCTATAAAAACTAAAACTCATCCTGCCTAATGCAAGGTGTCATACAGCTACAATGATGAAAAAATAAAAAGTTATAACTACTGGAACAGAAACGGGAAACTATTTACTAGCTCTTAAGGCTAAACTTAGTTATGTCATTAAGGGGTTAAATATGCAATTAGGTGAGTGAGTTCTATGACAAATATATTTACATGAGAAATAAATTGAAAATCTGCAATAGAAAAAAATGACATTTTTGGGAGTGTTTTTCCAATTTTACCATGACTTATAGGGGGTTAAGCTTAGTCACATTTATCTTTACCATTTAGTGGGTAGAGCACATAATTACACATGATATGGCATTTCCTTCTGCTGTCAGAAATTCAGCATTCGCATTTCCATTATTATCTCGAAATTTACTGATTTCATTTCTAAAGCTAGATTTACACAAGTCAATTCCCTGGAGCTGGCCGTAGACATCACTCACTCTCCTGTACTGTTCCTGTGTGCTGCGTATAACTATGGAGAAGGATGAGTGACATCTCTGGTTACAGGCCCCTTCATTATCAGCCATCTTATGGACAAATAAGCAGTCAGGACAGAATAAGGAGACTGGTATATTGAGGATGGAGCTTCACAAATTCAGTACAATTGACCTTTGCATGAATGAAAAATACTAAAAATTAGTAAATTATTAATAATTACATTTTCTAAGCATTTTTTTATATTAATTATACGGCGGCCAACCCCTTTAATGCATTATTTCCCTTGTGCCAGTGCTGCAGGGGTATTGAGCGCATCCTGCGGGGTCTCCTCACAGATTGCAGTGGATTATTGGGAGTTTTTGCAGTGGAGCACCCTGGGATTAGCTTCTCTTTGAGGGATTCTGCTAATAAAATGGTATTGTCTAAAGTGATAAACCCCTTACTGTAAAGTAGGTCAGATGACTGCACCCAAGTGTATAACCACCAATGACTGTAATAAAAGTGTCCTATGGATCTATGTAACTCATATCCCCATAGTCAATTATGTAAGGAGAATGTAAGGAGATCACAAAATCTTTCAGCTGTTTGAAGGATTATTTTTGCATGTAAATGGGCCTTACCGGTAAAAATATAGGTCTTGGACAATAAAAACAGGTCAAATCTAAGTCTGATCTGTATATCCCTTATTCTTATACCTTCTCGGTAGCGAAATAGATTCTAATAGCTGTAAGCATTTAGGGCTTTTCATAGTATATACATTTTATTTTCTGTTTTGCTTGTTTTATGTTAACACATTTTGTCTCTTTTTATAAGCGCTGTACCTTTTACATGAAAGCTCAAAAGTTTAATAAATTTGGTCCTTACATGTTCTAATAAACCCATAGCCTTTTCTATTGTCTTACCCATTTGACTACTGGATAGTAGTGTGTGTGTGTGTATGTACGTGTGTGTTGGGCATCTATTGGTTGAGAACTCAGTAGGGGAAGGGACTTGTTATTTATATAGCGCCATCTTATTCCGCAGCGTTTTCAGATAATTTTGTTTATTACCCCCCAGCAAGCTGGGTACTCATTTTACCGACCTCAGATGGCTGAGTTAACCTTGAGCTGGCTACCTGAACCAAGTGGGGATTGAACCCACAACCTTCAGGTTGTGAGTGAGCGTTTAGGACTGCATTCTGCTGCCTTAACACTCTGCACCAGAAGGCCCAAATCTCAATAAGTACTGGTATTGATTTATGTACTTGAAGTCTGTGGAATGTGTTGAGGTGAGATTTAGGCGAGCGATATTACGACACGGGGGAACACTAATGTCACCGCGATGAACCTATCCTAATAATAGGTTCATTGTGGAGAATCGCGGCATGCCGTGATTTTTAGATGCGAGCAGAGAATCAGAAGCGATTTTCCGCTTGTATACATTGGGCTGCACTTTCCATAGTTATCCTATGGAAAGCGCATCATGCGAGCTCCACGTGCAATTTATCGCCGTGGATCACGCTATGACAAATCGCCCATGGACACTCGGCCTTATGCTCAACTTGCAAGATGAGTGCAAGAGTGAATGAGTAAAAATAGATTAACCCTTTACAGTTGCACCTACATCACATACTGGGAAAGTTTGAACATGACAAACTTGCACATGGCAACTATAACCATACATTCTTCCTGCAATAGTATGGAAAATGTGTATGTGTAAAGTAAATCTACTGCTTCCCCAACAGTTAAAACTGCAATAGGATAGGATTAATTCTTTAGTAATTAACATACTATAAGAGATGAGTAACCACTATATATAATCTTACAGTAACACCCCAAGCAGATTGACCCACTGGGTCATGCCTAGTGCAAGGCATGAGCATGCAGTACATGACACAGGGAACTCTTCTTCATTTTTGTTGAATTCCTATATTATGCACCACCTACTCAGACCCTAAGTAGGCATAACATAAGATATCAAATGAGCCTATGTAGCTTCTTTAACTAGTAAATAAAGCATATTTTATGCACTGTAGAATGACTTTATTTGCTGTGCTATCAAGCTTTTAATTTGCCGTTGTAAAACTGTTATGAAGTTTATACTGTGTTCATTTCATGTTAATAGCCTATTACATAATATAAGATTAAAGTGTATTTATCTATTAGCCTACTACTTTCCTGTATATCCACATTTTATAAAGGCATCGTCATTTAAAATGTTTCTTTTCTATGATAATGATTTCGTTTTAGTGGGAAAACTTGTTCCTTTCATATCGAAAACAAAAGGTATTTATTTCATCTGCAAATCAATTGTTTCCATTTAGCTGTTAAAGGCAACTTGAAAGAGTTCTGCAAAGGGCGCAGGAGGATGTTTCTTCAAAGAATATCAAAATGGTATAAAATCATTGCATCTTTTACTATTAGCATAGGTTTAGGACATTATGAGATCATCAGCTATAAAAATTTGGGGCCAATACCAAAATAATTTAAAGTAAGGTAAAAATGATTTGCTTTGTACTTTCGAACAAACACACATTGTAGTAGAAATGTTGCCACTTTAGATTTCAGAGATTGTGTCTTTACCTATACAGACGATGACAGTACAAAAAATGCCACTTTAAAAGAGCATTTTCACTTAAAGGAGATGTCCCGCGCCGAAACGGGTTTTTTTTTTTTTAACCCCCCCCCCCCCCGTTCGGCGCGAGACAACCCCGATGCAGGGGTTAAAAAAACCACCCGCACAGCGCTTACCTGAATCCCGGCGGTCCGGCGTCTTCATACTCACCTGCTGAAGATGGCCGCCGGGATCCTCCGTCTTCGTGGACCGCAGCTCTTCTGTGCGGTCCACTGCCGATTCCAGCCTCCTGATTGGCTGGAATCGGCACGTGACGGGGCGGAGCTACACGGAGCCGCTCTCTGGCACGAGCGGCTCCATAGAAGACTGCTGAAGACCCGGACTGCGCAAGCGCGGCTAATTTGGCCATCGGAGGCCAAAAATTAGTCGGCACCATGGAGACGAGGACGCCAGCAACGGAGCAGGTAAGTAAAAAACTTTTTATAACTTCTGTATGGCTCATAATTAATGCACAATGTATATTACAAAGTGCATTATTATGGCCATACAGAAGTGTATAGACCCACTTGCTGCCTCGGGACATCTCCTTTAAAGCAAAAAACACCAATAATAAGAGTCCTTGAGTTGTTTTTTTTCCTCCTCTGCTAACAAATTCTGTTCTTCTGTTTCTTAGATACAATTGCTTCATCTCTGTTTTCCAAAAGTGGCCACAAGAAATTACAGTTTCTCTAGAGGTTGCCACCTATTTTTCCTTAATGGAAACCTGCCAAGCAGTACAGCAGTGTAAAAGTAAGCAAAGTATCAATGGAACACATATAGAAGCTATAATGGAAGCTATTTCCTGTTGTCACCTTTGGAAAACATAAAGGCAGACAGAGTACTGACTATTTATGGCTGAAGATAGAGGAGGATGCTGGTTCGTCTAAAAGTTCAATTATTAACCCAATAACACACACAACTAAAAGTAGCAGAATTACATTTCATGTTTTTTGCTTGTTACTGTCCAGCTTTATATGCCTGCAGCGGACTATGCAACTTAGATAGACGTTTGGTAGATCCTTCTATACTTATGTCTGAGCATGTATGTGGTCTCAATAGAGAGCCACTGCTCAACCCTTACTTCACTTGTGAAATGCTATTAATGGAGAGTCAGAACACCAACTTACACATAAGATAGTCAACTGGTCCTGTCAAAATCAGGCAATTCTGCCAAGATTCATGCAATTTTTGTGGCACCTTAAGAATAAGCTAGCTTAAGCATGAAGAAAGATTTTATCTTCTATCTGGAAAAACTCGATTCTCAAATAGTCAGATCAACAACTAATAAGCTCATGAGACAGGTACAGCATTCCAAACTCAAAAATGTTCTACATTGCTTAGTTAACACACTAGATATTGACTCTTCTAAAGCACAAGTTAGACTACAACAGGCTCACATTTCAGATCATATTTTCACTAATACCCATAAACATCTAGGTTTTCTATGCATATTAAGCAATGTCAAATGCACACTGCGAACAAAGGTACTGAGATTCAGCCAACAATATGATAGACAAATGTATATGTCCAACTTCTGGACTAGACTATAAAACTTTATTCAAAATGTACTGCCCAAAGAGTGTTACATAGGCCTTTTTGGTGTTTCTCTTAATTTTTAAAAAGAATCTGCCACCTACTTTTAGTCCTATAAGCTATGGGCTGAAAGTAGATGTCCTCCTAAATCTGGGAATGTAAGTATTATACTTACGTCCCTTGTTGTTTCCCTGAAACACTGAAAGCCACTCATTAGTTCATCTGTTCTAAATGCAGCTAAATGCAGAATTTCAAAGAAAAGTCAGATGAGACAAAGAGCGTTACTGGAACGACCAATACGCGAAATTGGAAGGAGCAAGCCAGCAAGGCTACACCCAAGCTCTCTTCCCCTATATGAAGCAGAAAAGGGCACCGTTCGTACCACGCAAGGCAGCAACTATCAAAGACTGGGATGGCAAATTATTACAAGAAGAAGGTCAAATCAAGCATAGCTGGCGAGAATACACAGCAGAGCTGTATGCAGGCAATCAGACAGACAAACAGTCGGATCATGTACATCAAGTAGAACAAGAACTAGGCATTCTGGAGGAAGAAGTCACATGGGCCCTAAAAAAACTACCAAACGGGAAAGCTCTGGGCATTGATCACTTACCAGCCGAACTGCTCAAACCAGTGTCAGTCAAGATTCTAACCGATCTATGTCAAAAGATCTGGAGCTCCAAATCGTGTCCGAAAGACTGCACAAGATCTGTCTTCGTCACACTTCTACAAAAAGGTAATGCTCAAGAATGTTCCAATTATCGCACCATCGCTCTCATACCTCACGCAAGCAAAATTCTTTTAAACAACATAAAAAACGCATTGCAACAATTGCTGAATGGGAACTGCCATTTGTTCAAGATGGCTTCCCCAAGGGAGGTGGCACCAGAGACCAAATCACGAACCTGCGCTGGATCATGGAGAAGACCTGAGAGTATCAAAAAGATACGTATATGTGTTTCCTCAACTACAGCAAGGCATTTAATTGTGGCAAACATGACAAGCTTTGGAAGTGTCTGAAGCAAATGGGCGTCCCAGAACATAATGAACTGCTTATAAGGTCACTTTACAAAAACCAAGAAGCAACAGTCAGAACAGCTTACGGAAACACGGATTGGTTCGGAATCGAGAAAGGCGTACGGCGAGGCTGCATTCTATCACCAGTCCTTTTCAATCTGTATGCAGAAACAATCATGAGGCAATGCAATTTGGACAAATTAGTAATTGGAGTCAAAATCGGTGGCAGAAATCTCAACAACCTTTAATATGCAGATGACACCACCCTGCCTGTGGAAAGTGAAAGGGACCTGGAATACCTTATCCAACGAGTGCAAAAGGAAAGCGAACGCATGGGACTGTACCTCAACAGCAAGAAAACGACAGTCATGACTGCGGTAGGCAATGGTACAGTGTACATAAAAATTATCAATGAAAAAGTCGAGTTGGTCCAAGATTTCATCTTCCTTGGATTCAAAATAGATTGCAATAGCCAATCTTGACCTGAGATCAATAGACGGATTACACTTTGTAGAATTGCAATGCAAGGAATGGAAAAGATCTTGAAAAGTAAGGATATTAGCATTGCAATAAAAACCAGACTGGTCAATGCAATAGTCTTTCCCATAACAACGTATTTTTGTAAAAGTTGGATGCTCAGGAAAACAGACAGAAGGTAAATTGATGTTTGAACTATGGTGCTGGAGGAGAATTTTACGGATACCTTGGACTGCCATGACAACAAACAAGGTAGTGTTAGATCGCGTCAGAAAAAAAATATCACTGAAGGGTAAAATCATCAAAAAGCGTCTCTCTTTTTTTTAGCCACGTGATGTGCATTAACTCACTGGAAACAATATTGATGCTTGGCAAAGTCACTGGAAAGAGAAGATCAGGATGACAAAGAACAAGATGGCTAGATACAATCAAGGCCATCAAGAACATGTCAATCACAGAAGTAAAACAAGCGGTGAAAGACAGAAACGTGAGGAGAACATTGATCAATAGAGTGACCAAAGGTCTGATGCAACTGAACGGATAATCATCACTCAGCAGCGAAGTTCAATGCACGAGAGGTGGCTTCCAGTGCTGACACTGGGGGTATGATGGGGGAGGTAATGAATAAAACTCACATTGCTGGCCTCCATGAGTCACTTACTTTCGGTCCATAAGATTAGCTTATAGGGCTAAAAGTAGGTAACAGAGTCTTTATAAGATGAATTTGTACCTAACATACAATTGCATCCACTGCATGTGGATCCAGAAGTAGTTTAGGCAATATGTAGCATTTCCATTCTTCTTACTTTTGTTATTACAGATGCAGCAAGTTTTAACTTGATTAGGATAGCAGAAAGCTATTTCCCGTATATATGGGTTTTGAGATCTATGGTACGTAGTTGTATCTGTAGAGTTATAGGATGTTTAACTTCATGTGTGCTGTCTAGTTAGATTATATGAACCCTCCTATCATTCAGTGGATTTAAGAACATTATTTATTTTATGGGTAGCTGGATTATGTGATAATATAGGGTGTATAGTGAGATTACCTACAGGTATTTTTATTTTGTATTAATAAAGTTTTGGATATTTTTAGAGTAAGGCCTCCTTTCCTCAGGCGATATTTCATTGTGTTATCCACAATGTATAATTCCGCTTGCTTCTAAAAATCGTGGCATGCTGTGATTTTTCGCGATGAACCTATCATGATGATCATAGTGACAAATCGTAGTAACTTTAGTGTTCTCCTGTGGTGGCTGTCGCGGCGTTAAAACGCAACTCCCGTGGGCAGGCAGCCTAAGAGGCTCATTTTTTTTGTTGTTTTGTGGTCTTGCTTATTTTATGAGAAGTCAATGAGTTTATGACAAAAATGTTATTACCTGGACAACACCTTTAACCCCTTAGTGACAGCCCTATCGTAAAACTACGTCCTGCTGTTGCAGGACGTGTATGGAGGGAGGTAGCGGCGCTATCTCCCTCCATACAGCGCGGGCATCAGCTGTTTATTACAGCTGACACCCGCGGGCAATAGCTGCGTTCGGCTGTTTGGCCGATCGCGGCTATTAACCCTTTAAATGCCGCTGTCAATTCTGATGGCGGCATTTAAATCCCCCGAACGCTGTTCGGGGGTCCCACACGGCCCCCCCGCGGTGAGATCGGGGGAGCCGTGCAGGTGTCATGGCAGGGCTGCCTTAGCAGACTGCCTATCAAGCCATCCACACAGGGTGGCTTGAAAGACTGCCTGTAAAAAAGCAGTATGACGTAATGCTATAGCATTACGTCATACTGCAGGAGCGATCAAAGCATCGCATGTTAAAGTCCCCCAGGGGGACTTCAAAGTAATGTAAAAAAAATAATCAATAAAGCTTTTTAATTGTTAAAAAAAAAAAAGTTATAAAAGTTTAAATCACCCCCCTTTTGCCATATCCATTATTAAAAAATCAAAATCATAAAATAAAAATATGTATTTGGTATCGCCGCGTCCGTAAAAGTCAGATCTATCAAAGTAGTGCATTATTTTTCCCACACGGTGAACGTCGTCTGAAAAAAAAAATAAAGAACGCAAGAAATACACTTTTTTAGTTACCCTGTCTCCCAGAAAAAACGCAATAAAAAGCGATCAAAAAGTCGTATGTATTCCAAATTGATACTATCGGAAACTTCAGGACATCCCGCAAAAAATGAGCCCTTGCTCAACTACGTCGATGAAAAAATAAAAAAGGTATTGCGCGCACAAAATGACCACAGAAAATAATTGAAAAAAATTAAATATCTTTAAAAAAAAAATTAAAGTACTACAGCAAAAAAAAATACTATACAAGTTTGGTATTGTAGCAATCGTACTGACCCATAGAATAAAAATATCAGGTCGTTTTTGTTGCAGTTTGTGTGCTGTAGAAACAGGACGCACCGAAAGATGGTGGAATGTCGTTTTTTTTCCATTTCTCTCCGCTAAGAATTTTTTAAAAGTTTTTCAGTAAATTGTATGGTACAATAAATAGTGCTATTGAAAAACACAACTCGTCCCGCAAAAAACAAGCCCACATACAGCGACGTCAATGGATAAATTAAGGAGCTACGATTTTTTAAAAGGGAGTAGGAAAAAACAAAAATGGAAAAAAGCAAAAAAGCTCCGTCACTAAGGGGTTAAATAAATATAGAACCATTTTTATTATGCTACTGTGCTTATGGTTAACTATTAGGGTAGAATTATTTGTCTTGTTGCATTAATTTAAGCCTTTCAAAAGTTTTGAAGTTTACATGGCATCATTTTATGAGGCAACTATTGTGTGCTGCAAAGGTTGTTCTGTGCTTACGTGCAAAACTATTTTAAATGTCTTTGGGCAAACAATATTCAGAGGATTGGGGCCAGGACTGTCACCAGGTCCAGAAAGGATGTTGTTAGATTGTGTTAGGTTGGGTGAGCTGTCAGAACAAGATAAATGGAGCTCAGTTGTGCCATTAACCTGTGACATTTCTGACAGTTCAAGGCTGTGCACTATGGGAAAAGCAGAATATTTACTCCCTGACTTTGCTTCTCTTTACAATGTGAAAGTGGAAGGGGAGACTACGCGAATGTTATTCCATCACTGCAGACTGTAAAATACTTTCCTGACACAATAAATGCTGTATATTTTAATTGTAACGACAAAAGGTATAAAAGGTAAAAACAAAATGTTTCACGTGACATAAATCTCAATCTTCTATATTAAAAAGAAAAACATGACAAAGACCACCAGTCAACTTCTGATTTATGATCTTGTCAAATTAAATTTAAGCAAGTAGCATAAGATAAAAGAGTATGCAATTACATATTGACAGGCACACACAATACATCACTATTATTTGCTTTTAGTTCTTGGAGGAACAGATTGGAAATATTACAGATTATCCAGAAAACATCACAGATAAAGTAAATACGTAACAATAGTACATGTTAGGGTGGTTTCACATCTGTATGGGGCTTCCTGCTCTATTTGGAAAGGGAATCCCTAGGCCGAAAGGCTCCGTCTTCTGACGGAACCAAATACTGCCAAATGGACCCCATTAATTATAAGGTGTGTTCGCTTTCTAATCAGCTTCCCAGCTTTTAGCCAAAAGAAAAGGTGCTGAATGCTGCGCTTTTTCCTCTGGAATTTTGTGCCAGATCTGCGACGGAACCTCTGATCGGAAGTTCCGAAGCAGATGTGAAACAAGCCTTACATAATACACATACTGTGCTAGTAGAATTTAAACAAAATCCTAAAAATATAAAGTCGGAAGTAATGACAGTTTGACTTTTCTTTTCTATATTCCGCAAATTATATATTCCTAGTAATGCTGCAATGCCTGGAAAAAGGTCGGATATTGACTCGTAGGGTAGCCTCCTTGCTATGGAGGATTACACAATTAATTATTTGCATGTCTTTTTCCTAAAAGTTGGGGGGGCTCAGAAGAAGTAACAGAGGCACCCACAGCACATCTCATTTACTATAGTTTATTCTAGAAATTGCGTAAATTATAATGCAAATGCATAGATAGCATAGGTTTGACTGTCTACTGCATGAACAACCAGAGATGCAACACAATTTGTTAAGTGTCATGAGTAGAGATGAGCGAACGTGCTCGGCCACGCCCCTTTTTGCCCGAATACCGCGATTTTCGAGTACTTCCGTACTCGGGCGAAAAAATTCGGGGGTCGCCGTGGTGGCGCGGCGGGTTGCAGCGGGGAGTGGGGGGGAGAGGGAGAGAGAGAGGGCTCCCCCCTGTTCCCCGCTGCTACCCCCCACGCCGCGACGCCTCTCCCCGCCCCCTGGCGCACCCGAGTACTTTTCACCTGAGTAGTGAAGTACTCGAAAATCGCGGTATTCGGGCGAAAAAGGGGCGGGGCCGAGCACGTTCGCTCATCTCTAGTCATGAGCCATTTAATAAAGTTGTTGCATCTTATGCCAGCAGGGCTGCAAAGGTAATCATGTCCTCATATGTACAAAGTTGAGTAGAGCGCAAAATCAGTGCTCATATTGCCTTTCTTTAGTACTACTTGGATGCATTAAATAGTTACATTGCTATTAACGTTTTGTTTTTCTTATTGTACATCACTTTGTACAGGTGTGGTTCACTTTAACCCCTTGAGTGGCACGCCCGGAAATTTTCCGGGATGAGCTCCACTACCAATAGTGATATAGCCCGGAAGATTTCCGGGCTATGTATCACTATGGGAGCTGCAGAGCACAATGCCACAAGCTGTGACATTGTGCTCTGCCTGCACAGACCCACAGAGAACAAAGCAAGGACTTTGAACAACAGAAGCAGACAATATTGCCGATCTGCCGGCAATCTCCTGCTTCTAAGTCTCCTGCTTTGTTTACAGGTTGCTATAGAGACCATCGGCTTCTCAGAAGCAAGCCGATGGTCTCTGTGGCAGGGAGAGCTGGTGCTTAGCTGTAAGAGGACAGCCAGGCACCAGCTCTTACAGCAGAGATCAGAGAAAACCTCTGATCTCTGCTGTGTTAACCCTTTACATGCTGCAGTCTATGTGACTACAGCATGTAAAGGGCTGTCACTGCAGCATGTAAAGGGCTGTCACCATTGGACCCCCCAGAATGTGATCAGGGGGTCCTGATGGTTTCTATCAAAGTCCCCTAAAGGGACAAAAAAAAAAAAGTAAAAAAAAAATTAAAAGGTAAAAAATTATAAAAAAATAAAAATAAAAACACTTGTCTCCCTTTACTTTCTAAAAAATAAAAAATCCCGTTTAAAAAATCATAACTCCTTTATTTATCCATCGACGTAGCTGTATGAGGGCTTGTTTTTTGTGGGCTGAGTTGTATTTTTCAATGGTGCTATTTAAAGTACCATATAATGTACTGAAAAACTTTTACAAAATTGTAAGTGGAGTAAAATGAAAAAAAAATGACATTCCACCACCTTTGGCCTTAGTCACACGGGCGTTTTTTCACGCGATTTGCGCATCGCATGACGGATGCGCATGCGCAAATCGCGTGACCGGCGCCGAAAAATCGGCCCAAAAATCGCCCGAAAATCTGCTCCTAGCCGCGTTTCATTAGAAACGGGCCGGAGCTGTCCAGCGCATTGCATTCAATGGAGACGGCAATACAGCGGCTCCATTGAATGCAAGCGCTGCGGGCGAGTGTGGGATGAATTGTCGGGAAGGGGTTAAATATATAACACCTAGCCAGCAATGCATCCTGAAAAGTGAAAAAATAAAAAAAATGTATGTACTTACCTGCTCCCGGCAGCTGGAGATCCCGGCGGCAGGCCTGCAGTGGGTGTGAAGGGGGTGTGACTCAGGCTTGCCCCTGATTGGCTCAGCGCTGAGCCAATCAGAAGCAAGTCTCAGTCACACCCATTCATGAATTCATGAATGGGTGTGACTGAGATCAGCCTCTGATTGGCTCAGGCTGAGCCAATCAGGGGCAAGCCTGAGTCACACCCCCTTCACACCCACTGCAGGACGGCCGCGGGGATCTCAGGCTGCCGGGAGCAGGTGAGTACATCCTTTTTTTTTATTTTTTCACTTTTCAGGATGCATTGCAGGAAAGGGGTTATATATTTAACCCCTTCCCGACAATTAACCCCGCGCACGCCAGCAGCCCATTGCTTTCAATGGAGCGGCTGTATTGCCGCTCCATTGAATTCAATGGGCAAACATCATTCTTCTCTGCCACAGCTGTTCCAGCTGTGGCAGAGAAGAATGATTTGTCTTCTATATGTTCTCATTGGGGTCGGCGCTGCTGCCGCCGGCCCCATTGAGCGCATATAGAGAAGAGAACAGGAATTGCAGATCGCAGATAGGTGCGATCTGCGATTTCTGTTCTCTAATTTATCGGACGAGCGCATAAAAAGCGCTCATGTGTCCGATACCATTGCAAAGCAATGGTTTTAAAAAGTCGCCGGACGCATGCGCATGCGCAAATCGCGGCAATAAACGCCCGTGTGACTGAGCCCTTTCAGTGCATCTTGTTTCTATGGTGCACAAACTGCAACAAAAATGACCTGGTAGCTTTATTCTATGAGTTGGTACGATTACTACGATACCAAACGTGTATAGGTTTTTTTTTTTTGCTGTAGTACTTTTTCAAAGACATGTAATTTTTTAAAATTATTTTCTGCTGCATCTTCTGCGCGCAATAACTTTTTTATTTTTCCGTCGACGTAGTTAAGTGAGGGCTCATTTTTTGCGGGATATCCTGTAGTTTACGTTGGTATTAATCCAGAATACATACAACTTTTTGTTCGCTTTTTATTGCATTCTTTCTGGAAAACAGGGTGACTGAAAAAGTGCATTTGTGGCGTTCTTTATTTTTTTTTTCGGACTACGTTCACAGTGTGGGGTAAATAATGCATTATTATTTTGATAAATCATACATTTACAGACGCGGCGATACCAAATGTGTATTTTTCTTTTAGGATTTAGATTTTTTTTTTTTATAGATATGGCAACAGGGGGGTGATTTTAACTTTTATTACTTTTTTTTTTTTTAAAGGGTGAAAAAGTCATGAAAAAGAAAAATAACTTTTATAATTTGGTATTGGCATAATCGTACCGGTCTGTAGAATGGCTAATACATTATTTATACTGCTCAGAGAATGCAGTGAAAAATAAAAATAAAAAACATGCCAGAATTACAGATTTTGTTAATCTTGCCACTAGAAAAAAAATGGAATAAAAAGCGATCAAAATTTTACATGTTCCAAAAAAATAAATAAATGAAGACTGGAGTTCATCCTGCAATAAACAAGGCCTTCTAGAGCTCTGGCAATGGAAAAATAAAATTAATACGGCTTTTGGAATGTGGCGACACAAAAGCAAACCTTAAAAAAAATGCTTAAAATGTACAAAAATAGCGAAACATAAAAACTGTATAAACTCGGTATCATCGGAATCATGTGACTCAGAGAATAATGATATCACATTATTTATTCTGCATGCTGAATGCCGTAAACATGAAATCCAAAAAACAAATGGCAGAATTTCTTTTTTTCCCCCAATCTCCTTACAAATGTTTTTACAAAAGTTATGCAATACATTATATATACCCAAAAATGATGCCATCAAAAAGTACAACTTGTCCCGCGGAAAAACAAGCCCTTCTATGGCCGTGTCAGTGGAAAATTGAAAAAGTTATGGCTCTTGGAACATGACTGGAAAATTTGTTGAAATTCAATGATTAGACCATTTAAAAAACCTGCTCAGGTGGGCACGACATGGGGGTAGGAAACCTGCCACTCAAGGGGTTAAGAGTCCTTTTCTGTTGACCAACAAATTCTAAGTTACTCTATTCACTGTTCACACAAAAGACTGAAAAGTTTGCAGTGAAACCCATAGCTTCCAATGTGAATTCTCCCCTCTAATCATGAGGTTTTAAGGCCCATTTAAACGGGACGAATGTCGAGCAAACGATGCCCGACACTCATCCCTGCAAGTACCCGCTCACGTGCTTTTGCACAGGAGCCAGTATTGTTGTTTCACAGAGGGGCGGCTGGAGGAGATTTCTCTCCCCTGCCCCTCTTCATTGCCTTAACATAGCAGTTGTTCAGTACTGAACGGCTGCTATGTACACTGAACTCTCATAGTTCAGCTCATCGTCCATCGTTTATGCCGCTGTGTTAAGTGAATGGAGAGGGGTGAGGGAGCGGGAGGAGAAAAATATCCTCCAGCCGCCCCACTGTGAAACAACAATACTAGCTCCTGTGCAAAAGCACGTGAGCAGGTATTGGCAGGGAAGAGTGACAGGCATCGTTTGCCCGACATTCGTCCTGTCTAAATGGGCCTTTATGTAGGTTTATGAATAATATAGTATCAGGAAAATTGTGTCTGGACTGTTGCATAGCAGCAATCAAATAATGCAGCGGGTTACAAATCTGTATAGCTCTTTGTATTCTACTACTCACTTTGTATTTCCTCCTTTTTGCTTCCTGTTTCCTGTACATTACGAAAGGTTATTGCTGCCGAATTATCTTCCTGCAATGGGCTGGAGTTTTTTTAGTGCCTGTAAGAGACCTTTCACACATGCAATACATTTTTTCAAGAGGCACCTAAAGACACAGCTTGATCTGCTGCTGTGGAATTCTACTCTATCATGCACATGTATATATGCAGATTTTGGTGCACATTTTCTGGGTTCTTAGGTGTGTCTTGCAGAAATATTCCACAGTATGAAAGGTCCTTGACATGCTGTCAAATACATAGTAACATAGTTACATAGTATGTAAGGTCGAAAGAAGACAATGTCCATCTAGTTCAAACTGTTTATCTTCCTATGTTGTTGATCCAGAGGAAGGCAAAAAACCCCAAGAGGCAGGAGCCAATTAGCCCATTTGGGGAAAATTCCTTCCCGACTCCCTAATGGGAATCAGACTAATCCCTGGATCAACCCCTAATAGTTCCTACCTGCCTATATACCCGGATTAACAATTGACCTACGATTTATATCCTGTAATATCCATCCACTCTAGAAAGACATCAAGTCCCCTTTTAAACTTCTCTATGGATTTTGCCATCACCACATCCTCAGGCAGAGAGTTCCATAGTCTCACTGCTTTTACAGTAAAAACCCTTTTCTGTGTTGGCGATGGAACCTGCTTTCTTCTAGATGTAGTGGATGCCCTCTTGTTACAATCACAGTCCTGGGTATAAACAGATCATGAGAGAGATCCTTGTATTGTCCCCTCATGTATTTATACATATTTTTTTGATCACCCCTTAGCCGTCTTTTTTCCAGGGTAAATAATCGCAATTTTGATAACCTCTCTGGGTATTCCAGTCCCTTTATTCCATGTATTAGTTTAGTTGCCCTTCTTTGAACCTCAAGCACTGTAACATCTTTCCTGAGCACCGGTGACCAGAACTGTATGCAGTATTACATGTGGGGCCTAAAAAGTGCCTTATATAGCGGTAGAATAATGTTCTCGTCCCTTGCTCCTATACCCCTTTCAATGCACCCCAAGACTTTATTAGCTTTTGCAGCAGCTGTCTGGCATTGGTTACTCCAGTTAAATCTACAATCCACTAGTACCCCAAGGTCTTTTTCCATATCAATTTTCGCTAGCAGTACCCCATTTAGTGCATATTGGTGACATCCATTTCTCCTGCCCATGTGCATAACCTTACATTTATCAACATTGAACTTCATTTGCCATTTTTCTGCCCAAGCCCTCAGCTTATCTAGGTCCATTTGTAGCCGTACATTGTCCTTCTTTGCATTGATTATATTGTATAATTTTGTGTCATCTGCAAATATTGGTATTTTGCTATGCAGCCCCTCTATCAGGTCGTTGATAAATATATTGAACAGAATGGGGCCTAATACTGAGCCCTGTGGCACCCCACTAGCAACTGTGGCCCAATCAGAGTATGAACCATTTATTACCACCCTCTGCTTTCTATCTCTGAGCCAATTCTTTACCCAACTACACATGTTTTCACCCAATCCGAGCTGTCTCATTTTATATATCAGCCTATTATGCGGCACTGTGTCAAGTGCTTTAGAGAAGACCATATATAAGAGATCAATAGACTCTCCCAGGTCCAGCCTAGAGCTTACTTCATCGTAGAAGCTGATTAGATTGGTCTGACACGATCGACCCTTCATGAATCCATGCTGGTGAGGAGTTATACTGTTGTTTTCCATGAGGTATTCTTCGATGGCGTCTCTCAGAAACCCCTAGAATATTTTTCCAGTTACTGAAGGGAGACTTACCAGGCTGTAGTTCAGGCTCACTTTTGGACCCCTTTTTGTAAATTGGAACCACGTTGGCAATGAACTAATCCAGTGGTACAACCCCGGTTAGATAGTATCCATACATATTATATATAGCAGCCTAGCTATCTCATCACTTAGTTCCCTTAGTACCTTGGGTGTATTCCATCTCGGCCTGGCGATTTATCGATTTTAATCTTCTTTAAGATAAGAGCAGTCTGCTGCCTCACCTGTGCATTTTATTAGCATCTGTATCTCTTTAGCATCCTGCTGACAATTTGGAATAATTTAATTCATACGAATACAGTGAAAATTATATAATTAAAGTGAAAAAAGAGGTTATTTCATTATTCATCCATACTATAAGTGTAATGTTTCAGCCAGAATTAATTGGACCTTTAAGAAGGCTTAAAAACGGTCCCATGAGTTTGGGTTAAAAAGTCAGGCAGGTAAATAAAGGAACCACCTTTTCTCACTTTAATACATTGGAATGCTACCTATCTTTCTTTGTACAGCATCTGCGGAATAAGTTGGCTGTATATATTTAAAGATTATTATTATTATTAGGTGTGATCTGGCCATATTTACCATTGTGATGCCCAGGCGGAGCCTCATGGTACACTTAGTTATCAAAGCTACTGGCTGCAGACAGTGATTTCTGCAATCAAGATGACTGGAATATTTTCTGAATTAGAGGGGGGTGGAGATGATTTCATGTGACTGCTGAAATAAATGGATCATAAAATTATATTTTATTACATTCAACATAATTGATTTATATGCAATAATTTCAGATTAAATTAAATCGCTACTAAAAAGTTAATCATCTGGTCAAAATAATTTTTTACATATTAATATGCTTTGACATGTAAACGCCCTATGTTATTGAACTGAGGCATATATGAACTGCACATACAGCACAAGCCAATTCCTTCAGTAACAGATCCATACCTAAGTGCATTGATTCCCTTCATATGTGAGGTTTCAATTACAATAGATGACTAAGATGGTTGAAATCCTCATGGACATCAAATGTCCCAGAAGTAAACATGCATTGATCAATGGCCGATACCCGATATCAGTATGTGGTCATTTGCTAGCAACATTAGTAGAGTCTACTGAGACATATCACTCAACTTGTGCAATGCACCGTCTGATTTGTCAAATCTAATCATCTCAGTCATGTCTCAAAAGGACTTTTTCTATCATAAAGGATGTGAAAAGAACTGGTATGGAGGCGCAACCCTCTAAGCTACTAGAAGATGTAGATCAAAGTCCAATGTGTGATGGTGAAAGCACTTCTTTTTTATTATTTTTTCAGAAATTAAAAACCAGCAATGGAATGGAATACGCGTTTCGGGAGAGAACCCCTTCGTCAGTTCGGCTGGATAGGACTGTGTGATAAGTACAAATAGATAATGGAGGAGTGATTAACAAAGAAAGGGGAGGAGAGGGGAAAAAAAACAAAATTCATATACATAATGAAGTCTCACAAATGTGTCAATAAGAACAATAAATATATGATGAAAACATCGATCTGAATAGTGATAAAATATATATGAGACAAAAAATATAAAAAAGAATATGAGCATCCGTACATGTAAATTAACATGAAATTTATACAAAACAAATATCTGTTAAAATAGGATGAAGACAATCCTGAGTAAAATACCAATCTTAAAAGTACCAATATGAAAGCGGATGGACTGAAAATCGTGTGGTTGCTTTCAGCTGAATGGAATGACTACAGAATTAAAATTATTGGGAAACATGATATGATTGCTACACCCGAGGGGGTGCATAAATAAATGTGTATATGTATGTAAAAATGAGAAAAGAAGAAGAAAAAAAAAAAGGACATCTATTGGAAAGCTACTTCAGAATGGTGTGCATTGACAGCATTGGGTTCATGGTGTGGGATAAAGTTAGGAAAGAAAAAAAGGGTGGGGGGGAAGGACACCTTTTTGTAACCAACAAAAATGAGAATAAAACTAATTAGAAATTGAGATAAGGGACTCACCAACAGGATGCCTAGGGGTGACACGATTCCAAAGATGTATTGGATGTGTTGCATCCCTTTGGAATCGTGTCACCCCTAGGCATCCTGTTGGTGAGCCCCTTATCTCAATTTCTAAGTAGTTTTATGTTTTATTCTCATTTTTGTTGGTTACAAAAAGGTGTCCTTCCCCCCCCCCTTTTTTTTCCCCTAACTTTATCCCACACCATGAACCCAATGCTGTCAATGCACACCATTCTGAAGTAGCTTTCCAATAGATGTCCTTTTTTTTTTTTTCCCCTTCTTTTCTCATTTTTACATACATGTACACATTTATTTATGCACCCCCTCGTGTGTAGCAATCATATCATGTTTCCCAATAGGCTGTACATGCATTTTAATTCTGTAGTCATCCCATTCAGCTGAAAGCAACCACACGATTTTCAGTCCATCCGCTTTCATATTGGTACTTTTAAGATTGGTATTTTACTCAGGATTGTCTTCATCCTATTTTAACAGATATTTGTTTTGTATAAATTTCATGTTAATTTACATGTACGGATGCTCATATTCTTTTATGTTTTTTGTCTCATATATATTTTATCACTATTCAGATCGATGTTTTCATCATATATTTATTGTTCTTATTGACACATTTGTGAGACTTCATTATGTATATGAATTTTGTTTTTTTCCCCTCTCCCCTCTCCTCCCCTTTCTTTGTTAATCACTCCTCTATTATCTATTTGTACTTATCCCACAGTCCTATCTAGCCGAACTGACGAAGGGGTTCTTCCCCGAAACGCGTATTCCATTCCATTGCTGGTTTTTAATTTCTGAAAAAATAATAAAAAAGAAGTGCTTTCACCATCACACATTGGACTTTGATCTACATCTTCTAGTAGCTTAGAGTGTTGCGCCTCCATACCAGTTCTTTTCACATCCTTTTCGCTACACTTACGCCCACACTGGTGGAGCGTCATCTGGTTGGCAGCACCTCCACCATTCAAAATACTCAATCATTGAAAACTCTTTGTACTCCATAAATATTCCACCACCCTCACTGGGTCTTGCTCCACCCTCCTTTTTCATTTCTTTTTCTATCATATACACACATAGCAGAACTTTAAACTTAGGAGTTAAGATAATGCTTAAGGTTTACCTAAAATCTTATATAAAACCATTATAATGTCCTGTTGAACTCTAACAAATTCAGCTCCGTGTATTTGATAATCTCAGGTTTCCTACTTTTTCTTTGTATTTCATGAATACTGATGGGAGTAGAAAGTTCTCAAGCAGAGATGTCAGAACTCTTGCACGTCATGCAGTCCTTCAGTTGCGCACACCATCTCTAGCTCTTAGCTAGAGACATCAGTAAACAGTCTGGGAGGTATGGTTCAGCATTTGAAGAGGGACATAGATGCTATACGAGTTGGGCAGTGAAACCACCCATCAGATGGTTTAGTAGTAATTTACATACCAAATGGGAAGTGGGGAAAAAACTGATTTTTGGCAAATAACAGCACCGAGGAAGATAAAAAAAGATAGTTTTAAGATATCTATACATGGAGTGATTATCACCGGAATGATCACTGGAAACAGGTATTTACGGTGATAGTTGCCCATGTACACATGGCTATTGACAGGACATTAAGCAAGAAATCACTCACTTGTTGAAGTGGCATGGTTCTTAGATCACCTAAAAAACAATGGACTATCAGACCGTGTAAAAAGGCAATTGTTCATCATGAAAAATGACTGCCTGTTCACAGTGAATGGAGATGGGCAGCCAGAAGAGATCTCCAGCATGCTCCACTTCCATTCACTAAATGACTAGACTCATAGAATGGCCATTGGGTCCAATCCCTTATTCAATGCAGGATCACTAAATAATCCCAGACAGATATTTGTCCAGCCTTTGTTTGAATACTTCCATTGAAGCAGAACTCGCCATCTCCCGTGCTAACCTGTTCCACTCATTGATCACCCTCATTTCTAATATCTAATTTGTGTCTCCTTTCTTTCAGTTTCATCCAATTGCTTCTAGTCTTTCCTTGCGCAAATGAGAATAGGGCTGATCCCTCTGCACTGTGACAGCCCTTCAGATATTTGTAGAGAACTAGTAAGTCTCCTCTCAGCCTTCTTTTTTTGCAAGCTAAACATTCCCAGATCCTTTAACTGTTCTTCATAGGATATGATATGATTTGCAGACCGCTCACCATCTTGGTAACTCTTCTCTGAACTTGCTCCAGTTTCTCTATGTGTTTTTTAAAGTGGGGTGCCCAGAACTGGACACAGTATTCCAGATGAGGTCTGACTAAGGAAGAGTAGAAGGGATAACTACCTCACGTGAGCTAGACTCTATGCTTCTCTTAATACATCACAGAATTGTGTTTGCCTTTTTTGCAATGAAATTACACTAGTGATAGTCGCCGGGACGACTGTCAGGTATTTACATGGTACTTTTAGATTCCCATTTATTATTGGCACATTATATATAACGATAAGCTGGATATGCAAAATACAAGTAACAAACTTTCTTTAAAAAAACACCTAGTTTAAATCTGTAATATGTAACCTTACACTCACTCCCATTTCCCTGCTGTGTACCCTCAAACCAGCCATTTGGTGCTTAGAGAGGACTACTGAGTGTTCACTGGTTCTCTTATGCATCAGCTTGCAGTGAATGGCTGCTTTACAGGCACACAGTAGGGGGGGAGCAGGAGTGATTATTAAGATAAAAAGTACTTGATGCATTTGAACTCAATGTCCTTTATCGTATCCACATGTTACTTCAGTTTGGATGGGAACAGCACAATATAAATATAGACTTGTGAAGGTTAGATGTACTGGAAGGTTACACTGTAAAATAGTGTTCAAAAATTAAGGCACAGTCCAGACTTCCAACCTTTCTCAAATACTATAAGATTATTCTATGTGTGACACATATTTTCAAGAGTTTTCATCTAAAGAAAAAATGTCTGTGCATATGAATTGTTTATAGGTTTAATTACAGCTATGTGCACTTGTGAAAGTAGTTCCAAACTTTGTACTAATTGAATAGAACACAATAAAAAAACCGATCAGCCTGTGACAGGCAAGGTGTATCTCCAAATCTGAGTTGTGCTAATGGAAACATTAAAGGATTATTTCAAACATATATCCCTCCTAGTCACAGATAATCTGCATCTTGTAATCCAGGATTATATGCAACTGTGCTGCCATTGAAATTGCAAAGTCAATACTGGTTTCCATACAGTTAACTGTAACCATGAGTCAATAAAACGCTACTAGCTACATGCTTGACAATGAAAACTTTAGATCCTAATTTTCAGAGATGGGAGTGACATAATGCATACATAAAATCATAAAACTGCAAGATCTAAAGCTCAGCACTGCATCCCTATGTGATTCTGCATAAGATATACTACAAAATAAGGATCAATATAAAAACCTCACACCTGGCACCTGCAGATGATGTCTCCAGTCCACTCACAATACACAGCCACAAGGGAAAAAGAGCTCCGATCCCAAGTGAAACAGCTAAAATGAAGATCAAAGATTCTAAATTTGTATCAGAAAGACATCAGACCTGCAGGGTAACATTATGTGGTCTGCAGAATGTATCTCCATATCTGAGTTGTGCTAATGGAAACATTAAAGGTTTATCTCAAACATATATTCCTCCTAGTCAGAGGTAATGTGTGTCAGATGCTCATGTGAAGAACAGGATCATTATTGTCCTGGATGGCAAGTTAAAGAGACTCTGTGACCATCTTTCTGCACCCCTCACTGAGGGCAGCATAAGGTAGTGACAGTCACACAGATTGCACTGATATATCTGCTGTGTGGATCTGTGCAGTAGATTTTGAGAAACTTGCTTTTATCAGTAGCAGCAAATACATGGAGGACTACTAAAAGTAGTCCTGTATATTCATGAGCTGCAGACTAGCTACACCCACCCAGCCCTCCAATCAGATTGACACTGTCTGCTAATTACTGGGCAAAGAGAGAGAAAGCTGCCAATCATTGGTTGGAAGTGGGGTCGGTGCAGCTAGGCTGCAGCTCATGACTATACGGGACTAGTTCTGTGTCTGGCTGCTACTAATTAAAAGCCAGTTTATCCTACTGCACAGATTTACACAGCAGACATAATTAGTGTAACATGTACTACCCTATGGTGCTCTCAGTGAGGACTGCAAAAAGATGGTGACTGAGTCTCTTTTAGTATAGATGTGATGAATTGAGTGATAAAAGCAGAGCTATGACACAGCATTAATACAGAATAAATAGTGACACCTAGAAGGGCAATGTAAATGTGTAACTGCATGGGGACCTTTCAGACGGCAGAATTTTTCCGCAATCGAGACCACTTGCTGCAGTAAAACCCCCACCAACATCCACATTGCAATGAAAATGGCTTAGTTCCACATCAAAATTCACCATGAGGCTTGCATGTTTCGGTGTGGAATTCGCAGTGGCGGATTAAAGTGTGGATTTATGGTGCGGAATGCGGTAAATATTCTGCCCCCGTGTGAAACCTTAGAAAATCCCAATGCTACTAGTGCAGGTACAATTTTTGAATAACTAACTATCCAAATAACTGCAGTAAGTTATTCATTACTTGAATTACATGTTTGTAGTGGAGAACTCCTTCACCTCAAATCCAAAGATGTTCTGAATTTTGAGAACCCCAAATTGACTGTAGCTAAGCAAAATCATGGGCTGCTATAAGGAGTTCTGTTATTTGATTGATCAGTCTGGTAAATATACTCAACTGCTCCTTTAAGAACAACTAATGATTATATAATTGTTTGAAAAAGTCATCATAAAGGTGATTAAAACTTGCAAATGTAGCAAAGCCCCCTACTATCTACATCTGTTACATGACATGCTGTACAACTATTTATGCCCTCAAGCAATACTTCCAACCTGTGACTTGAACATCATGGTAGTTGTAGCTTTATAACATACTAGCTGATATACCCGGGTATGAGGTCAAGGTTAGAGGAACCGAGAAATAAAATATGTATACACATAGAGGAGCATTAGATTCTCCTCAGGCTGCACATACGGATGTCCCTCTGCAGAATGTTCCACCCCTCCCATTCTTCTCACATAGGACCTAAAGAATGCTCAGGCCAAATTTCATGCTCGTACAACTCTGAGAAATTACATTACATAGGGGTGCAGTTAATTTTGAAATTAACATTGAATAATTAGGTTGCAACCCCTTTACTTTTCGTACTTAGGGTCTAAAGAATGCTTGTGCCAAATTTCACGCTTCTACAACACTGTGAAGTTACATTATATAGTGCTGCACTTACTTTTGCAATTAACATTGAATAGTCAAGTTATGACCCCATTACTTTTCCTATTTAGGACCTAAGGAATGCTCATGCCAAATTGCACGCTTGTACAACACCAGGAAGTTACATTACATAGGGGTGCACTTACTTTTGAATTTAGCATTGAATAATTGAGTTGTGACCCTTTACTTTTCCTATTTAGGACCCAAAGAATGGTCTTGCCAAGTTTCATGTTTGTACGACACTGGGAAGTTAGAGAATTAGTGTCAAGTCAGTCAGCCAGTGAGTCAGTCAGTGAGGGCTTTCACCTTATATATATATATATATATATATATATATATATATATATATATATATAGACTAGCTAATATACCTGGCTTCACCCAAGTTAACTTAATACAGGTGTTTATGTGTTGCTCGCACGAAAAATTTTATGAAGTTAAGGTTACCTTAGAGTAACCAAGGAATAAAAATGTATACATATAGAGGAGTGTTACATTCTCCTCAGGCTGCATGTACCAATGTCCCTCTGCAGAATATGTCACCCCTCCCACCCTCCTCATAGAACCTAAAGAATGCTCGCGACAAATTTCATGCTTGTGCGATATCGGGAAGTTATATTACATAGGGGTGCACTTACTTTTACAATTAGCATTGAATAATCGAGTTGTGATCTCTTTACTTTTCCCATTTAGGACCTAAAGAATTGTCATGCAAAATTTCATGCCTGTACGACACCTGGATGTTACATTACATAGGGGTGCCAATACTTTCAGGGTTCATACAGGTTTAAAAAAAATTTCCATGACTTTTCTATGACAAAATCTTGATCTTCAGTGACATTGCAGGAACTTGAAATACACGGAATCAAACGTTTAGGGCTCCTTTACACTGGTGATCGTGATATTGCTGCGTGAAAATGGATTTTTAAACGTCAGGACTGCTTTTATTCTCAAAAACATGGCAGCCACTTACGACTTTCTCAAGTGATTTTGCCACAATTTTTTAGCGTGAAAATCAATAGGACTTTCTAATGATGAAAATGCATCACACAAAAATCACAAGTTCCAGCCTTGCCATAAGAGAAAACGGAGGCTCCACAGGGAAACATGGGAGATTTTTAAAAAACGCTAAATGCAGAAAGATATGGCATACTGTTATTTTTTTTGTCTCGCAACATCGCAAATATGAAGGAAACTATTGAAAATCACTGGTTTTATAATTCTGCGCTTTCACCCATTCTTGCGGCGCTCAAAAAATGCGTGATTTTATCGCAAATGTGAAGGCACTAGAGATGAGCGAACGTACTCGGTAAGGCCGATTTCGCAATCGAGCGCCGCAATTTTCGAGTACTTAACTACTCGGGTGAAAAGTACTCGGGGCCGCTGTGGAGCGGGGCGTGGCGTGGTGGAGCAGGGGGTAGCAGCATGGAACAGGGGGGGAGCCCTCTCTCTCTCCCTCTCCCCCCCCACTCCCCTCTGCAACCCCCCGCTCACCCACAGCGCCCCCGAGTACTTTTCACCCGAGTAGTGAAGTACTCGAAAATCGCAGTGCTCGATTGCGAAATCGGCCTTACCGAGTACGTTCGCTCATCTCTAGAAGGTACCTTAAGGCCTTAGTCACAGGGGCATTTTTTCGCGCGATTTGCGGATCGCATGACGGATGCGCATCCGCAAATCGCGTGACCGGGGCCCAAAAATAGCCCGAAAAATCTGCTCCTATCCGCGTTTCATTAGAAACGGGCCAGAGCTGTCCAGCGCATTGAATTCAATGGAGCCGGCTCCATTGAAAGCAAAGAGCTGTTCCGGCGATCGCGGGATGAATTGTCGGGAAGGGCTTAAATGAAGAAGCCCTTCCCTGCAATTCATCCAGAAATGTGTAAAAAAAAAAATATATACATATATACTCACCTTGTCCCGGCAGACGGATTTTAGCGCGGCCGGCCTGCAGTGGGTGTGAAGGGGGTGTGAGTGAGACCTGCCCCTGATTGGCTCAGCGCTGAGCCAATCAGAGGCAGGTCTCACTCACACCCATTCATGAATTCATTATATATTTAAGCCCTTCCCGACAATTCATCCTGCGCTCGCCGGCAGCCCATTGCTTTCAATGGAGCCGGCTGTTACAGCTGTGGCAGAGAAGAATGATTTGTCTTCTATATGTTCTCAATGGGGTCGGCGCTGCTGCTGCCGGCCCCATTGAGTGCATATAGAGAAGAGAACAGGAATCGCAGATCGCAGATAGGTGCGATCTGCGATTTCTGTTCTATAATTTATCGGACGAGCGCATAAAAAGCGCTCATGTGTCCGATACCATTGCAAAGCAATGGTTTTAAAAAATCGCCGGACGCATGCGCATGCGCAAATCGCGCGAAAAAACGCCCGTCTCACTAAGGCCTTATTGTTTTTTGGGGTTTTTTTTAATATACAAAAATAATAAAAGATACACCCTGCTAAGTTGAGCTATTTCCAGTTAAATATACATTTTTTTAAATTAAAAATCCCCGGCCATGAGAGGCAGGTTGAGAACAAAAACTTCAGAATCTGAAATATTTTTTGTATTTTTAGGACTGAGTATTGAGATTCTTGTGTGTTTTTAGTTCTGTGTATCCAAAACAATTTCTGTATTCCTTTGGCCTATAGTGTTAAGAAATTGTTTTGGACAAACACAATTAAAACACACAAGAATTTCAGAAATTATTATCATTATTACTCCAAAATTTCCATGACAAAAATCCATGACAAATCAGAAAATTCCCTGACATTTCAAGGTATTCCATGGTATTCCATGACTTTCATCAAATTGCAGGTATTCCAGGTTTTCCATGACACGCATGATCCCTGACCTTTGCACTAAGGATTGAATAATCAAGTTGTGACGGCTGTACTTTTTCTATTTAGGACCTAAAGAATAGTCGTACCAAATTTCATGTTTGTACGACAGCAGGAAGGTACATTACATAAGGGTGCCAATACTTTTGCACTTGGCAGTGAATCGAGTTGTGACCTCTTTACATTTCCTATTTAGGACATAAAAGAATGGTCATGCCAAATTTCATGTTTGTACAACACCGGGAACTTACATTACATATGGGTGCCAATTAGAGATGAGCGAACGTACTCGGATAAGCACTACTCGTCCGAGTAATGTGCCTTATCCGAGTACCGCTGTACTCGTGCTGAAAGATTCGGGGCGCTCCGCTGCTGACAGGTGAGTCGCAGCGGGGAGCGGGGCAGAGCGGGCGGGAGAGAAGGAGAGAAAGATCTCCCCTCCGTTCCTCCCCGCTCTCCCCTGCAGCTCCCCGCTCCGCAGCGCGTCCCGAATCTTTCAGCACGAGTACAGCGGTACTCGGATAAGGCACATTACTCGGACGAGTAGTGCTTATCCGAGTACGCTCGCTCATCTCTAGTGCCAATACTTTTGCACTTAGCATTGAAAAATCAAGTTGTGAGTGAGTGAGAGCCTTCCCCTTTGTGTGTGTATATATGTATAAATATATAGAGGGTCTCATGGTTTAGACCACTGCCCTAACCTATGGTAAGTAAGCTGCCACAAGCAGAAAGAAGCCCCAGAAGTGTTTTTGATAGTTTCAGATATTGTGCTGGGGCCTCCACTAGACTATTAAGGTCCTTTTAGATTTGCCAATTTCAGACCAATAATGAGCGCCGGTCGTCAATATAACAAGCTGTTTGGTGCTCATACAGGCTGATAAACACTGCATGGGGAAACAAATGATCATTAAAGCGTACCTAAGTTTTCAACAGGACAACAAAAAAAGGATCCAGCATCCATAAAAATACGGCTTCATTGAGATGAGTTTCAAGCTGTCACAGCAGCTCTTAGTCATAGCATGCTAGATCCTTTTTCGTTCTGTCTTTTGCAATCGATTCCGGTCAAGTCTGTGCATCCTGCTGGTGAGCTGGTTCATTTTCTCTGTATGACTTTTCAACAGGTTTTCTAAAATACAGCATGTTCTTCT
Source organism: Eleutherodactylus coqui (assembly GCF_035609145.1). Classification (NCBI taxonomy): domain Eukaryota; kingdom Metazoa; phylum Chordata; class Amphibia; order Anura; family Eleutherodactylidae; genus Eleutherodactylus; species Eleutherodactylus coqui. The sequence goes on along the minus strand of NC_089843.1, from coordinate 171,146,705 downwards.
TACCTGCTCATTTGCTGCTGTTTTCATTGTTTGTGTCTGTGCATTCTGATTTTCAAGTGGCCTTCCCGATTTTTCTGTTAACCTGCTGTTTGCAATACACTTTTAGGGCTCAGTCACACGGGCGCATCGGCACCCGCACACCGGCGCCGATGCGCCCGTATGACTGACACCAGCAGACGGACGTACCTGAAGACGGCCATCTCTCTGCAGCGCTGGAGGAAAGAACACATGACCAGCAATGAAGCCGGTCACATATTCTTTCCTCCGGTGCAGCAGAGAGACGGCCGTCTTCAGGTAAGTCCGCCTCCTTCCTGCAGTCACACGGGCGCATCGGCGCCGGTGTACGGATGCCGATGCGCCCGTGTGACTGAGCCCTTAGGCAGGGGGTGTGTAGCAAGCCTATCATTCTGACAGCAGTTCATGTCCTGCATTATATCTCTGGTCCAATCAGCAGGGAGGCAGTGTCTGAATGCCGGTCAATCTGCTTTTACAGGACAATCAGGCTAAAAGGTAAACCCACTATTGTATGTCTGTGTAATGTGTGCAGGCACATATCCACATGCTGTAACAGCAGGAGAGGCAGAGATTATGGAGATTGTTATCACAGTGTCTGCAAATCTGTCAGCCTGCAGCCTCTGAATGCATGGGAACAACTTGTGAAGATAGTCCCTCCCCCTGCTGCTAAGGAAATGTCCCTGTGTCCTTGTTACTAAGAAAGCTCTGTATCTAACCAGAGAGAGTGGATTGCAGATGAGCTGGAAGGGAGACCCCTAGTGGCAGCCACTTCAAACATCGTTTACATTGGTAAAGCAACATTTTTATTGCAAGTATATTACAGACATTATGAGACTAATGCAGCTAGTAGATGAGCATAGGTTATCTGAAAGTTAGTGCCCTTGTAATACAATTGCTTGTCCTCCAGACACTTTCATTATTGTCATATTTACACAAGGAGATGTGATATTGACAACAATGATTTTTTTTTCAACTGATCAATTTCCTGTTTAGATGGGTCAATATTTGGGAGAAAACATTCATATGAACACGGGCTCAGCCTATTACCTGCCCGTGTAAATGGGCCTTTAATCTCATTCTCCCTTAAATAAAAATTGGAACAATTGAGACAATTGAGAATTTACCAATATAAAGCTTTGGGTTTGATCTTGTTTTCTCTCCTGAGAATACATGTCATTTTTAAATAAATTAGAGTTAAGTGGACATCTTCGATGTTAATGAGAACTGAGCCTACTTGCAGATTACTTCTTAAGGGAGCCAGGACCACATTAAGAGCTCATGCTGCCCTCGGTACATTTACTGCAGGTGAACGGTTGCATACTCAGTCTCACGTGTCATGGTGAGTCTGAAAGCCATTGAGAAACACCTTCTTAAAATATGGCATTATAACCTCAGCACATCTACTTCTGACTGCACAAGTGACATGCTGCACATACATACGTCGCATGCAGGCAGTGATTGGTTGTTGCAGTCACTTCCCTAGTATGGCTTGTCATCATTTTGTTAAATTATTTAAGACCTATCAAGGGACCACTGGCATCGGAACAGAAAGGGATATTAAATGTATGTATACAGTATGTTTATTTTACTATGCAGCTTTATGTTTTTAAAGTTTGGAAAAGGATAGTGGCATTGTTCCCTTCAGTACCCTGGAACCCATAAGCAACACCCCACCTACCCCACCAAACTATACAGTGGAGGAGAATTACTAAGCAAACTGCATACCACAAACAATAACCAAAAATGATATATATATATATGTGTGTGTGTGTGTGTGTGTGTGTGTGTGTGTGTGTGTATAGGATGGCCCAAAAAATATACACACACTTCAACAATGGAACTGCGGGTTATGTTTGAACTTTAAAAAAATTCAAATTGAGTTATGGTGGCAATATCTAATATCTTGTGATTTCTGAAGTCACCATGTGGCTATCGGAAGAGTCAAATAAAATGGCAGAGGCACAGTTGGCAATACCTGTGGACACTGTAACTACTGTTGTTGGTGCAGTAGTTCACCGAAATCAGAAGTGTCTTGATGCTAATGGTGACCACTTTGAGCACCTAATGTGATTGCAGAAGTCAAACATGACTTATAGCTACCCTGTGTCGTCTATATAAATCTAGTAATAAAGGTTTTATGCAGATAGTTTTCATGTTGAAGTGTGTATACATTTTGTCTTTATTGAGATAGATAGATAGATATGAGATAGATAGATAGATAGATAGATAGATAGATAGATATGACATAGATAGATATGAGATAGATGATAGATAGATAGATATGAGATAGATAGATAGATATGAGATATGTAGATAGATAGATAGATATGAGATAGATAGATAGATAGATATGAGATAGATAGATAGATAGATAGGATATAAGATAGATAGGAGATAGATATGAGATAGATAGATAGATAGATATGAGATAGATAGATAGATAGATAGATAGATATGAGATAGATAGATAGATAGATAGATAGATATGAGATAGATAGATAGATAGATAGATATGAGATAGATAGATAGGAGACAGATAGATAGGAGATAGATAGATAGATAGATAGATAGATAGATAGATAGATATGAGATAGATAGATAGATATGAGATAGATAGATAGATATGAGATAGATAGATAGATAGATAGATAGATATTAGATAGATAGATAGAATATTTCTATAGAATATAAACAAAACCTGATTTGACAATATAGTCTTAATATTCAGTGTTGGTATGTATGGATTGAAACGGATTTACATCATAATACAATAGCTGAGTAATTAGTTTCTGGATGCTAGAATGCCAAGTGGCACATTATTCACATTATGTAGAAATAAAAAGCCAAACACTCGAGCAGCTTGGTAAGCTAGAGTTAACATGCAATGACTGATTTAATAATAGTTTGATATTATGAAGAAATATAGCTGGGGATTAGACTGGATGATTAGGCACAAGAATGACAGAAAAAAACTAATAATGATCTTAATTTTCTCCTGATACAGATTTCTTGGCGGCTTGTAAATGAACAGTCCCAAAGTAAACTCTGTAGTGGTTCTAGAGAACTCTTCAGCCAACCAATCATTTCTACCAATCATTTCTACCGAGACATACCTTGGGAGAGCAATTAAATAACCAATTTATTTTTTTAATGCCACAGAATATTTCAACACATGGCTGCTGACTTTCTGTTATAAAATACTGGGACTGAGGAAGACTGGAGCAAAAGGAAATTTTCTAAGTTTACGTAGATTGGAGACAGGGGATGAATTGTATTCAACAAGGGAAATATAACCTTGAAAGCAAGTCAAATACTTCTGCATTTTAAAACATTTTAAAACTTTGAATCTCTTCTAGACATAATGAAAATATGAGCAGTGTTTGTGCATTACATGTATACTGTGCATTGTGTATTATTGTGGGCCCCTCCACATACACCCTTTTAAAGGAAAGATTTAATTTAAATAGAACATTTTGCAGTTCTACCTGGACAGTCTTTTTGTCATTTCTTTTAATGGGAAATATGAACTGCATGAAGATTAGTCCTTTTGAACATGTGTATTTAGTGAGCTAGTAAGGCTTTATATAATGATGGTTTCACAATGAATAGTTTTATTAGAAAACTTCAGAATTTTACTAATAGCTTCAATTTTTAGGGCTCCTAGAATGATCATCAACGATGAACTAGGATTTGTTTAACCCCTTAGTGACGAAGCCTGTTTGCGCCTTAGTGACGGAGCCAAATTTTGGAAATCTGACATGCGTCGTTCAACGTAGCATAACTCCGTAAAGGCTTTACATATCCAAGTGATTCTGACATTGTTTTTTCGCCACATGTTGTACTTCATTTGGTTGTAAAAAGAGACCGATATAATTTGTGTATATTTATTAAAAGCACCAATATTGGAAAAATGTTGAAAAAATTGTCATTTTTTCACATTTTCAACTGTAATATCTCTAATATGTCCAAACATACTGTACAAATTTTTGATAAGATATATATTTCCATCTGTTTACTTTATTCTGAATGCACACTTGGAAAAATTTTGTGTTTTTTTAACCATTTATAGGATGTACAAATTTAACATTACTTTTCAGCATTTTGAGGAACACTTTGCTTTCCTGCACCAAGCTAAGTTTGCAAAGGCTCATGAGTGTCAGAATGATAGATACCCCCCAAATGAGCCCATTTAAAAAACTACACCCCTTAATGTATTCACTGAGGGGTGTCATGAGTATTTTGACCCTACCAGTTTTTTTGAGGAATTAATTCAATTTAGAGGAGAAAAAATAAAATGTCATATTTTTGCAAATATGTCATTTTAAAGACATATTTTTTTCCTATAGTGCCCATGAAAATGAGGATTTACACCCCAAAATGGATACCCCCTTTTCTCCCGTGTTTAGAAACATACCCATTGTGGCCCTAATCTTATGTCTGGATGCACAACGGGACCCAAAATGAAAGGAGTAGTCGGTGTCTTTCAGAACATAAATTTTGCTTGAAGGCGTTTTAGGCCCATAGCACTTTTGTAGAGCTCTTGAGCAGCCAAAACCAAAGAGAACCCCCACAGGTGACCCCATTTTGAAAACTAGACCCCTTAACGATTTTATCTAGGGGTGTACTGCCCATTTTAACCCCACAGTTTTTGAATGAATTCAAGCAAAGCAAAAGGAAAAAAATGTGATTTTCGTTTTTTTGGCAATTCTGTCGTGTTAAAAACTGCTTTTTTTGTACAGCACACACATGAATGAAGACTTGCACCCCAAAATGGATACCCCTGTTTGTCCCGTGTTCAGAGACATACCCATTGTGGCCCTAATCTTTTGTCTGGATGCACAACGGGGCGCAAAATGAAAGAAGTAGTCGGTGGCTTTCAGAACAGAAATTTAGCATGAAAGTGATTTAGGCCCCATTGCCCACTTGTAGAGCCCTTGAGCGGCCAAAACGACAGAGAACCCCCACAAATGACCCCATTTTGAAAACTAGACCCCTTAACGAATTCATCTAGGGGTGTACTGTGTATTTTTACCCTACAATTTTTGAATAAATCTAAGCAAAGCAGTAGGAAAAAAATCACAATTTTTATTTTTTTGGCAGTTGTGTCAATTTAAAAACAGGTTTTTTTGTACAATGTACATAGGAATGAAGACTTTCACCCCAAAATGGATACCCCTGTTTGTCCTGTGTTCAGATACATACCCCTTGTGGCCCTAATCTACTTAAAGGACACATGGCTAGGCCTATAATGGAAGGAGCACCCATTTGATTTCAGGGTACAACGGAATAAATTCCAGGCCCCATTGCCCACTTGTAGAGCCATTGAGCGTCAAAAACGATAAAGAACCCCCATGAATGACCCCATTTTAAAAACTAGACCCCTTAATGAATTCATCTAGGGGTGTATTGTGTATTTTGACCGCACAGTATTTGAATAAATCTAAGCAAAGCAGAAGGAAAAAATTACGGTTTCATTTTTTTGGCAATTTTGTCAATTTAAAAACAGTTTTTTTTGTACAGTGTACATAGGAATGAAGACGTTCACCCCAAAATGGATCCCCCCATTTGTCCCGTGTTCAAAAACATACCCATTGTGGCCCTAATCTACTTATAGGACGCATGGTTAGGCCCATAATGGAGAGAACACCCGTTGGATTGCAGGGCACAACTGAATAAATCCCAGGCCCCATTGTTCATTTGTACGGAATAAAAATTGACTAGCTAAAAATATCCCCCCCCCCCCCCATACACCCCTAGCCTTCCGCGCCCTTTTCGGCGTTCCCCAAATCTTAGATAAAAGTAATAATGTGAACTGTGTGGTATTTCCGAAGACAGGGGTAATTACGGAGGCTGGTTGGAATGGGTACATGGGGCAATAAAACTGGGTATCTCCTCCCCTCTCCTCATGCTTTTTTGGGGGTATTTCGTGACCTCAGTGGTGGGTATGGGGTGTAAAAAGTGGCGCTCTGTGAGTCTCCGTAAGCTTGATGAGGTGCGGCGGTCTCGCACAGAAGGCGCTCAACAAGGTGCTCCTGGAACTGCAGGAAGGCGAGCGTTCCCGGGGCTTCTTGTAAATTACGGATTACAGGAAGCGGTCTGAATAACGCCGGGCTCATGCAGCCGTAGGTGGAATCCGCTTGCGTAGGCCCGCAGCGGATCCCAGCTGTGAGCCCGTCTGTGACCCTGTGTATGGCCGTGTAATGTACTGCGCATAACTGCCTACTCACACAGGCGGTCATGCGCAGTACCTTTTTTTTTGTTTGTATTTCCCGCACCGTTGCTTAGCGATGACGCGGGTACCCGCAGCCCGTATACAACGTAGTTGCGTATGGGCAGCAGGTATATCCGCGACCATGGAGCACAATAGGCTCTATGTTGCAGATATCCGCGGTAAAATAGAACCCGCTGCATTCTCTTTTCTGCGAGTGGATTACACAATTCCAACCCGCTAATGTGAGCGGAATTGTGTAATCCAATGCGATTGATCTGCGCAGTACCGCAGATCAGACGCATGCGGAATCCGTAATTCCTATCTGGTCATGTGAGACCGGCCTAAGGTAGATAGCTACCTTTTTATCACGTGACCGGGGACCGCTCAACAAGGCCACCCGTCACTGCTCCGGGCTCTCGGCGACCATTGGTCGCTGAGAGCAAGGAGATTTTAAATTTCCTGGGCTCCCCGACTCCTGCGCATGTGTCCGGTGTTTTGCCGGCGGTCGCATGCCCAGGATCCGGGAAAGTTCACGGGAGAAGATCGCATCGGGGTGCAAATACGGAGGCCTCCGGTAAAAAGTTTCATCTCCTCTCACCGATCGCATCAGTGAGGGGAGATGAAGCTTCACCTTTTTTTTACTTTTACGTGTTCGCCATTATCCATTGGATAATGGTGAACACGTGACGAGGAACCACTCACCGCGGCCCCCGTGAAATCTCCAGGCTCTCGGCTAAGTTTTGTAGCCAGGAGCAGGGAGATTTTCAATTACCCATGCAATCCACGGCTTTTGCGCATGCGTCCGCCATTTTGGCGACGGGCGCGTGCGCAGAAGCTGGGGTAAGGTCCGCGGATAAATCCGCGGGCCTTAGGTACATCAGTTCATCCTACCTCACGGATATGATCCGTGGGGGGAGATGAAACGCAAGCTTTTTTAACTTTTTTAAAACTTTTTTTAAACTTTTTTTTTTCACTTTTTACAGTTTTTTTTTAACTTTACATGATCACTGTCATCCATTGGATAACAGTGATCATGTCCCCGATATAATCTCTCTGCTCTGGGCTACACATGGCAGCCAAGAGCAGAGGGATTTTAAATTTCCCGGGGCTCGAGCCCGTCTGCGCACGAGCCCGGTGTCAATCATCGGGCGAGCATGCGCTGACGGGGATTCGGGTCCCGGGACATCGGGGAGGACTTAGGTGAGTATTTTCACCTCCCCTCATGGATCCGATCCATGAGGGGAGGTGAAACTGACTTTTTTTAAAACTTTTTCGCAATCGCCGCTATCCAATGCATAGCGGCGATTGCGTGCCCGGGGACCGCTCACAGCGGTCCCCGGTAACACCTCCTGGTTCCCGGCTACCTTCAGGAGCCGGGAGCCAGGAGATTTCAAATTTGCCGGGGGCTCCCGGGCTTCTGCGCGTGCGCCTGACGTCATCGGCTGGCGCGCATGCGCAGAAGACCGCCGGCGGGTCCGGGAGGACCCGATCTCCGGGGGACACCAGGGACAAGCCGCGTGAGTATTTTCAGCTGCTCTGATGGATCCGATCCATCAGGGCAGCTGAATCTTTACTTTTTTTCACTGTTTTATTTACTTTTTTGCGATCAGCGCTATGCATTGGATAGCGCCGATCGCAATGCCGGTGGGGACTGCCCGCATCCTGGGATGACAGCTCCATGCTGTCGGCTACCTGTGGGCACTGACAGCATGGAGCTGTCACGTCCTCAGGCAAGTGGGCATCAATCCAAAGAGGATGCATAAAACTACGTCCTCTAGGATTAAAGCCCACTTTCTGAGGACGTAGTTTCCCGATGGGGCAGTCGTTAAGGGGTTAATAGGCGATAAAGCTTCAGTTTTGTGCCCTACCCCAATGAGTAATGCATATAAATACTTGTATGGTGATATGCATACCTACATTTCTAGTTCATTTGGGAGAGGTGATGTTATAGCGCGATGATGACAGATGGAGATAGAGGCAGCACACATTTTTTGGACACTAAACTTTGCCTAAAATAAACATTTTCTGGTACATCACTTCATGGGAGGGCACAAATTACTTGAATGTTGAATTCAAGAAAAGAATTACATATAATAATATTATTCAAGCTCATTCACGCTGATGGCATTGAGTATGTGATGTTTAACCATATAAATGGTATCCTACCTTCCCTGGTTTTATTTATAGGCTTAGTCCCAAGAGAGGAGCATTCTTAGAGGTAGGTATCCATCTTTCCCAGGTTTAGATTTACCACCTGGTATTAGCGTTAGAATCCATCTGAGAGCTTGGTCACCTGGACGTTGGTAGATGGGCCAATATGATTTAATCAAATTATATACCAAGAACCTTGCATTATTTAATGTGGTTAGAGTATTGATATAGGTATGTATACCTCTGATAGTAAATGTATTTTGCATGCTGTTGACATTTTTTGTTTTCTGCTTCTACTGTATGTTGCAGCCATGGTTTAACCTGCACTTATAGATTTCTATTGGAAAGTGCTGACCTATTTTATCCTTTTTATTACAAATATTGTGGAGTAGTGGCTGCCTTCAGCTAGTCGTGCTCGCCCGCCGCCCATTTACCTTCTGTCCCTCCTATTGGACCATATAAATGGTATCCTACCTTCCCTGGTTTTATTTGTAGGCTTAGTCCCAAGAGAGGAGCATTCTTAGATGTATGTACCCATCTATCCCAGGTTAAGATTAAACTACCTGGTATTAGCATTAGGATCCAACTAAAAGCTTGGTCACATGGATGTTGGTAGATGGGCCAATGTAATTTGATCACTTTATATATCAAAAGCCTTGTATTATTTAATGTGGTTAGAGTATTGATTATAGGTATGTATACCTCTGATAGTAAATGTATTATGAGTGCTGTTGCTAGTTTTTGGTTTCTGCTTTTATTGTATGCTGCAGCCATGGTTTAAGGTGTACCTATAGATTTCTATGGGGAAGTGCTGACCTAGTTTATCCTTTTTTGATGTTTAACATCTGGTGGCAGCAACTCAACGGACCAACCATGAATCTTCAGTCAAGGAACCCCATACCAGTGCAAGGTGCACTTCACTATCTGTAGCCCTGACCTCTTCTGCCCTGTTGGAACAGGAATGTCCAACATTGATGATGTAACAATTTGCCAAGGTTATAGCCTGTTATGCAAATTTTCCTCACTGTAGTTCAGGTGTCTTAAGCCCCATCTAGACACAACGATTATCATTTGAAATTCACTCAAAAGCCATAATCGTTGCTGGCTCTTCTCACTATAGCTGCCAGCCCTTCAACAGTGTTTGCTGCTCACAGACTGACCCCCTGTGACGCAGCTTTTTTATTTTGTGCCTAGCTGTGCTGAGAATGTTCAGGAGCCCTTGTGCTGATCTTCTGATCTTTCTGATTTGAAACACTCATAACTCATACTTAATGACACTCAGATATTCATAAAAACAGAAACTCCCCAATTTTTTTTTTTGCAAAAATGTCTAGCAGTAAAATGTCCTTGCTGTCCATAGCAACTAATCACAGCATAGCTTTCATTTCTTAAGCTGCTGAGGTAAAACTATGCTGTGATTGATTGCTATGGGCAACAAGGACAGTCCTACTGTTTTGCTAAATGAGGGGGATATGAGACAAAATAGCTGGGAACTAAGACAGGAGAGAATTTTGTGTCCTTGATTACATCTACCAGTCAGTTATTAGTGTACAACGTTATTTTTGAACAAAGCTTGGTGTGATCCACCCAGTTGGCGCACAATTCATAAGGGGTATTCCAGTTTTAAGGACAAAAGTAGCGTCTATAAATGGAAATTATCCAGCCGTCCACTAGTAAGCAAGGAAACAGTGGAGCATGTCTCTGCAAGTTTCACAAAACGTCTTTAGAGATCCACCAGAATTGGACATCCCGCAACCGACTGTGTTGAAAATTCTGCGCAAATATTTGCAATGTTTTTCCCAACTAATGCAATTGTTACAGGACTTGAAACTGGATGACAAAGTGAGGCAACATTCTTTTGTGAGGGTATGCAAATTCTAATAGAAACCAATGTTTTTTGGAATCTTTAGTGTTTATTGATGAAGCCGCTTGCCAGATACAGCTAACAAATGTCATGTCAGAGTCTGGCAAAGTAAAACCCACATGCGTATATGGAGCTTACGTGCAACTCCACCAAGGTGAATGTGTGTTGCGCTAAAACCTATAGGAAACTGTACGGCCCCTTCAAAAGGATTTCATACCTGTACATGCCACAGTTATGGCTTCTGCTGCAGCTGGAACAGAAAATCCCAATTGTCATCTTCAAATAAAATGGGGCACCCTCCATTTTGACAATGAAGTCATAAGTGAGCTCAGTAGTAACTATCAAACAGATGGATTGGCCATACAGGTTGTGATAATAGTAACATTCTTCCTTGGCCTCCACGTTCCCCGGACCTTACGCCTTGTGATTTTTTTCTCCGGGGCAGTATTAAAAATAGACTCTACATGGCACCCTTACCACCAATCATGTATGATTTGTGAGGACGCATCACAGAAGCCACTGCATCAGTCAATCATGATACACTACAACATGTATGGCAGGAACTTGCCTACAGGCTCAATGTATGTTGAGTGTCAAAGGGAGCTCACAGTGAACACCTCCAATGCGGAAAACATTTTTGAGGTTGTAAAACAAAACTTTTTGAGTTTCTGTTTACATTTATATCAAATGCATGTATCTGAAAGTCATTAAATGTGAGTTATGAGTGTTTAAATTGAGATCATTTATAATAACCCTGTAAGAATAGCCAAAGGTACAGTACAGCAATGATATGTTGCCTAAAATGTTGCTCACATGGGCGTGTGATTACAGCATGTTACACATACAGGTTTTACGCAAGTAACACACTGTACCAATCTGCCATAGACTCTCATGTCACCGCTCACATATAATGCGCAAAATCCACACACAAGAAAGATCGCAGCAAGTTCCATCTTGGCGTGTATTATACAAGCATACATGCCAAGATAGTGCATCCCGATTGGCAGCACGCAAGTAGGCAGTGTCATTGTGCATTTGCTGCGTGTCTGTCACGGGCGGCACGTAGTGAATTACACTTATGCGAGCCCAGCCTAAATGTTATACTGCAAATATTACACGATATCGAATGCAAGGGAAATGCTAGCCATATGTGCTGTTCTCATATCTCAGAGCACTTAATTTTAATTTTTGTCTTTACAGCTCATTATTTTAATAATAAATGAACATGTAGCTGGAAACAAGTATTCCCTTGTAAGAAATGCTGATGTTGCTGCACCAGGGTACACATGTGACATCCCAGCACTTATTACTATATATTACAATACAATGTCCCATTCGTTTTGTGCTTCAGCTAGGATGCTAATACAGCAGCATACATATTATACATAAGGGTTCTCCTCTGAAATTCTTTGTTAATACTAGATGTTCAAATGTTTTGTGTCAAAGATTTCAAGCTATAATTGGCCAAATAATCAGCATGCATATGATGGAATTTTATTTTAGGTTATGCATTAGGTTCTAGTTTATGAAATTCCCCTTAGATTTACACTTATATTGGATATGCAGCTGTGACTTTTATCAAAAAGAGATCCAACGTCTTCTCTAAACCAAAATGCCTTAGGATGTTGGCCTTAACTGTCACTTATTAGTCGCAGCAACATATGCTGCACTGGTTATATATGTCCGAGAGCCAACAAAAGAGAGAACCCTCTCCAAAATTAATCTTCATCTGGCAATATATAGCCTTCTGATAAACCTTAAAGATTTGTATTCATTTATTGATGCATAGCTGTACATACTAATACAACATTTACATTGAGACCTGCCTAAAAGATGACTGGCATACACAGACACATAGAAAATTGAAGATAAAAAAAGACCAAATAGTCCATCACGTCTGCTGTTATATTATAACCTTTTTATTTCTTTTAGGATGGACACTTATCTCAGGCAGATTGAATTCATTTATTGTTGATTTTCCAACCACATCTGCTGGAAGTTTGTTCCAATAATCTGCTACTTTCAGTAAAAAAATATTTCCTGACATTGCTTCTGATTTCCCCCAACGTATCTCATATGCATCATGCATATTCACTACATATTTATGCGATCCTATTGACTATAATCGGCTATTTCAGTACATAATACCAACCAACATAGGACATTGTGTGCTTTTTTTCACAGACGATAAAAAAACGCATGTCTGACTACCTCAATGCAAGTCAATGGAGTTTCAGCTCTCTGTATTACGTGTGTAAAAAATATGCGCATAATATGAAGTGCAAATATACTTGTGTGAATGAGGCTTAACTGCTAGACTAACCTACAGAATCTTGGCTTTGTCTATAAGACACAAAATTTTTAGGTGTTCCTAGAGATGTGTTTTTCGGAACATTTAACCCATTCAGGACCAGCCACTGTATATATACGGCGGCTGGTCCTGGGCTTGGAGGACCGCCGATAGTAAAAATACGCCGGTGCTCTAAGTCTCCTGCCTCTGCAATCAGTCAGAGACAGGAATGGGTTATCAGTTGTTAGTGACAGGTGATAACCCGGAGCAGAAGATAGGAGGGGTTTTTAACCCTTCCTGCCTTCTGCTTCCCCGATATACAGTGTTCAATGAGAGCACTGTATGGGCAAAGTGAAAGTAAGAAGTACTTTCACTACGGGAGCCTCGAGGGGTCATGTGACCTCCCGGGATTCCCTGCTAATTCAGAGCTGGAGGGTCAGACTTAGACCCTGGCAGCTCTGCAGGTGACTAATGTCACCACAGGGGTTGCTTTCCCCTATAACTAGGGCTCCTATGGATGCCCCAGCTATAGTGGGAAAGTGTCAAATAAAGTTAAAAAAAAAAGGGAATGTCCCCCAGAGGTCTTATATGACGTCATGGGGGACATAGATAGTAAAAAACACAATTACATACATAAGTAAAACAAAATAACAGAATAAAACAACAATACATACAAAAGAAAGAGAATAACACAAAGCAGACGCCAACAAAAACCGTCGCCGTATGCGCCCTGTAAACCAAAACCATACATACTATATATCAAAACGTCCGAAATAAATAGAGGAACCCATTTGCATACTTTATTTTAGTGTAAATTTAAAAATAATTTTTAAAAAACTATAAATGTTTAAAAAAACGGAAAAAAAGGCAGTGAAAAAGATATTTAAAAAATATTCCTATATGTCACGGAAAAAAAAACACAGCAAAAATAATTTTGTTAGCTAAAGGAAAAAAATGGAGCAGTAAAACCGCCACATGGGTAAAATCCCTAAAAAGTGTCTGGTCCTTAAGGTACAAAACAACCTGGTCCTTAAGGGGTTAAGGTACGCCCACACCTAGCATAGATGCAGAGGATTTTCTTAATGGAATTGTGGGTGGCAAATCTGCAGCATTTGATTTTATGTGGTTGACTCTTCAAGAAATCTCGTCCCCAAGGTGTGAAAAAAAATCTGCAGCATAAATGTCAATGCAAAGGGTGAAATTTAAGGCAAAATCTACTGCATATGACTTTAACCTAAAGGTTCACAAGTTTCAGGATTGGAACCAAGAAGAAACTCCTGTGAACCAGGCAGTAACTCTTCTTATTGAACTAGGACCATGCTGGATAGCTCCTTTGCTGAACGTATTGTCTAGGTTTTTGCCTCCACTGCCTAATTTGCTCCACCTCTGTGTGTCCTATACAAAAGCCTGACCCTAGCAGTTTCCATATAAGTCTGCTTATTGCCTCCAGTCTAGTTTATTGCAGCTTATATGTGCACTACCGCCTCACACTACAAAGTATCTTGGTTTATTTTTCATACCAAACTTGGATTAGTTACTTGGTTACATTTGCTTCTTTAACAACATCCATCCACATTGTTGTAGCCATTGCACTCTAAACCTGCTCCAGATCTTGAAACTAAGGTTATATGAGCTTGAGACTGAGTGTGATGTCCTCTCATATGCTTGACCATGGCCTATTAAAGGCATAGTCCCATCTCAGTCAATTGCAGTTTACACTAGAATACCTGTCTGTATGCTGTGGCTAGAGACGGCCAGGAATACGGAAACAGCGGAGCTGGCCGTTTTATGCTGATTCTACAAAACTCATAGATAATTATCCCCTTTATTTATACAGGGCATACATATTCCGCAGCACTTTACATCACTGCATAAAAATGAATAAGAGTTACAGAAACAGTGAAGAACGGTTAACTAACATGTATAGGTTACTGAGCCGACCAGTGGCTGTATATACACAAGGGTATTTTCATCTCAGCCATGACTGACTGAGATGGGATTGCCCCTTTAAGTTATTGTTTGCTAATACTAATAAATACTACAAAAGTGGATCTAAGAGGAGTATCAAGTTTTATGGTTATTACATTTCCCCGATACACATAGATTGTTATATTTTGAGAGAATTTTTAATTGCTTTTTTTGCTGCACGTCAAATATTATGGCTGCCATTTTAATTTTTTTTCTTCCATCAGCATAATATTTCTATATAGAGTTTTAATCAATATCTCCCCAGTGACAGTATTTTATGTCATGCTGATTGCAGTTTCTTCAATAACAAAGTAGTTAAACACTTTGAAAGAACAACACTTATCTCTACTGACTTACCAGACAAAATGTGCTACCTACTGATGGCTGATAACCAACCAGTGAAATAAGATGAATTCATCATGTGCCTTCTCTCAGCTTTTTATGAGAGTACAGTGACTTGATCCATCCCTCATACAGTAAGCTGCTTATAGTTGCCAGTCAATGATTGGGATCGCACTCTATGTGAACTTTTATGAAGCAGCAGAATATTAACTTTATGTGAGTAGTTCATAGTTACTTTAAAACTTATAACTTTGCTCTAAGTGTTCTCCTATGTAAAGTAAATTATTGACAGGGAAAAAAGAGGGTATTGACATCAACAGAAACTTGTTTTAAATTATTTTTGCTGGCTAGCTCCTTCTCTGTTTGACATCCACCATCTGATATGGAAATTACAGAAAAAGGACATTTTCTGCACTATAAAGTCTACATAAAGAATTCCTCCAGTGATACACTTAAAAACGTCTTGGGTTCTGACCCCAAGTATGTAAATTAAAGTTTGTAGTCTATATTTAATATATTTATGATGTCTAGACAGTTTCATTTGTTTACCACAGGCCTTCACTTTTTCTCTTTTAAAGGAGTAAAAAGGGAAAAAGAGAGAGACTGATGTGATTGTAGATATAATGTGAATTTATTACCCAAAACCGAGAATTATAAGCTGTGTGTGGCTGTAGAAGGAAACTCTAGCTAATTGGTTCCTGTGATTACAGCAGCATCAACACTGATTCAAGCAGCCTCTTTCTCTATGCCTTGGGAGAAGTGGATATGAGAGGGGGTTGTATGCAAGTAAAATATAATGTAGACTGGCAGGGTTGTAGACAGAGTCATCAGGCTACAACTCTGCTAAATCTGTAATATGATGATACCAACTTCTTGCTAGAGAATTCAGAATAAGGATAGTACTACAGAACCAACTGCTATTTTTTTTTCAAGGTAAAACTTTCACTAACATATTCCATAAGAGAACCGAGGAACGCTGTGAGTTTTTTAATTTTTACTGGACATAAGCTTCAGATTACAAATAGACATGGTAGAAACTGAGTTTCTTGCTAACCTTCCTATCGCTAGGTTAATAGACCTGATGACTGAAGCCAATGAAATGCCACACAAACTTAAAATGTCATGTAGGGTGGGGTTATGCTTCATAACCCTTCATAAGTATATTTGTTGCTCTTTTCCTTTACTTTCTTTCAAATTAATCATACTAACCCCACATGAATTCACATTCATGAGTATATATTAGATCATTTAATTTGTTCTATTTTCAGCAACACAGTCCGTCACAGTTAAATGAATCAAAAGCCTATAAACTTTGAAAACATGACATTTTTTTTTCAATTGTGCAAAATAACGTAGCAAAATAATATACAATGAGGATTTAATTAGAGTTTGAAGTGCATCTTTACTGGAAGTGCAGAATTGCATCAATATGAATGTCAAGCTGTTGACAGAAAGTCAATGTCTTTGGTATGTCCAGAGGGCAATACTGTCTGTTAACGTTTACTGGACCCTCTGTGCTGTTTGCCTGAGGTGTCTTTAGCAATACAGAAAACACTGCTAACTTTAAAGAAATGAAATAACAATGCTGCTGAGAAAGGAAAAGGGCATACAAATAAAGAATGGAAAAAAACATCTAATGGTACAGGCCCCCTGAAAGAATAAATTGTATGGCGCCAGTATGCTTATACTTCAACAAGGAAAAATACTTTTCATACACTCTAATAGGAAAGAAACTACAGAGTTTATTTTCTTTTCTTATCGTATCATAGAACATCATGTAGCCAAACAATTATTGTGAAGGATGAATCCAGAAAACTATATCTAACCTCTGAACACCCACCCAGGGGTTTTGAAAGCATTGTACAAGCTGCAATAGAACAAGGTGAACTATGAAATTAAGACAGCTACCATTTTAGGTTTGACCTACATAATTCCAAAAACCCCCATACATCATCAGACAAAGACAGCCGGAGCATACAGTTCTAAACAAAATTCACATGTCAATGGACAGGACAGTGACTCAGCAGATCAGTTTCTTCATTCTAAAATAATAGAATGTCAGACATATCTGTAAAGAAACAGTCTTTGTTCATGAAGGGAGCAGAAAAGTAAAAAGAAATAGACCACTTTGATTTTAAACATGTAAGAAAGGGTGCAATAAAATAATTATTTGTGCATATTTGACACATTGTGCTCCTGGGACCTGTAGTTTTGTGGGTATCCTGGAGTACACTGCTGCAGGTGTGGTTGATTTGGCTGGCTGGTGGTGTGGAGTTCTCCAGCCAACCAATCACCACCGGTTTGCAGCATATAAATGCCATCCTTTCTTGCCCCTTTGCCATTTATCTTATTCCCTCTCAGAGCCCTGGTATTTGGAGTCACACATGTTCTACTTTGGTCTTGCGTGCATGCATGAGGTTCTGGGTGGCATTCCCTCGTCTGTTGGTTAGTGTGAATAGCGATGTTTTCAGTGTCTTTTGTAGTTGACCAGATATTAGGTGTGAACTGTCCTGTTCAGTTTGTATGTTGTAATTCCCTTGTTTTGAGTTTATGCCAATTTTCCATTTAGGGCGAGCAAGGCCCCTAAGTTCCAGCATGGAACTATTGGAGCGATCGCCCCGCTTGGAGGTAGGACCCCTTTGGGTTTGTCTTTTTAGAGAAGGGACTCACAAGGCAATGAGGACCCTTAACACAGGCTTATGAGCTTCAAATATTTATTAGTTATTCCATCTGCTGATAGATGTTTGGGCGTTTGTCAGTCGTTGCTGATGTCCATTTGTCTGTTGTAGCATTATGGTTCTGTTATTGTTGGTTGCTTGCATGCACGTTTAGTTTAAATGGGTGCTGGTGTCCTGTGTGTGCATGTATCTAACCTTTCTCTCTAGCCCTTTTTTTTGTGGAGTCTGTGTAGGTTGTTGTTCCCACGGCCTACATGGACGTAACATAATGACCAGCCTCCTGGACTAGGTGCATCTTATGCTGAAGACAGAGTTAACAATAGTATTTCATTTTATATGCTCATGTAACTTCAATAACTTAGAATGTAATAAAGTTTAACCCAATGTTGATAAGTTGTTGCAACAAGTTATCTTATTTTTACACTATAAAAGCCATTGAAAAACGATTGACAAGGCAAGAAAATGTTCTGTGCCACAGTTTGAAGTGTTAAAGGTCAAGTAAAACCTTGCTATATCTGTATAGTCGCTTGTTTACCTATCTAAATTCATTAACTAATGCTTCTCAGACTTTCCTCAAGTAATATATAACATGCAATCTTTCTTCATAAATTTTAAATGTTTCTTGCATTTTTTATTCTTGCAGCAAAGGGCAAATTAAATAAGAAACATCAGTCCTATCTCACACAACAATTAGTTCCTACGTTCCAACAATTAGGAATTCAGATGGTACTTCACCAGTTATGTTCACTGTATACCATCAAAACTAAAGCACAATTAACATTTCAGAATAAGTTACCATGTGTGTACATGAGGACTATCACTATATCTGGCCATTATATTACTTGTATCCTGCACTTATCCCCATTTTTTCTCTCTGCAGGGTGTATGTGGGATTCTCTCAGGAGTGGCAGGAAGAGCCTGGCTGCCGTGCTGTGTTCTATAGACCGTGCAACAGAACTGCATATTCTGCTCTCTACGTGTAAACACACACAAAGAGACAAAAATCATCATAGAGGCCAGTGTACAGTAGTACTGAGCAAAGCAGATGTGAATAAAAAGCAATAAATGACTCACCAGCAGCTACAGCACCAAATTTCTGAGAGTCTCTGCCTCTGTTCCTCCTTCCCCATTTCCTTCTGTCCTTCTGTTGTCATATACTTCCATGGGTATGACTGAACCCCCTCCTACACTTCCTGCTCTCCTGTCTGACCTTTCCAGGAAAAAATGTGTAGACACTGGAATGAATGCGGCTGCTAAAATATAAGTTTGTTTCATCGTGATGATTATATAATTGGTCTAGAAACAATGTATTGATTTTCCATACATTCTTCCACTGTATCTTCATGGATTTTCTTGGATTTTTTATTTATATTATTACCATTATTATTTAATTTATATATCTATATTTTTTTTCCTTCTTCTTTTTCTGATTGTATTTATCCCTGGCTACCTATCTCTATTCACATTTCACTGTCCTCCCTTTTCTTTCCTTTTACGTAACTTCATTACATTTTTTAGTATAGATTATATTTCATTTCCTGAATCACCATTTGTTGTTGTATATATTATGTAGTGTGTCTCCAGTGGGGCTGAAGAAGAGTCATAATTGCCTCGAAACGCTTGGCGTTTTGTGCTGGATTTTATTTCATTCAAAACATATGCACATTTTTCCAAAAAAAGGTTGCGCTATTCTATTAGCTTTCTGTCCCTTTTCCTTCAGTCATTGTTTGGCTGGCCAACCGATATCGGTTGCACAGTTACTGATTTGGCAGCACCTGGAATTTTGATGCACGCACATCCTTTTACCACACAAGATAGAACCACCTCTTGAAAGAACTACAAAAGAAAAAACACTCTGTTTTTTCCCTCACCAGATCCTCATTGGAGTAGCTCCACCTCCTTTTCATTTTCTTCCACCTCCTTTTTTACTTGTCCTTTCCAGGGACACAGATATTAACACTTGTGAACAGGCAGTGAACAGCAAATTAGGAGGAACTAGTGGCCATCATTGTAGAGGGATTTTTCAGCACAAAAACATAGGTGAATGTACTCAAGCACATTGCATATATAATAGAAAAAGTGACTTTCAAGAGGAATATCAGAGTGGAGCATTTGTCCACCAAAGGATAAAGAGTGAAAAATTGGTATAAAGAGGGCATGATAAGGACTCTATGCCAGCACATGTACATCAAATGGAACGCCCTTCATATATTGTCAGAGGCCCCTTGATCTTTGTGGACTAGCTCTCCTAGACCAGGATTTCGACACAGGGCAAGGATTTTAGCCAAGATCTTGAGGTCCAAATTTATTAAGCATATGGGGCAGTGGTTAGACCATTCTAACTGGTAAGTTTTAGGCTTTGGGATCATGGACATCAGAAAACAGAGGATGGAGGAGATGAACACAGTATGAGATCTGTCCATCCTCGAGTCGAGTATACAGTTGGAGTCTCAACAGATATCACCATGCCCTCGGCATGCTCTAACACAAGCCTAAATATGCTAGACAAAAAATGTGGTTTGTCTAGAATTGGATGCATAATAGGATAATATAGTCAGCATGTTGTAACAACAAGGAGCAGGTAATGGCCCTCAGGGTTGGCCAAGGAAAATTTAAGGACAAAAGGAATACTACCTGAAAAGCAGACCCCCACCCTACTGGCCCTGAAGTACCCGGCATCCTTTTAACCTAAATGGGATAAAGAATTTGCCATTTTTAGGAATTATGGCAAGAGTGCTGAAATCTTTCTGATTGTAAATACCAATACAGATGCTGAAGAGACCACCTGTATTCTCTACACCTCCCTGGATTTCAGATTGGATACTTAATTGCTGTTGCTGGTTGTGGAAAGCAGGTTGAAATATCCTTTCTCTTTGCTTGTGGAAGAGGAAAGTTAAAAAGGTTTTCTGTATCCGGGGTCAAAATGTCAAACAAAAAGAAACCGTGCTATACATTTAGCTTTTGCAGGGGACTAGAGCTGAATTGGCTGTCTCCAGCTGGGTTTTATTGGGCACTGTGGTTGTTTCTAGTAAGTATACAGAAATAAATAGAGAAGTACTCAGAAGTATATATAGAAATATACATAGTTATTTTTTTATTTATTTTCTGTGACAATAGGAGATCAGTCATGTCTTTGGACCACTATCTTTTCTTCAACAGATGGGTAGTGACATATCAGAAATCACATCCAGGCCATAGCTTTAGTATAAAAATTGGGTATACCAGTCTTTTATTGCAGCAATTTACACTATTGTAACAAGCATCACAGTGCACATGTCAAAATCTTATCTGGCTGTCTCGCCCCTAACTAACACAAGATCTTGAATCCTAAAGATCACAGACATAGTGCCATAGCATAACACATCAATGTCCATCAATCATACCCTCAAGTGTGTCAGTGGAGGGGGTGTCCTCCCTTATCAGACTCTGAGGCTCTTTCAAACTGGGTGGCAGGAGCTCAGCAGTGGACCAAGACTTGGAGCAAAATGGACCCAGAGGACAAGAGCACAGCAAGTCAGTAGCTTTTCTGAGACACAACCACCCAGCTGTCTCTTAATTAACTGTATGATGCATACTTTCTCTCCTCTAGTGGCCATCTCCAGTACTGCCCCGGTACTGTATATATATACACACACACTATACACACACATACACAAAGGTATGTATCTTTTTAAAAGCAGCAGAAGGGACAATCACTACACTAGTGATGCTCTGGGAATAAATATATTTAAGATGGGCTCCCATAGCAGGAGTGATCTGATAGGTGTATATTAGATATATTATTACTTGCTTCTCTCTAGCTGTCTCTCTCACCTCTCTCAGACAAGTACTCATCAATTTATTTATACTGTATACTGTACACAGTAATGAGCTTCAGATAACCTGAAGGAAATCTTAGAAATATATGCATATAACTGTATCCTTGGAATATTTATGGCTTTGTAAAATGTGACAATGCAATTCTTGTTTTGAGTGAAACATACTTCAACCAACCTATAAGATGTTTCAGCGCCTACAAGGTAGAAAAGACATAAAAATGCAGCTTGATCTAAGACATAGCAAGAGAACATTAGTTATTCACTTCCATAGGTCATCATAATTTCAAAGAAGTTTAAATTACTCAATTACATTTTTGTAACTATAATTACCCAGAAAAATGCGCAAAAGTGTAGAACATGGCGTTAAGAAAAAGAAGTAGGACAAGAACAGAGTAAAAATTTACGAAGGTACCGTGCTGATAATATAAAAGTAGAATCAACTATCTTTGACTCTTTGATGTTCAGTAGACTCCATTACTAGAACTGTCAGGTTTTCTTTTATATTGTTCAGAACTAGCATTCATCCTGTTAGCTTTGAAACTAGCATCTGAAATGTGATTACTTTATACTTCACTCTCCATACTTTATGTCTTTGGTGTGTGGAGAACCTGCTCTGGGCCCAAGCACTAACCCGTCTGGGCTGCTGCATTACAACTAGTTCCCATTGCTCTTAACCATTGACTAATCTGATTCTCATTAAGACAGGCAGGTTTTCAACGCCACAGATTCTCTCCATACAGTTGGCAAGCCTTTCCCCTGGTTGCCACGCTCTGTTTCTGTTGACTTTCAACAACCCCTATTTCTGTCACTAGGGTGCTTTGCTTAAGGCTGAGTGTCCACGTGCGGGATGAGATATCAAGGAGCGATAATCCGCCATGGTGGAGCACTAATGTCACTGCGATGTTCCGCGCAATTTTCCATGGCAAATCGCAGCAGGCTGCGATTTTTAGACAAGTACATTGGGCTGTGTTTTCCATAGTTATCCTAGGGAAAGTGTGTCATGCGTGCTCCATGTGCAATTTATCGTTGCAGATCACGCTATGACAAATCACCCGTGGACACTCGGCCCACGTATGCCACTCCAGGGCCATATACTCAAGCTCTGCAGCCTAACTTAGGGTCCTTTAAATGGGACGATTGTTGGGCATTTAAGCGCCTGACAGTCATCCCAACGATTATTGCTCCTGTGCTTTTACAGAGGGGCGATAATCGTTCAGTGAATAGAGGAACAGCAGGCCACAGATTACTTTTGGCCACCTGTCTCCATTCACAGTAAACAGGCAGAGTGACTGCCTGTTTACACAAGCTGACCGTAGTTTGATTTTTATGCCTGCATGAACTGAACAATACCATTCATTGTTCAGTCGTTGGCAGTGTTTACACTGAATAATAATCATTCAGTTCCGCCCAATCCAGTAATAAACTGAATAATTGTTCAGTGTAAAAGGGCCCTTCTTCAGCAACTCTCTCCACTCTGTCTAAAGCCTCCCAGCTTCAGGCTGGCTGCACACGGGCAGATTTGCATTCCAGAATCCAGAGCATGGATCCGCCTTCTGATTTCGCAGCAAATAGCGCCCATAGCATGCTATGGCAAAACACTTTTTCCTCTACACGGGCAGAAAGCAATTGCAATTTTCATAGCATGATCTATTTCTGTGTTGACTCCACATGGACAGCTCCCATTAAAGTCAATGGAAGCTGTACGATCCACGGCCCTTCCAAAATGACATTGCGGAAAGGTCGCGGATTCCGCATCATCACTTGGCGATGACACGGGAAAAGCCAGGATTTAAAAGAAGAAAAAAAACTGTACTGTGCATGTCAGACAGCTTGCAGCTGAACCATCCACTAAGCTGACATACGTCATTGTGCTGATCTCTGACTCCATGGAGTTCCATAAGAATACTTAATGCCTCCTATTAAGTCTGACTGCAACATTGTTGTCATTATCATTATCTTTAAAGGGGTAGTAACCTATCATAACAAACAGTACATGGCATACAGTACATATACATACATATATCCACATTTGTCCTGGGCAACAGTTACACAGTTACAGCATTAGCTGCTTTGTCCAGGAAACAGTGTGCTACATAGTGTTCTCTAAACTTAACCAAGGGTGGTTTCATATTTGCGCTGGAACCTTTAGTCGGAGGATCTATCGCAGATATGGCACAAAATACTGGAAGAAAAAGCACTGCATACAGTTAGGCCTCCTGCAGACAGCCGGGTCGGATCCTGCTGCAAGAATTCTCACTGCAGGAAGTGAACCGTGCCCCTGCAGTGATCACTGTGGTTCAGAGCCGGTGCATCAGCCATGAGGTTTTTGTGCGGGCTTCTGCGTGGCCCGCACAGAAATAGGACATGCCGCGATTTGTTTACTGCACGGGTGTTCACACGGTCAAATCGCGTCTGTCTGCATAGGATTGCATTATCTAATGCAATTCTATGGCAGTGGGCATGGGCGGAAATTCTGCAGGAATTTCCACCTGTGTGCAGAAGGCCTTAAACAGCAAATGCACCTCATCATAGTCAATGGGGTCTGTTCGGCACTATTTGGTTCCATCATAAAATGAGGTCCTTCGGCCAGGGGAATCCGCTTCCCTGCTCCCTGAACGGAGCAGGAAACTGGAACCCCTGAGCACAGATATGAAAACACCCCAATTTCTACTATTTACAATGGAGTCCATTGTTCCACTGAAAACTATTACATGGCCCAATAGTCAATATAAAATCAGGCCTATAACTACTACTATAGTAAAATAAACCCAAGTATCTCCACTTATGCTTTTTATGTGATATGAATAAATTACAAGAATATGTATTTTGGAAAAAAAAAACAACAATTTAGATGAAGAAAACAGTCCATATAGTCTCTGAAAAGCTCAATATTTAACAACAATTATGTGAATTAAATTTCAATTGGCTATGCATGTTCTGAATGTCAAGTTATGAACCGCTAGAGCCAGGCTCGTTTGTTTAATGCGCAGTAATAATCTATGACAGTGTGGGAACATTTACAGAAAGATAGCTGCTCTCATCGTCTGGGCTTGACAGTGTACACAAAGCATTTGAGCAAAATAACAATTTTAAGAATGCAAATGCTGTTCATAGCAGAGATTGAGGAAAATGTATTGGCATTTACTCTGTCGCCAATAAGCATATTCTTGACCTTAGCTATAAATGCAGAAAGACGGAACGTTCCAGCTTTTTGTGCTAATGCTGCTATCAAGTTGGAATATTACCTACTTTAATTTTCAAGAGCCTATGATTTTCTTTCATTACATAGGATTACAGAACGCTAGATGCCGTCGCATTTGCTGTTTGTAATGCACCTAAAAGACACAAAAATAGCTCTGGGAAAAGGGAGAGATTTCGCATTCGTACTCATGTCAACCCATCAGTTATAGATGTGTCATACTAATGACTGAGCAGGAGCAGAGGAGCAGTGACATTATGCACATTTATCTTGCCGTTTTTTTTAAGAAAAGGTGTATCTGCATCCCGATGCACTTTGTCTCCTGCTGTCGCCATGATAAGTGCCCTTACTGACAGTAGATCGGATAGTGGCAATGCTACCTATCCGTCATACTCCCCTCTGAAAGGCACCTTGACTGTAGTTAGGGACACAAGAAAAAAGCCTTGCGTGGCCACAAAATGCTTTCTCTTAAGGCTATTATTGTTAGCACGTAGATAAATGTTCAACGATCAGACATGATTATCTTCAAACATGTCTGAGATTTAATTATGAAATGAGTAAATGAAATTTAGGAAACCGACGGGACCAGGTGCACGAAGCCCATTATCCTGATAGAGGAGCATACTGTGCACGCTTTCACTTAAAGCAGTAATAACTAATTGAAAATCTGTTTAGATCCTTGTTTCATTTTAAATATTGCTGCTCCTTTACATTCAGATTGAATCTCCTGTCACTTGTGTGGTTCTGCATGACAGTAACCATGGAAATGATATATACAAAGCCGCTCTACTTGACGTTGGCATTTACCCGCAGTCATTATATCAATACATATTAAATCAAATTACCATCTTATTGCTTGACTGTTATTACCAATTGCAATGGTTATTTTTATTTTCTACATCTCATCGGCAAATAGCTGAGGTGACATTGATAGGGAAGTTGAAGCACAGCCACCAGCTCCCTGTAAAACTTGGATACATTTCTCATATACAGACCACCCATTGTGAGCAATATATTATTTTGTAAAAGTGTCAATTAAAAGATTTGTGATCGTGAAGTAGATAAAAGGTTCAATAGGTTTTGTGCAGTGACCGCATAATAGGAGGGTTCTGGATATGGTAGGATAGTCCCAACAAGTTAAGTATTATTGATTTATGTGGCCAGTCCTGAGATATAAGGTCAGCTAGAAGATGGGTTTTCAGAATAATTTACATGAGGTTTATGCAAGATCAAAAGCAGAGGTGAAATTAGAAGAAGTTTTAGAACTGTAGTTAAAATGATATAAAGGTCATAATATTTTTTTAGGACTAATAGTTTTGTAGCCTAATTCATGTCCATAGCTGTAGCAAAGCAGTTCTTTGTGTCTATATACCATACACCTATGGAAAGACATACAGTACCATAACTCACCATTTATGGCAAGCAGTGCAAAGAACTCTCTTATCAGCGTCACAGGGTCCTAGACTTTGATCGACCCATAGTCAACAGATACATACATTGCACGTTATATAGCTTTTTAGTATTTGTTAGTAAATACTGTACAAAAATTGACCAAATTAAATCTGTATTAAGGCCCTTGAACACGCAACGATTATCGCTCAAAATTCGTTCAAACGACACTTGTTGTTATCCATGAGTTTTTAGCTGGCATAAAAACCATCGTTCAGCTGCTCAAAAGACTTTTTATTTGAATGGAATTCGTCTTTTTAGGGGCTGCAGGATGGTCTTTGTTTGCCTTGCATACATATTGAGTACATTGTTTACTCATGCCAAGAAAAGACCATGGAATCTGCTGGCCAGATAATCCCTCGCATAAACACACGTCTACCTGAGCAAACAACTTGTACTGAGTTTACTTTAGCTAATGAAGGAAATGGAGATGATTAAAAGCTATCATCTGTACGTGTAATTTTGTGGGAAAATGTCAGTTTGTTCAGTCGTGCGGCCATTTTATTGATAATTGTTGCGCGTAAAAGGGTCTTTAGAACTTTTTCAGCACAATACTAATTAATTATGATTATACTCCTTATATTACTGTATATGGTTATTATTTTACACTGTAATGTATACAATAGATGTATTTAGGAAGTTATCAGCATGATATAGCGATCCCCAGCAAAGTCAGCACGCTCACAGCAGCTTGATTCTTTTCAGAAGGCTTTGCGCCCGCACTTCCATTAATCTCTATGGAAGTGGATGTACACAACCTTCTAAGAAGAGTCAATCTGATATGCCTGCTGACTTCGCTGGGGACACCACTGGAATGGGTGACCAAATGAATATGAAAAGAAGCTCCCCGGACTCCACATTACCGAAACTATAGACACCATAATTTAATTTATGGTGCTTATAGTTGATGACAGGTTCCCTTTCATTAATTATAGTTAACCCAGTTCTCCCAGTCGTGGTCGATCCTACCAATAAATAATGCAGCTTTTCCCTTACAAGTTTAACCCTTTCCAATCCACTGTCTGACATCTAAAGACATTATGATTTAAGGATGTACAGCTCCGATGTTTGAAGACGTCCATCGGGGTTCTCTTACTGTATTTTGCTAGCCTCTCTGCTGTCGGAGCCTATCCAATGTGTCACCTCATGCAGTACTGGCTTTTGCCAGCATATAGCGCCATTGTATAACAACAGAAAACGAGTAAGCCCCCTAGGAAAACCAGAATACAAATTGGATTGGAAAGGGTTAAATGTGTTGTCCGGTTACTATGCACCATGCCCCTTTCGGTGCCCCCTTTACTAAAATAAGAAAAGAAGCAGTAATTACCTGTTCCCTGTCACCAGTATCCAGTATCCACTGTGGTCCAGGTGTTTGTTGTGACAGATGATGTTACTAGAAATCACGTGTCCTCTGCAGCCAATCAGAGGCTTCAACATCACTTGTTATTCTCCTAGTATCAGTGCTTATATCCTGAGCACCATGATATCAGGAGTTCAGGAACATGACGCTGCAGCCTCTGATTGGTTGCAGCAGTCACCTAACTTCTAGTGATATCATTAGCAACAAACATCAAAGCCATACTAGGGCTGCAGCACTGGATCACGATGGCAGGGAACAGGTTCCTCTTCTTATTTTAGTTCAGGGGGCAGTAATCAGACAACCCCTTTAATGTGGTAGCTTAGATGAAAAAACCTTAGCATACCCTGAATTCCGCACAAAAAATCTGCACCACAAATCTGTGACAATTCCAATACATCAGAACTGACCCTCAGATTGTATTCATCAATAATGGAATTAGCAACCATTTATAAATTTAGTACTTTAGTGATAGTTTTGCTCCCAGGGCAAGTCTGCCACCCTGGATAGCAGAATTATTTTATCTTTCATATCGGCATGGAAAAACGAGAGCAACAAACACTTAAACCATGTTTTTTTCCCCATAGAACAGTAGTTGCCACTTTTGTAGCAACTTGGGCACCCCTACTTATTGTGGAATTATTTATATGTTCAATTGACTTTTCTATACATGTAGTCCCTCAAATTACAATAGTAATTGGTTCCAGGTTGACCAGTATAAGTTGATTGTATTGCAACTTGAAACCATAACTCTATGGAACTCAAGTAATTGGTTTCAAATCCTCAAACTGTTATCCGAAAATAAGAAAAAATGAAAATGAAATAAAATTAAGCAGTCAAGTAATACAGATAAAACAAATCCTTACATATAAAAGTCAGAGAGAGCTCTTTATAATGTTCGATACTGAGGGCAGGAGCATGTTCAGGGCCTTGTACAACAGTGGACTAGAAAATAAAAATGGAGCTCCACTCACCTGGTGTTCAAAGAATCAGTTCCTCTTAGTACAGGTAAAGAGCAGTGCAGAACTTGTTGTACATCACTGGACTGTAAAGAGATGCTACTAGACAGCCAGTCACTGCAGGCACTGCAGTAATACAGCTGTCTTACTGTTGAAATGTCCATGCTGATTAGCTGAATCTTCCAGCTAATTTCATGTGCTACATATTAAAAGTGTCTGCAACATTAAATGATTGTTATGTCGGACAATTTTCCAGGAAAGACAATTGCATGTTGAGAATATTTCAAACTGGGTAGCAGCATTCTTGTTTGTGAACTGACAACTCCCGTCATAAAGGTCATACTAGGAAGTACAAACTTAAACATTAGGGGCTGTCAGCAAGGACCAAAAACACCCCTCAAACACAAACAAAAGGGCAAATGGGGAAGTCTAGTCCTACCAACCAGAAGAGGGAAAACCCCTGAGGGAAAGAGGTAAAAAGTGAGGTGATGTGATCTCCCTGATAGGGACGATCCCACGCGGATCCAGGTGGTAACAATTATAGGCAGCAGAGGCAAAGAAAGAAGCAACTCCACTATATAAATAATACATCAGCTACACAAAGCAAATGTGGACGAGACCAACTTCACCACCAGTGATGAATAATCGGCAACTAGTGAGAGCAGGGATTGAAATATATAAACCCCGTCTCAAATAGATTGCCAGCTAAGGGAAACACAAACCACCTAGGGGAATTTCAACATAGGACTCCCAATAATCCTTTATCAATGATGAGAGAACCCAAGGGGATAACAAACATACAACCACAAAAGTGTCATAATGAGGCTCGGACTGACCTAGTACCACCTGTCCGTCATACTATGGCCCTGTCGCGGCTATTGAGCCGTGGCATTTAATATAGCAGCAGCACGTGATCAGATTAGGTTTATTGACCCGTGATATTGTTGTCTTTTACATTCAGTTTTGTTATTGCATATCAGTTAATAATGGCACTACTTTTTCTGCATTATTCAGATTACACTGTCTTGAGTTATCATCATCTGCTTTGAGATGGAATGTTGTCGACTTCATCTGGTGATATTTGCAGTCTATTTCATATATCCTGACAAATATGAGCTATTAAACTCATAAGTAATAAAATAGGACGTTTGTAAAGATCAAGAGAGATATAAAAATATTTTTTATTAGCGGAATTAATTAATTTCAATATATTTCTGATCATCTTAATGTGTTATTTTCGTACGAAATATTATCTAGGAGAAAAAGAAAAAACAGGTGCACCGATGGATTACATTACGGGGGTGTATTTGACTCTCACACATAACATGCATCAGCAAACCTATATAGGTGACTGAAACCATTATGACCAAGATGTGTTCTGTCAGTCTGAAATGATAGTTGATAAAAACATGCCTCTTTTTGCACACTGACTTCGAATGTTGTCAGGCTTGGGAAATGTTATTTCTCTTGACATGACATTTATCAATTTAAATGCAAAGAGCTTCTGTAGAGCCAGAAATATATTTAGGATGAAAAAGGAAAAAATGTAACAATTTTATAGGAAGAAGAAACCTGGAAAATGATGACCATGTATCTACGCTGATCAGTTGCATCCAAGTAATAGAAGTAGAAAAATGTTGCCTGTAATTGTGCTGAATTTTTAACGACATGGCAATAGAGCAAGTTGCAAAATTGCTGTCTTAAAGAGGCTGTCCAGTTGTAAACTATTGAAGGCCTATTGCATACTTGGTTATCAATAGAAAAAGATCAGCAGGTATCTGCTGCCTGGGATCTCGGCCAACAACTGTTCATCAGGCCAGTGTCCTAGTGCACTGAACCGAATTCAGCAGAAAGCAGACAGCTCCCTTCTGACTGTAGTGGCCAAGCTGGTATTACAGGCAAAGTGTCCATTGAAGCAAATGGGAACTTTGCCTGTAATACCAAACTTGGCCACTACAATGGGAACAAAGCTGTCTGCTTCCTGCAGATATCAGCTCAGTGCATAAGCCCAATGGCCGGGCAAACAGTCTATCATTATGATAGCCCATAAAATTTTACAAGTGGACAACCCTTTAAGGATGACATGTAATTGGTATCCATTCCCATACTCTTAACATGTATTTATAGTATTGCATAACATAGGGAAATTGCATGTGAACCTTATAGTGGCCAGTAAGTGAAAAAAAAATCTCTCTTGTAAAATAAGTAATGAAAAATTAATAACATGAATGTAACCATGCATCATACAACACCGTCTTGCTGTACAAGGTCCAATCATGTAGGATACAACTAAAGTATACCTCCAGTTATACAGAGGAGCTCTGAAAGAATGAAGAATCTGCTAACCAAGTACACTACAAAGTTAAAACCTATAGAAAGTGCTGCTGCATATTAATTTTCCTTTATAGCTGTGGTTAAGTGTCTACTTTGAAGAACAACTCCCCCAGCCACATGAAATCACACCCACTACTCCCTAAGATAGCCCACTTTATAACTGTGATCCACTATTGTCCCTTAAGAGCCCACTAATTGCTTCGTAGAAGAAAATGGAATAATTACAACTGAGATTTTAAAGGGGAAAGTACAAAACATAGTCAGACATGCATCCTGGGTTATTTCAGTAGAAAAGGAGGATACAAGCAGCTTCCCAAAGAAACAAAAGAGGTATTCTGGTTTCTCCCATCAGCAGTCCTTGGCTGCGGTCAGCTGATTCATTTTGTAGTTCTACTCCCAATAAAGGTGTATGTTCTCAAGGTTTAGAAAGCCTTTGTGAGAGGTTGACAAAAATATTGTTTTTATTTTAGTGGGTAAATGGGTGTCAGAGGTTGGTAAAATTCCCAGAGATGAGTGTTCTTAAAGCTATAGTATTTCTACTAACATTTTAATAAATCATTCCCAAATCGTTATGCAGTTTAGGACTGCTCATAATATAGGGTGCATTCTTCATCGAAATCTCTATATTATATTCCAATAGAGAGACTGAAGAGTATCCTAAGTGCTTTGGTGTTCAGGTGGACTGGGTCCATTTATGTGGCAAACTTGTATGAGAATTAGAAAGAGATTATTGTTTCTTTATCAAAAATGTATAAAATGCCCATTTTGAATATCCCTAGGCTGTATATGTCAGAGAAACCTTCAGTTGTCACCTGGAGTTCACACTCCTCTAAATCTATCTTAAAGGTTTTGTCACTAGAACCATGATTGCTCACTTGTGATTGTCCTCTTATGTTCCCGCCATACGTATGTAGTGTAAACATATTCTTAGATTTCAATTTATTGAAACACATATACTTAGGATACTTTAACATTGGATGACTGTCGCTCCTGTGCAACTATTGCTTAAATCACTCATTTTGGTAGTTGGCCCATGTATATGTACCCTTAGATAAAAGGCAAACTGTATCAATTGTCAGCTATGCGAAACAGGAGGGAAATAAAGCAGCTGCCTGGGGACACTGGTGTAACAATAGGGGATACAGGGGATGCAGTTGCACCCGGGCCCAGGGAGCCTTAGGCTTCATGTCCATGGGGAAATTTGGACCCGCACGGATTCCCCATGCAGAATCCTGCAGTGGGTGCCTCCTGCCCCGCAGACATGAGGCCAGAAAATCAGATATACTTACCTGTATGGACGCTGCGGATCTGCCCTCCGTCGCAGCTGGATCTTCTTTCTTCGGCCCAGCGGATGTGCTCAGGACTGCGCATGCACATTTTTTTTCTATTGAACCCCTGCTTTCCCACGGTCATGCGGCACAGCACAAATACAGCTGCGGGTGTGCCGTGGGACCAGATTGCTTCCATAGGCTTCAATGGAAGCCACGGGAGACCCGCACAAAATGGAGCATGCTAAGGGTGGTTTCTCACGCGTGCAATCTGCGCGCCAGGGAAAAATGACATCTGCAGGTATTTAATTACCTGCGGGTGTCCAATGATTCCCTATGAGCACAGATCACATGTGTGGGACACCCGCACGGATTTACAAATACTATTTTGCCTATGGATATTGGGCCTTAGGGGGCCCATGAGGCCTCTCTTCTCCATATAGGGAGCCCAGTACTATGAATAAAGTATTATAGTTGGGGGCCCCATTACAGGTTTTGCGTTGGGGCCCAAGAGCTTTAAGTTACTCCTCTGCCTGGGGAAACAAAAATGGTATTTCATTTCTGCTATGAGTAGTCCTCGAGACAAGGTCTGTCAGCCCCGTATAGATTTGTGCTGGTATCCACATGATACAAGTATGGCCCACAATACCAATATTAGCATTACTTGCCATCCCAGCAGAGTTGTCTATAGTGTTGACTATATTATATTCTGTTCCCAGTAATACAGTACGCATACAGTATGAGGGAAAATTCCACTTTTATCATACTACACTATATAAACAATCATGCAACACAATGGGGAAAATGTGGTACTCAGTCTTTCACATAGAATATGGTTATAAGTCACCAATCTAGAAAAAAAGATACTTTCCCAGTTAGGGAGAGTTACATAATAAAGTCTAACTGACTGTATGGATGCAACAGAAAGTGAACTGATTTTTGAAATCCCTAATGTCTATATTAGCATAATTATCCCCAACCTGCTTGCGCATTTTTATGAGTTGGGACTGACATTTATAATAATCGCAGATTCTGTACAAAGGTTAATATTTTTTATTTATCAATTCTGGAGGCTTCTTAAATAGCTAATTGCATATCTCAGGGTGAACTTTTAAAGAAACTTAGAATAAACATTTAGAGACAAGGAGAAGAAATGTAAAACATTATTTGATTGACTAATAATAGCACAAAAAAGGAAAAGCAGAAATTCTATTTTGATTACTCAGATATCGTTAAATCCTAAAATAATCTGATTCCCATTCTGCATCCAATTATTCGGTTTCATTTAGGATTCGGAAAGTGTATCACTGTGTCTAAACTGTTGTGAACTATGCTTACCACCAGTAGTAGACTGAAAAAAGTGAGATCCATTTGATTAATTATCTCCAAGTGACAAAATAAAAGTTTGTGCAAATTAGTTTCATGTTTTCCGTTTATACAGGTGACATGGCAGCTATGTTGGATCAGTTTGTAAATGCATTCCAATGAATCCTGATGGACCCTACTGACACAATCAGGTCTGTCAGATTTCCATCAGGGTTTGGTATTTTTGATGGCAAGATTGATATTGCAGACTATGCCAAAATCAACTGATACAACACCAATGAGGACAGAGCTTTCTTCTTTTTTCAATGCACAGAAATGTTACTGTAGGCTCATTCTCCTTTCATCTGACCCTTTCTCTTCTATTTTACTTCCCCTATGTCCTCTCTCATTTCTGTTGGTTTTGGGGGTTTTTTGACTGCTATTTATTAGCTTCCTCACATAATGCATACAGTGCATTATTACAGATGCCCAAACACAGTGCAAGTCCATGTACTTACTTGAGAAACAAATGGAGCAGTACTTTGATGTGCAAGATCCTGCACTAAAGGAGTTTTACAATTATAGTGTACATACATATGACCCAATGGATTATCTGGCAGGAATGTTCATAGGAACTTTTGTTTGCCCAATCACGGGGCTGTGAAGCTGTATCAGATCAGCTGAAAAATGAGCAAACGGCTTATTCATCAGCTGACTGCATCTTTTGTGCGGATGAGAAAGTCATTGTAATTGGCAACGCACCTTCTTGTGTGAACAAAGGATTGGCTGCTGACAATGATAAAACTGCATGAGTGACACACAATTGGAAGAACCACATACATTATGAATTAGCCTGTGTGAAGGCTAGGTAAACAAGCACTGATTTCTAGAATAATGCTTAATATACTATATATATATATATATATATATATATATATATATATATATATATATATATATATATATATATACACACGCAGGGGGTGCAGCATTAAAGCAGCTGGCAGAGGTTGTTAGATAGGCATTCTGGTACTGCGAAAAACGTTAACAGCTGTGGGTGTGGCAGAAGCTAAAGTGTCACTTTCTACAACACTCAGAGGAGAGTTACAGCTCAGTGGAGCTAGAAGGTCTGAAAGCCTGAGGTCCTGTGTGGACCATTTTGGGAACAATCATGCGTTTGACGGAGGAGAACGTCCTCCAGACGCCCTGAGCAGGGTAGTGACGGCGGCCCTGTGGGGTTGTGATGAACCCTTAATTATAGACTTTTGTGTGATATGCTGTGTATGCTGTCTACATTGCTGCACCGACAAATAAATGTTGGCTGGTGCCACTTTTAAAGAAAATTCTTGTTCTTAGAGGATGTCTACATGCGTGAGGTACGCCGTTTCCCAGATGGAGAGGCTGGCAATCCGCAGGCAAAAACCCCTCTATCCACAATATATATATATTACAATGGAGAACCTCTTTAATGACACATGCTTAGTTCAACATATCATTGTGACATTGTTTTGGTACTGGTGTATACAGGGGTATTACAAATGATCTTTCTGATTTGAAACACTTGTAACTCAGGGTAATGACACTCAGATACATAAATTTGATATCAATGTAAAGAAAAACTCCCAAAAGCTTTTTTTGCACAACATCAAAAATGTTTTCCACATCAGGTGTTCAATGTGAGCGCTCTTCGTTACTCGACACATGTCAAGACTGTACTCAAGTTCCTGCTACACATATTGCAATGTATCCTAATTGACTGGTGCAATGGCTTCTGTGATGTGTACTAACAGATCATGCATGGTGGCTGGTAAAGGGGGCATGTAGACTATCTTTAACACTCCCCCCCCCCACCCCAAAAAAATCACAAGGCGTAAGACGTGGGGAATGTGGAGACCAAGGAAGCCATTCACTATTATCACAGCCTGCATGGCCAATCCATCTGTTTTGTAGTTGTCTATTGAGCTCACTTCTGACCTCATTGTGAAAATAGGGGGGTGCCCCATCCTGTTTGAAGATGAAACCTGGCATTTCCTTTTCCAGTTGCGGCAGAAGTCATATCTGTAGCATGACCACATATGATATCCCCGTGATTTTTTCCTTATGGGCAAAAAATGGGCCGTATACTTTCCTACAGATTATAGGGTAAAACAGTTTCACCTTAGGAGAGTTGCACCTATGCTCCACGTAGACCAGATTCTGACATTACATTTTTTGACTATGCCAGAAAGGTGGAAGGCAGCTTCATCACTAAAGATTGCATGAAACCATCGGTTTCCATTAGAGTTTGCATCTTCTTGCAGAAAGGATAACATCGCAAAGGTTTGCACAGAATCCTCCACACAGTCAAATGCGAGTTGTCCAATTCTCTGCTTGCTCTGATGGTGGATTACT
Organism: Eleutherodactylus coqui; assembly: GCF_035609145.1. Lineage (NCBI taxonomy): Eukaryota > Metazoa > Chordata > Amphibia > Anura > Eleutherodactylidae > Eleutherodactylus > Eleutherodactylus coqui. The sequence continues at coordinate 171,111,106 of NC_089843.1, read as the reverse complement.
GGGGACTTTGTATGAAACTTGCACAGACATGGTCCATTTTGTCCTCACTTAATGGTGGACGGCTGGATGATTTTAACTAACAGATGCAACCCTTTTCTTTAAAATTGGAGTACCAATACTTGCGAATTGTGCGTCCGCTTGGTGGATCTTCACCAAACTTTGTTAAAAAATGATATTGCTTATTAATAACAGACTGATAGACGTGAAGATCAATGATGCAAAACGTTCTTCTGCTTTTGTTGGCAGCCATTTTCTCTCATATCTCCTTAGCGATTACTATGGCAAGAATAAATGTTTGAGGCCTTATATAGCAAAACCATCTAACAGTAAGACTGTCCTTGTTGTCCATAGCAACCAATCACAGTAAAGCTTTCATTTTACCTCAGCAACTTGGGAAATGAAAGGAATGGAGACCCTGTTGGAGAAGCTTAAAGGGGTTGTCTCGCGAAAGCAAGTGGGGTTCAGCACTTCTGTATGGCCATATTAATGCACTTTGTAATATACATCGTGCATTAAATATGAGCCATGGAAGTAGTGTCAGAAAAAAAGGCTGCATTTCAAAAGTTTGCTAAGAAGTTAAGCGAAAAAATGAAACTCTGGGAATCAAATAGTCGTGTTGCTGGAAGTAGGGATCAGAGACTAAAGAGGTCTAGGACCCAGTTCAGACAGCAAGTAAAAGAAAACTTCCTAATGAATTGTGAAAATGAGATACAAGCAGCACTGTGATTGGTTGCCATTTTCAACAAGGTCAGTCTTACTGTTAGATAGTTTAACTAAATGAAAGTTTTTGAGTTTGTTCCCATTGATATCAAATTTATGTATCTAAGTATCATTAAATTTGAGTTATGAGTGTTCCAAATCAGAAAGATTATTTGTAATCAGCTAAGTAACTAATTGGCTGTATGTCATTGTGTAGTTATTTGGTACCTCATATGATCCAGGCCCTGGAGAAATCTCATTTGGGTCTTTAAAACGTTCCTCTCTTGGAACAGATGATAGAGATTGCATGACCGGCTTCTTCATTAGGTCATAGGCTCCTGGTCCTAACAGTAAGAAAAGTAATAGTATCATGATGAATAAAAAGCACATAGTTCATATATGGTCGTATAACAGCTTGTATTACCAGTGCTCTAATTGGACAGACCAGAATATGTCCACTATTTCAATGTATACTTTGTTACAATATATGCGCAACATGCATACAACATATTAGGATTCATGTAGGTATAAATCATCTAACTATATATCAATTTAAGGAAACTATTTTTAAACAGGTCCCATATTGCAGAAAATAGAGTGGCATTTCCTGATAAGCCTTCTTGGACACTTTTCACTGCCGACATGCATTTCCCTACACCTACAATTAACTTAAAGTCAAAATGAAAACTTGCTAGTACACTTGAATGCAGACCTCTCCTCACACCTAATTGAGCAAAATGTGGGAAAAAGAAAAGAAGAGAGGGAGCACAAAGGGGGTGCTTGTCATGGTGAAGTAAGTCAAAAATCAATTGTAGGCAGCACACAATAATTATTGCTCTCACCTATAATTGTGTAAGCATGTGCATAATAGCATGAATCGCTGCAATTCATAAATATGATGTACCCCACATACAAGAGGAGTTGCAAGGCCCTGTTAGTTCACCGGAGAGCCTTTCCCAAAGCTCACACCAGACCAATAAAACCACCTTTCAGAACATTTCTCACAGAGATATCATTGTTTATCAGTTCTTTGGCTCTGGAGTGTGGCAATCACAAGTAACTCGCATTGTATCTAATCAAGAGAGAGAGGAAGATGAAAGAGGGGTAGAATGTCATATTCTTGGGATCAAGGAAGCATAAAGTCAAATTATACATCAACAAAGTATTGGTCTTAGGCCTCATGTCCACTGGAAAAATACAATCTGTGCAGAATCTTCAGTGGATTTCCGCAGCAGATTCCGTGCAGATGTGCTTTAAATGGTATTTTTTTTGCATGCAGATATCCGCACCTATAGATAGCAATGTGGCCGGTCTGTGCGGAATCCGCGGTAAAATGGTGCATGCTGCGTTTTTTTGCTAATTGATTAAAATGCCATCCGCGGGTGCAAAATTCAATCTAATTGACCGTGGATGGCCAATGATTCCCTGTGGACAAAATTGAACGCGGATTTCACCCGCGGAATCTGCATTTCAATTCTGCTAGTGGACATGAGGCCTAAGGGTGTGCAGCGTGCACGTTTATGCAACCACATTATGTTAAGCTATTTTTTTAAATCTTCCAGCCTAAAAGATTTTAGCTTGTTTTTCAATGGAATCATACAGATAACGTACATTGAAGGTCATATTGAAGGTGGAAATAAACCTGAAATTATTCATCTTTGTGAGACTTTTTTAACATTATAAAAGCTTGTTATTTTAACAAGGGTGTGTAGACTTTGTATATCCAATGTATGCTCTTATTCAGACGTTTCTTTCAGGGACCTGGCCTGCCTGCAGTTCAGGCCTTTCACCAAAAGAAAACATTTAGCACATTAGGAAATGAAAATTCTGGCAAAAAGACCCAGGATTGTTCAGCAGCTAGAATCAGCAATCAGGCAAGAATGGCAAAACATCCCTCTCCCAAAACTCCAGCAATCGGTCTCCTCACTTCCCAGGCGCTTACAGACTGTTGTAAAAAGAAGAAGGGATGCTACACAATGGTAGACATGGCCCTGGCCCAACTTTTTTGAGATGTGTTTCTGCCATCAATTCTTTAATATAGGTTAATTTTTTTAAAATTAAATAGAAAAATGTCTCCCTTCACTTTCTGATATGGGTTCTATGTTCTACTTTGAATAAAATATGGTTATATGAGATTCTTAAATCATTGCATTCTTTTTTTCGTTATATTTATTTACATTTTACACAGCATCCCAACTTTTTTGAATTTTGTGTTGTACAAGGCATTTTAACCCCAGAATGGGGTTCACCTCAGGGGTTGAAATGTGTAGCCTTATATTTTTCTGTCCTTGTTTTAAATAATAAAGAACATTTTTTTATCTGAAACAGACTTAGCATCACCTTAGCAGTAAAACCTCGAATGGTGTTTTTTTGAGTGTTTTAATCCTAATTCAGCAGCAATATTTGTCATATTGAAGCTTTTGATAGCGTGTCTACTTTGCTTTCTGGTCCCAAGAGTATGACCTTACTACCAATCTTTCATCTTCCTTTCTCTCGACTAGACGCAATGCGATTTACTTGTGATTGTCACACTCCAGAGCCAAAGAACTGATAAACAATGGCATCTCTGTGTGAAAGGTCATGGAAGGACTATTGTGAATCTACAACATCAGCATAACTGGGTGGGTCGCAAGTTCCTGGTTAACTTCATTAATATGTGGTCCACACACTAATGACCTGTCCTAAGGATGGGACACTGATGAGAATCCCTGTAAAAACTCTTTCATTTTTAACTGTGTAGGACCTGTAGGTTTCTTTAATCTTAGTAATCATACAGCATACCGGGTACACTGGTGTATTTAAATGTAATAAAAATCTAGATTTTAAAAAAATCAGCAAGCGATATCTGAATTGTCTAACCAGTATAAGAAATAATATCTATAAGCACCATTATAGGTATGAACATTTTAATGAAATGTTATGACAAATATTTGTGACTAATCATAATGAAATGACATTTCAAAGTGTGCCTTAAGGAGTAAATACCGGTGTACCGCAAATCACTATGGCATCACAAAAATATGTTAAATGATTCTGACAACATTACTGGACAATTAGATCATCAACTTTGTATATCAAATATATGGAAAGCTATTTAACATAATCTTCATTTAAAGTAATGTTAACATTGGAGTTCATTAGTTTTAATACAGTCCTCTTCAGCATAACACTACACTTATTAGATATTATGGTAGCTATACTGGAGTCATATAAGGCTTTGACAATATTAATAGACAATAGTAAGTAATACTGTAATACTTTATAATAGTGTGCATGGATCTGTGATAAAGAAGGCTTTAGTAATCAAGTATATTTGAGGGTCTATTCTGTAAGTGCAAATATAAAAGAAAATATAACATACAATTTCTGTTCTATTTTATAGGGAATAACAAGGGGTGACAAACTTTACAGACCCTAGAATAGGAATCCTAGTTATACATTAATGCAGAAGGTGCACTGCTGCATAACTGGGCTAACTGTAAAATCTAGTGACATAACAAGTAAAAGCTATATTGATGATATACCGGTAGGTACAGAGAGATAAAAACACACTGGAGACCGTACCTTGGCACATGCGGCACGCTTTAACTTCTTATGTTGTTGGATATTATGCAGATTTTCAATAAATAATTGAACTGCACTGACGTTCTAGACACTGATTATCTGCAGTTTGTCCCTGGGAAGTTGAAGAGTTATCTCAACTCGTAGTTAAGCTGATCTACAACTTTCTACACAAAGTTCTTTGGTGGTTTTCTCTTGTGTTTTTCCGACATACACCTAATGACATATGAGAAAATCATTTTTGGCTTGGTTTCCGCTTAAATATTTGTACCTTTGTTGTATTTGAAAGATAGAAGGAAATAGTGGAGGCATAGTATAGTTAAAGGAGTTGTCCGGCCACACAGAGTAAAAATTTTTATAATGCTGCTGCTTTCCTTTCAGTAAGGATAGTAACAGACAGCATACAGGGGCTCAAACCGGCCAGTAGATCAGCTGCAATGTCAGTTTCTTACCTTAGACTCTGATGTTCACTGCAGCTTTCAAAGATGGCGCCTCTGTGCTGCCTTCTTACATGCTCTGCGCTCTCCCTCCTCTGTGTGCGCGCTCCCGATGGTAGTAAGAGACATGAAAAGGCAGGATTTCCCTCAGCTCACGTCCTAGCCCCGCCCACGACACGCCCACCTCTATTGAACTGCTCTACAGTCTCTGCCCGCCCAGGCCCCGCCCCCTGCTAAAGTAAAGTAAAACATTTCCCCACACACACATGCCCTCATAGTGCCCCTCTCACAATGACCCCCCCCCACTTCTGTCAGCCGGGTCCATGCACATACACATCACTGCACCCCCCCCCCCCTGCACACATCCATCCATCCATTCCTCCATCTCTCCCTCTCCACACACCCCCCTTCCCCCGGGACTTCTGTCAGCCGGGTCCGTGCACACACACACATCACTGCACCCCCCCCTGCACACATCCATCCATCCATCCATTCCTCCATCTCTCCCTCTCCACACCCCCCCCTTCCCCCGGGACTTCTGACAGCCGGTCTCCAGACACCACGAACACACACATCACTGCACCCCCCCCCCCTGCACACATCCATCCATCCATCTCTCCAACTCCTCCTCTCCAACATTTCCAACATTTCTCCCCTTCTCCCCTTCTCCCCTTCCACTTACTTTTGAAGTCCCGATGGTGTCTCCTTGGCAGCAGCGGCAGGCAGACACTCACTCCGCTCTGGTATATGAAACCAGGAAGTGAGTGTACTGCGCATGCGCCGACCGGCGGCGCGCGTCCCCTGCAAAGATTAGGGAAAGAGCGCGGTCCCGGCGGAATAACCAAGGACTGCGCATGCGCGGAGGGGAAGAGACACGTTCCCGCGCCGACGAGAGCTGCTGCCGGCCCGACAAGAAATGCAGACGATTTCTTGTCGTAACCTGGGACGACCGAGGGTCAACACAGGGGGGGGCACCCCTTCAGGTAAGTCCAAAACTTCTGTTTGCTTCATTTTCCATGCACAATGTATATTACAAAGTGCATGGAAATGGGCAAACAGAAGTAATGAGATATGATGTTTCTGGGCCGGACAACCCCTTTAAGTGAGAAAAAATGGAAATCAGATATGAACCAATTCCTAGGCAATGCAAGATGATGATTTATTATGAGTCTAAGGTGCAAACCCTATCCATGCCATCTAATGCTACATATTTTTGGTTTTTACTATGTCTTGATACTTAGTTATGTTGGTTCAGCTGTTAAGATCGTTCCATCCCCCACAGATTAATGACACCAACTCAGATAACCCATTAAAATGATAAAAATTGTCTTTATAACAGTTTAGGAATGGCACCCTGATGGCACAACATTCTGTTTGGATTATATAGAACATTAAGGCTAGATAAAATAATTAGTCAATGAAGGCTTCCTGTCTTGTTAATTGGTCTCAGAATGAAGACAATTAATTCTTCACTAGACACTAATGTGTCAATTCATACTCTTGTACACGTAATACAGGTATGCAGTATTCTAGATATTTGAAAATAGTGCATATGCGCTATACTGGATCATTGCCACTATGATCATTGTTGCTATATACTGGCTTCTGAATTAAAGAAATGCTTTGTGATTCATCTTTGCAATATTAGATCTCTGTCTGTTTTATTCCACTTAAATGGAAGTAGTACATTCCCTTACTACCGTATCTACCAAGATATGAACTCCCAAGTGGATACTGTTCGCAAAGGGCCTAGCTGGAATTCACAGGGTCCCCATACCAAGGACAGGTAATGGCCCTCACCACGTAACTGGTACCATAGTATACTAAACTGAAGGAGTGCAAACACAAGCATAACTATTGGTAGACAAGCAGCAATCAAAGGACCAATAGTTGTCTCATATATAAGACTTTCAGAGGGAGCAGTGAATACAGTTTGTGTATATAAGCTGAGTGACTAATGATTGTTCTGCATAATAACTTACTAAAGTTACAAGTTTCTATGTTCGCATATAGTGGGAAGTAAAGCTTTGGAGGACAAACCGCTGTACTTGCAAATTAAATTGTCCATAGACTAAGAAAAAAAATAAGTTTTTCTTTTTTGAGCACATAAATATTACAAAATGTACATATTCTAAATATTTATCAGTTATATCAGTTGAAAATTCATTATGCTTGACTTTCATTTATGTTTATCCCCATCCCACACTGAAGACCTCTATACATAACACTCGCAGGTCATATTGGGTAAATGCATCATTCTTGCATTACTATCTGCATTATTGCAGATAAATCACAGAGCTCTGTCTGTCATTAATTGCAACAGCCAGTGACATCCCATATACAGGCTGCTGCAGCCTGTAAACAGTATTTCACATAGAAGACCTAAACCTGCTGTGCTGGGCATAGCAGGGAGCCAGGGGAGGTGGGTATAAGCTTGTTTGTTTCCTTTACACATGGGGAGCCAATTTGCAAGAAAATTAAATAAGTCAAACCTCTTTCAAACAGTGCCAGACTGGGGCGCCTAGGTCCCAGTGCAGCATCCCGTAGGGTGACTCCAGACACAGGGCATACGTTGAGAAGCTGAGAGGGAAGAGCGGTCACTTACAGAGGGACACACTTCACACAGGGCATTTGCAGAAACGCAGCGTTTTTCAGCGCTGCGTTACTGCAGATTCCACCCCGTTTCAGCAGCGCTGGCATACTTTATGCCAGCGTTTTGGCTGCGTTTTCAGCTCGGCTGAAAACACAGCCAAGAATGCTGAAAAGAAAAAAAAAAGTAATACTCACCTAGCCGCTGCAGTCCGGGTCGCGGCCGCTGGTCTCGGCCGCTGATCCGGGCTTCCTCGGCACTCCCAAGTCTATTGCCGGAGGCCAGGTTTGAGAACCCAGCCTCCGGCAATAGAGTGCTGTGATTGGTTGTCGGTGCTTGTTCGATGCCCAATCACAGCCCTTCATTGACTGTCTCAGCCAATCAGAGCTTGCCGGCGCTGATTGGCTGAGACAGTCAATGAAGGGCTGTGATTGGGCATCGAGCATGCCGATAATCAATCACAGCACTCTATTGCCGGAGGCGGGGTTCTCAAACCTGGCCTACTGCAATAGACTTGTGAATGCAGGGGAAGCCCGAATCAGCGGCAGAGACCAGCGGCCGCAACCCGGACTGCAGCGGCTAGGTGAGTATTAACTTTCTTTTTTTCTACCTAACCTAGCTGGGGCAGATTTTTGGGGTAGGGCTTCTATTGTAAGCCATCACCCCGAAAATCGGCGAGCGGTTAATGCTGCCAAAAACGCGGCACCAAGTGTTGCCGCGTTTTCAGCAGTGCTAAAACCGCTGCCCATTCATTTTAATGGGCGACGCAGGGCTGAAAACGCCCCAAAATAGAACTTGCATCGCTGTCAAAGCACAGCGTTGCAAGGCGCTGCATTTTCAGCCCTGTGTGAGCAGCCCCATAGAAATGAATGGGAGTCTTGTACAGCGTTTAGCGCTGGGCTGAAAAGGCAGCGCTAAACGCTGTATAAAACACCCTGTGTGAGGGAGGCCTTAGCCTTGGCCAGAGCAGAGCTGGGCCTCTTCCAGACACCACTGGGAGAGGGATGAGCAATAAACATAAGAACAGTAGATAGGGTTATCACAGGTGATGCCACCGTTACGTTACCCACTGGAATGACCCTCGGCGGTAAATAAAGGAGCCGCAAACTGTATAACGTACTTCAGGTCCTGGGGAACAGTCAGGGCCTGGCAAAAATTTACTTGGAAACTTGATTAGGATACATTTAAAGAGTACACTGGTGCAGGTAAACAGAAAATTAAAGGTCAGGGAGGAAACTTAGGGTGAAATCGATGCTGCTGTCGCGGTTATCTGCTAGGAACTGCTCCTGGACAGGAAACTCTCCAGAGGAGGATAGGGGTAGGGTCACTTCACAGACACTCTCACAGAACAGTACCTCTGAACGGTGGTTTTGGTTGTCTCTTCTCACTCACTCTCAATCTCTCTTACTTGTTCTCACTCATTGTTGGCTCCTGGCATTGTGGTACTCAAGAAACTTCTCATTTTCTTCCATTCTTCACCACATGAGGGTTGAAGGCACCGCCATGTGGCTGGCACTCTCTCTCAGGAACCCAGAAGAATAGAAGACCAGAAGAAGAACTCTCTTTCGCTCTCATACTTATAATCTCTCACATACCACATGACAGGACATAAATTAATACATTTGCAGGCATGTGCCAGTCTCTTGCAAACATTAATCTCTCACTTTCTGCAGCTGTGCAATACACATAACAAGATGACTAGACAACTTTGCATAGCACATCTACAAAAGACATGACATGTATGACACTTATGGAGGGGCAAGGATTATACATTCTGCACCACTACACCAATAGTAAATTTTACTATAGGGATGCACTGAACAGTTACATGCAAATCTAACCTGTTTAACAAGCTATACTCTGCCTATCAGTATGTATTGCAGTGCATGTACAGTACCATGTGCTGTTCATGTCTTGGTTCCACTCTTGGTTCAGGGCTCTCCAGGGAAAACACCTATTTCATTGTGTGAGTAGCGAAGATGAAAAAGGAGGGTGGAGCAAGACCCAGTGAGCGTGGTGAAATGATTCTAGAGTAAATAGTGTTTCAAATGATGGAGGTGCTACCAACGAGATAACGCTCCACCAAGGTGGGCGTGAGTATAGCGAAAGAAAATGTAGTAAAATTCTGGCGGTGAAGGAGCAACACTCTAAGCTAGTTGAAAGCTAAAGGTCCAAGATGCGATAGTGAAAGCACTTCTTTTGTATTTAACAACACAGAGAACCAGCAAGTGAATACACATTTCGGGTTCGAGCCCCTTTATCAGTTCGGCTGGATTAAACACAACAGGATGTCTAGGGTTCACACAATTCCAAAGGTTTTTGGATGAGCCAGAAGTTCTGTATGTGACAGGAAGGAAAGAGGTGCTTCTGGCACATCCAAAAACCTTTGGAATTGTGTCACCCCCATGCATCCTGTTGTGTTTAATCCAGCCGAACTGACGAAGGGGCTAGAACCCGAAATGCGTATTCTCTTGCTGGTTCTCTATGTTGTTTAATAAAAAAGAAGTGCTTTCACTATCACATCTTAGACCTTTAGCTTTCAACTAGCTTAGAGTGTTGCGCCTTCACCACCAGTATTTTATCACATTCTCTTTTGGTATTTCACTGTGAAGCAGTCCAAGCCTGATTTAAGTCCATTATATGCAATTTAAGAGACAGCTGCAATTGCCTGTAAGCGGTAATGGACCCCTTACCTCTTGTACAGGCTGTTCTTACACCCATGAGCTAGCACTCAGACTTTGAAACACGAACTTTCAGAATTTCTTTTCTCAACTACGTGTACAGATGTAAATTAAAAAACAGCTTGAATATATATTCCTATCTGAATGACTGTTCTGGAATCCGAATATACACGTGATGTACCCAGCTCACCATGTTTCCAGTGACCTCAATGGAAATTCTGTGTGAGAAGTGTTCATATTCCAATTCTACATTTGCACTCAGCAGCTACCTGCATTGTAAGGTCACAGTATACGTGTACCTTTTTATGAATATTTCAGTGCTGACGGGAACCTTTGTGAAGAGAATTGGCATCAAAGCCAATGAGACAAGCGGTGTGAGCCAAACTTCTGCATACATATCAGTTGCATTAGAGAAACCTCTTTGTGCTTTAGTCATTGCAATACGTTTTATCCTCATGAGTGCTGCGAACAGATCAGCAATAAAGTCAATTTGAAAAATGTTAAAGTACATTAGGATGGCTCATATTATGCAAATATTAAGTGCTGCTTTCATCCTTTCTTTAATTCAACATGAGGCCGTCAATATAAATTAGACATTGCCTATTTCTTGACGTCGCTTGGAAAAAGACTGAGCGGCTGTGCTTCTTCTAGTTTACATACTCTTTATGATTTTGTTGTTCATTTATTTAATAGCAAAAAAAAAAAAAAACATAGCTGGCCCTGGCTATATACCGCTCAGAAGGAGCAGACGTTTAGCAGCTACAGCGAGACTTGAATTATGCAGAAGCCTGTTTATTTACTAAAACGGCAAATTTTTTTAATCACAGGTCAGTGAAGAATGAAACTTATAATTCCAGATCAAACACCCCTGTCTGCCTCATGAAGAGTATGAAATGGGAAAATCACAAGCAGGCGCTTCCTATAATTATATATTTTACGCCCCTATGCTGGCTCACTCTCTATGAAATGTCAGCCAGTGCTACAGGGCAAAAATGGCACAATATAACAGATGAATAATTTAAAAAGAGTAGATATGTTAGTATGTAGAGGAGCAAAGTGCCATATGCCTAACTGTAAGTTAATATAGCAATGGTCTTGTACGCATAATGTGTAAGAGAAGTATAAGAGTAGGGAGCACATGCAATGATAATGGTCTATACCATTCTACATTACTAGACCAAACGGGAACAATATGTGCATATTCAAGAAACTCAATGCTTCAATGTTCTATTAAACTAAGCTCAAGATTGCCAATGGAACACTTGTTTCTACAGCTTTTTCTAGGGAAAAGCAGGACATTTTTACTTAGAATCATAACTAATAAATATCCTGTATCTCAAAATGTAACTCAGCTATTCTGTGGGACTCAGGTGGGCTTCACCCAAAAGAATGTATAAGAATACTGCATGCTACATTATAAAACTAAAAGGTCACAAAAATACTAGAGCTACAGAGACACATTATAACAGCAAATGTTCTGTTTGCAGTTTAACCGTTGCTAGCATATACTGTCTATAGGAGCTGTAGACCTCAGGGTCATAATTAGGAAATAAGAAAGCAATGGAAATGTTCCCAGCCACCTAGCTTTCTCATGAAATGAATTATACAAGCCAACAGAAAAAAAAGTCAGTCACCATTTTCTTTTATGTTACACTTTTGTGGGGCCCTTTAACAACTGCATAGACTTCTCACCCTAAGGGTTCCTGTCCATCGGTGAGTTTTCACTGCGTTCCCCGCGGCAATTATCCAGCCGCGGGGAATGCATTGAACGCTTTCCATAGCATTGCTAAGTAAAGCGCAGCCCCCCTGTCCACGAGCGGAGAATCATTGTGATTCTCTGCTCGTAGCCGGCAATTTGCAGCATGCTGCGAATTGCTGCGATTCTCCGCAGTGAGCCTATCTGTCAGAAAGGCTCAACGCAGAGATTCATCTGCTGGCTCCTGCTCCCGGGTGGCGGCTCCCACGGCGGAGATTTGCCACGGGATTGCAGTGCCTGTGTACAGAATAACTTCAGACAATACATTACACATGTATAAACCGCACTTAAAAAGTGCCCACCATGCCCACTTGAACGTAAGGCTATTCATCCTCAATGTGTAAGGATGAACATGTTCTTTACAGACATCGTGTGTGCTACATTTTTCAAAAATAGTTTGTTCACCTTTTTTAAGCTAGGGTAGGTTTACGTTATTCATCAACGCCAAGTCACTTTCAAGGACATTATTGCAGATAACTCATCAGTTCACGTTGTTATCATGAACAAAGGAAAATCACTATAGAACTCTCAGGGCTCTAACACATGGACAGTAAGTAAACTCATCTTTCTGTCATTCAGGGAGACTATACAGATGCATACGCTAAGGAGGGTAGGCCCTATAAAAAAAATCATAATATGCATCCCTCCTAGAACCAGTCCTCGATTGACTTTATCCAAATGTAAAAGGGCTTGGAAACAGAGATGGACTGTCAGTATGCCCAACCACTTATTACTGTATCATTGAACTATGAACAGTTGGCTATTGGCACATTCACCACTATTATGTATTTCACTATTGCTATTGTTCCTGCTGTTCTAATATGTGCTTTATTAGCACAGTCTATCAGCGGAGAAATGGATCATTGACACTAACTATTAGACATTAGGTCAGCATCCTGTGTGGGAATTTCTCACATCTTCTGATGCACTAAGATTGCGTTATATAGCTCCATAACTAGTGGCAAGTTATATAAGGAGTTTGCTTAAAGCACATTGTGGCAATATAGAGTGAAAGGAGGAGAGCAGTGCTCACCATTAAAGAACACCATACTGAACCTGAGTAGTGTACCTAGAAGTGCTACATTACCATAGAGAGGATACATTGAGCTGCAAAAAGAACTTTGGGGCTGTTGGAGAGTTGAGAACTCTATACCATTCGGAGAAGTGGCCCTGGAGATTGCAACTGGTTGGAGACCAAGCCCTGATAGAGACATAGCAGGTAAGCCACAACCTGAAGGGATCCTGCAAGTGTTTATGGCCTGCTGCCTAGAGAGTCAATGCGTGATCTACATGATACTTCCTGTAAGTGTGACCAGAGCTGCATTGACCAGCCAGTGTGGTGCCCTAAGCATACCTGTAGGGCCGAGCTGAATAGAATGAGAGTGTGTACTGAGGCCTGCTGGTGTGCGCCAAACCGAACTGAGGACCAGTGGCAAAAGCAAAACATTTCCAGAACAGAATCACCTGACACCTGTTATTAAAAGAGGCAGTGACTGGACTGTAAGCAAGGAACTGCGTAGTCGAGACTAGCACTGTTGCTTGAAGTAAACATGTTATAGACTGTGTTGCTGCAAACTGCTAAGTTATTTGCTTCTGTAAAAATGTGTAACCACCAAGCGGTTTATTTCTATAAAAGCGTGTAAGCACTAAGCCTGTTGTCCTCACTGAGCGTCTGTAAGCACTATGCTTCATAATGAGCAAATGTCCATTCTGGTTATCCCTGTTGTGTCCTTCTCATTGTCTGCACCATCCTTGACTGGGGTGCAGGTCACGCAGTCTGATCTAAAACAAGTAAGGAATTCTCTACCTTTACAAATACTTCCCAATACAAACCTTCCAACGACCTACTTATTTTGGCAGCTCTGGGGGAAGCAACATTAAAATCTCTCCACTGTGCAGCAAATTTAGAACTAAGACTCATGAGGCACACATTGATGGTTGGCCCATTCCACCTCTGGAAATCCACTCAGGTACATGCTACTGATTCTATGATCATGTGTTATGATTAATGTAAGACACAAGTATATATATCAAAGAAAATGGAACAAAAATGTATCTCTGCAAACCTAAAAAATAATGAAAAGATATATTTGACATGTTAAGTGAGTAATGTTTCCTTCTCTATTATGTTTGATATCCACACAAAAGTTACATATGTTGTCATTAGTTATCCATTGTTCTATACTGGCAGCTGAGTAATGAAAGAGATTAATGTAGGATGTAACTCAGTCTATGTCAGTACTAATGGTTGTATAATGGTTGTGAGCCAGTGAACAATGGTCACATTAAAGACCTGCTCTACCGCAGCCATATGAATAAATCTCCAGTGTGTGTTCTAAATTGACATTGTCTCACCAAGGATCAAATAGAGGAGTGAAGCATATTAAAAATAGACATCGAGAAAATAAGACATAATTATAATCAATCATGAACAAAGAAGAGCATTTTGGAAATAGACAACCAATTGTGTGGTCCCTGAAACCTTTTTGCACCGTTTGTTTGTGTGCCTGTAATTGTACTGTGATACAACATAATTTCCTGTATCACTCTTGAAAGACTTTCATATAAGCACATTTACATTTACGCAACATTTTCTCTTTTGATTGTTCTTTCCAACTTAGTTGAACAAGTACAGATAATTGCAGATGTTGATTAATGATTCATAGATTTCATTATGTGTAAAAAATGCTAAGAGAAGCTCCCACTTCACTAGTTTTCTCTTATTTCAGTTGCTAAGCAATGCTTATTAAGCGATACAACACCAAGCATTTTAATTGTGCATATCAAGGCTGACTAGTAATACATCATTAGCTAAATTTATGTAAAACATGGTCGAACACCTTAAGGTCACAGGGCTGATGCTGGTTAAATAGCCAGTAATGACAGATTTAACCAGTCTGCAGGGTTACTCTCTAACATGGCTTAAATAGCTATTATTACAGTAATATAAAACACATCCTCCATGGCATGCCATGTATAATTCCACTCCTTTTTGTCCCTCGCATAATTCTGCTCATTAGACTTGGAGATGCAGATCTCTTACTGGGTTTCCTTATTTTGACACCTTGCTGGTCTTCTTTGTTTCTTCTTGTCTATAAGGGTATATATTTATAGGTTACAATTAGAGATGAGCGAGCATACTCGCTAAGGACAATTGCTCGATCGAGCATTGTCCTTAGCGAGTACCTGCCCGCTCGGGAGAAAAGGTTCGGCTGCCGGCGCGGGTGACAGGTGAGTTGCGGCAGTCAGCAGGGGCGAGCAGGGGGGAGAGAGGGAGAGAGAGATCTCCCCTCCGTTCCTCCCTGCTCTCCCCCGCAGCTCCCAGTCAGCCGCCGGCAGCCGAATCTTTGCTCCCGAGCGGGCAGGTACTCGCTAAGGACAATGCTCGATCGAGTAATTGCCCTTAGCGAGTACACTCGCTTATCTCTAGTTACGATGTGTTTAGGTTGTGAGTAGGAAACCTACTGACAGTAGATTTGGTCTAGTTCCAGACAATGTATGGCGTTAAGGGCCATTTACACAGGATGATTATCACTCAAAATTTAATCAAATGTATGAAGAGCATTATGTCTAAATGCAAAAACATTGTTCACCCATTTTTAGCTAGGGTAGGTTTAGATTCAACCTACCAACAACAAGGTTTAGATTCAACCAACGTATCTGCAATAAGGACATTATTGCAGATAAGTCATAAGTTTACTTTATCATGAACAAAGGAAATCAATAAAGGACACTAAATATGCCCGACACTCGCCCCCGCATGTACTCGCTCCAGTGCTGTTACACAGAAGTAAGTATTGCTGACTCTGACAGAGCAGCCAGCAGAGGGTCGGGACGGCTGGAGGAGATTTCACTCCTCGCTCTCCCCCGCCCCTCTCCATTCACTTTTGAAGTCAATGAAAGCCGTCCATTCCACGGCCCGTTCGCGGTGCTTCCATACGTATCCGCAGACCCAGAAATAGAGGACCCAGACAGCATTTAGAAGACCCAGACAGGCAAGCGCAGTGTCCTTGGCCACGAGCAGGGCTCCTGCATGCGGAATCCGATCTGCCCGTGGACATGAGACCTTAGAAGAGTAGGTTCACGTCAAACACCAATTATAAGTTATATTTAATTATAATCTCTCTAAAACATAAGTACTTTTAGAAATACATTACTTAGAGATAATGTGTCAGCTCTTCTGATGAGTCACGTTTTGTAAACACTTGTATTCCTCCTGGAATAACAGCCGTGAAGTAATTATTTTAGAATTCTGTCTTTCGATATTCTTCTGTTATGATCACACACAGCAGAAATTATGAAAATCCAGACCAAAATCTGCACATGGCTTTCTTGTTATGCATGAAATACACAATAAAAATACCCCACTTTTGCGCAACAACTAGACCATGCCGCAAATGTAAAAATTCACAGCATGCGTAGATTCCGCTGCAGATTTCTTCCACTGTGTGTGAAAAGGGTTTGTTAAAACTCTACTCACTTACATTGTACTATAAATTGCTGCAGAATTCTGGAGTGCCTTCCCTTTTAGCACTACATGCAGTCTCTTTATTATTTCCATTCTCTACCACTAGAGACACTTTTGAGCTAATTCCCACATTGGCTGTGGCTGGGCTTTCTAAGCCCACCTATCCACACTCTGCATTCACCTGTGCAGATTGTGGATTACCTTCACAAATTCTAGACACTTCATACACAGAACAAGACATTTCATAACTCTTCTCACATGAGGCTTCTGTGTCAAAAGAATTTCTGCAACACTTTTTTATCAATACACTTTTAAAATATGTTTTCATTAGACACTAATGCACACCGTGCAGCTTCCATTGCACCATCCTGTAAAGAAAACTCATTAAGCACATCACATGTCCTTGCATTGACATTATCCCATTATGATATAGTGTCAGTCAGGGGCGTAACTAAAGGCTCAGGGGCCCTGATGCAAAACGTGAGCTGGGGCCCCACCTCTATCTGTTTCTATACCCGTACCCATACCCAAACCATGCTGCACAGAGACATAACTTGAAGCTTCTGGCCCCTAATGCAAAACCTGTAACAGGGCCCCCAACTATAATACTTTATTCATAGTACTGGGCTCTCTTTATGGAGAAGAGAGGCCTTATGGGCCCCCTAAGGCTCCTGGGCACGGGTGCAACCGCATCCCCTGCACCCTCTATAGCTACGCCCCTGGTGTCAGTGCACTCGCCAGTGCACAGTGTGCAGATTCCACCGCACCAATATGCAAAGCAACATAATTATCACATTTCAGTTCTGTGTCATTTTCCACACAAACGTTTGCCACAGACTCATTCTGCAAAACATGTACAACACTGAGTCCATCAGATTGTGCAAGTCCATTCTGCACACCTATATCAGTCACTAGGATGGTCTCACCACCCCTTAAACTTGTCTTGTGGCACTGCAGCTTCTCAAGACACACTTATGAAGCTCTTCTAGCACAGTTCACATTATCAGTTACTGCGACTCCGGCCAGCAACTGTTTTCAGACTTGTTTAGACTGATAAAGAGCAGGTTGTGTAGGAGGCTGCACCTAATCCTCTCCATCCCACAACTGGCAGAAATAGGGAAAGTCTCTGCCCAGAACTACCTCCCCTGTCAGAACTTCACACTTTTCAATTTCAATTGACACAGTCCCAAAATTAATTAACACTGTCCTGCTTTTCTCCAGACCTGTGGCAAGGCATGGCAGAACCTCAGGCATGAGCCTAGAAACTGCCTGCTGTAGATCAAGTTCCACCAGTAGTTGGATTCCACCCAACAGCAATTCCCATATCCTTGCAGCCAACTTTGCTGGCCTCCTAGCTGTAGGACACTTAAGTGCACAGCGCTCCATACTGTGACACCTCCAACCAGAACAATCCTTTTGTTTCTCTGGGATTGCTGGCCCTTTAATTTTCTGCAACTTTCAGCAGCTTACTTTTTACATGCAATTTTGCACTTTCAGACGTCCCGGTCCTTCAGCTGCAATACAGTCACTTTATGCACCATGTTCTGCCTACATCCTCCCCCAACTGTGAGAATTTGGGAATTAGTCATATGGTGACCGCCATCTTCCTTATTTAAGATGGATTGCGCCACTCGAACAGAGACACTGGACAACCGGACGACTTTAAATCTCTGCCAGCTTTATTGCACACAGCAATGGTTCACAGTGTTTTTAAACTGCACAACACCAAAACACAAAATAGTTTGGCTGACCACTAACTATTCATTTGTATGTCCCTCACTACATTGGCCTAGTGCCATAACATCAACATTCTCATCAACACAGTTCATTTACCATACTCCACCAGGGCGTTTGTCTAAGGGCATCCCCCTTTAGCAGTGGTGTGGCTGGAGGTTTTAACTCCTCCAACCACACTCCTACAGCTGTTAAGCTAGTCTGCCTGTTTTCCAGCCCCCTATATGTATTGTAATAGTGTACATGTATTGTAATTATTTTTTCTCACCCCTATGAATGACGTGTGGTTTTGGGCCC